>NW_016107466.1:4407618-4551175 GCF_001604975.1 Cebus imitator | reverse complement strand
AAAAAAAAAAAAAAAAAAAAAAAAAAAAAAAAAAAAAACATTCAATAAAATACTGGCAAACAGAATGCAACAACAAATCAAAAAGCTTATTCATCATGATCAAGTAGGCTTCATCCCAGAGATGCAAGGCTGTAAATGTACATACACAAGTCTATAAATGTAATCCACTATACAAACAGAGCCAAAGACAAAAACCACATGATTATCTCAATAGATGCAGAGAAGGCCTTTGACAAAATTCAACAGCGCTTTATGCTAAAATCCCTCAATAAACTACGTATCAATGGTATGTATCACAAAATAATAAAAGCTATTTACAAGAAACCCACAGCCAATATCATACTGAACAAGCAAAAACTGGAAGCATTTCCTTTGAAATCTGGCACAAGACAAGGATGGACTCTCTCACCACTCCTATTCAATATAGTATTGGGAGTTCTAGCCAGAGTAATCAGGCAAGAAAAATAAATAAAGTGTATTCAATTAGGAAAAGAGGAAGCCAAATTGTCTCTATTTGCAGATGACATGATTGTATATTTAGAAGATCCCGTCATCTCAGCCCAAAATCTCCTGAAACTGATAAGCAACTTCAGCAAAGGCTCAGGATACAAAGTCAATGTGCAGAAATCATGAGCATTTCTATACATCAACAATAGACAGAGAGCCAAATCAAAAGTGAACTCCCATTCACAATTGCTACAAAGAGAATAAAATACATAGGAATACAACTAACAAAGGATGTAAAGGACCTCTTCAAGGAGAACTACAAACCATTGCTCAATGAAATAATAGAGGACACAAACAGATGGAAAAACATCCTATGCTCATGGTCGGGAAGAATCAACATTGTGAAAATGGCCATATTGCCCAAAGTAATTTATAGATTCAATGCTATTCCCATCAAGCTCCAAATGACCTTCTTCACAGAACTGGAAAAAAACACTTCAAACTTCATATGGAACCAGAAGATAGCCCACATAGCCAAAACAATCCTAAGCAAAAAGAACAAAGCTGGAGGCATCATGCTACCTGACTTCAAACTCTGCTACAAGGCCATAGTAATCAAAACAGCATGATACTGGTTCCAAAACAGAAACATATACCAAGAGAACAGAACAGAGGCCTCAGAAGCAACACCACGCATCTACAATCATCTGATTTTTGACAACTCTGAGAAAAACAAGCAATGGGGAAAGGATTTCTTGTTTAATAAATAGTATTGGGGAAACTGGCTAGCCATGTGCAGAAAGCAGAAACTGGACGCCTTCCTGACACCTTACACTAAAATTAACTCCAGCTGGATTAAAGATCTAAACACAAGACCTAACACCATAAACACCCTAGAAGAAAACTTAGGCAAAACCATTCAGGACATAGGCATAGGCAAGGACTTCATGGTTAAAACACCAAAAGCAATTGTAACAAAACCCAAAATAGACAAATGGGATCTAATTAAACTCCAGAGTTTCTGTACAGCAAAGGAAACAATCATTAGAGTGAACTGGCAACCAACAGAATGGGAAAAAAGTTTGCAATCTACGCATCCAACAAAGGGCTAATACCCAGATTCTACAAAGAACTAAAACAGATTTACAAGAAACAAACAAACAAACCCATTGAAAAGTGGGTGAAGGATGTGAACAGACACTTCGCAAAAGAAGACATCTATGAGGCCAACAAACATATGAACAAATGCTCATCATTACTGGTCATTAGAGAAATGCAAATCAAAACCACATTGAGATACCATCTCACACCAGTTAGAATGGCAATCATAAAAAATCTGGAGACAACAGATGCTGGAGAGGATGTGAAGAAATAGGAACACTTTTACACTGTTGGTGGGAGTGTAAATTAGTTCAACCATTGTGGAAAACAGTGTGGCAATTCCTCAAGGACCTAGAAATAGAAATACCATTTGAGCCAGCAATCCCATTACAGGATATATATCCAAAGAATTATAAATTGTTCTATTACAAAGACACATGCACACGTATGTTCATTGCAGCACTGTTTACAATAGCAAAGACCTGGAACCAACCCAAATGTCCATAATCGATAGACTGGATAAAGAAAATGTGGCATGTATACACCATGGAATACTATGCAGCCATAAAAAACGAGGAGTTCATGTCCTTTGGAGGGGCATGGGTGAATCTGGAAACCATCACTCTCAGCAAACTGACACAAGAACAGAAAGCTAAACTCCACATGTTATCACTCATAGGCGAGTGTTGAACAATTAGAACACATGGACAAAGGGAGGGGAGCACCACACACTGCCGTCAGTTGGGGAAGGCTAGGGGAGGGCCAGCGGTGGGGGGGAGGGTGGGGGGGATAAGGAGGGGAGGAATGCCAGATATAGGTGATGGGGGAATGAGGCAGCAAACTACCTTGCCACATATGTACCTATGCAACAATCCTGCATTATCTGCACATGTACCCTAGAACCTAAAGTACAATAAAAAAATAAATAAATAAGGAAAGTGACAGGAATTCATGTGGGCTATTAACTGCTTGAGTTCTCATTTCCCTTAAAGATACTTTTTTGAATTAGTTTAATGTTTCTAAAATAAGGTGTGGCTTCATTTCATATTAAAACAGTTTAACAGCTGAAGCCTTTGCCAGTTGATAAAACCTCGTGTTAAATGTCATAATTATAGCAAATATTTGTGATGCACAAAAGGAAAGATAGAAAAAATGAACATGGAAGTATATATTTATTGATATTTTAATAGGTAAATTGCACACCCAAACACCCTCTAAATTCAGACTCTTTTACTGAAGCAAATCAGAATATAAAGTGTTCCTCCATCAAGTTAAATAGAATAGAGCCACGTGAGGGGACGGTAGCAGAGATACTATTGACAATAGCAAAAGATGCATAAATTACTTGAAAATTTGAGTCAGAAGAAATTGACATTCAAAAGACCCAGGCAGCCCAGACAGTCCATTATCCAGTTAACCATATAACTGCCTCAGAAACAACTGCCTGATCATTGGTGGCCCAGATGCTTTAGCTAGAAAACTGTCTACAACAGCTAAGCAGCTGGATGCAGCAATTGTTACAATAAGGATGAGATCATTTACAAGGAACCTTAAAAAGACAGGAATTTTGCTTTTCCAGAGATAACCTGTGGGCAAGTTAACAAAGCAGCACATACTACATATCAAGGTATGTGGTGAGAAGTAAGCCATGCATTGTTCTGTTTAAATTCAAAATTCAGACACACTCATAGAATTGAACACATTTGAAGATCTTTAATACTATTTAGTGAGTAAAATGTGGAAATGCTGATGAAGCTGCTCCTATAGCATTTTTTAAAATTAGAAATTGATCTAATTCTTCTTAATTTTCATCTAAGGGTTTGTTTTTTTTCTTTTTTTTTTTTTTTTTTTTTTNTTTTTTTCTTCCTTACAGTCTGGATTTTGAACATCAAGTGTTGTGGACAAAGATGTGATAGGAAAAATTTAGCCATGTGATGAACAGAAAGAAGTAAAAATAGAGGATACATTAGTCCACATAATGACAAAATAGTCAATGAATTCTGCCCATAGTCCCAGCTTCTCGGGAGGCTGAGGCAGGAGAATAGCTTGAACCAGAAAGGCAGAGGTTGCAGTGAGCCAAGATTGCACCACTGCACTCCAGCCTGGTGACAGAGCAAGACTCTGTCTCAAAACAAAAAAACTAACAAATAATATATATTTATATTTATAATAAATTATATATATTTATAATATTATATATATGTATATATATATCAAGGCTACAGTAACAAAATAAGCATGATATTATTATAAATCACAAATATATTGGCCATTGCAACAGAACAGAGAATCTAGACATAAAGTCACATATTTACATCTAACTGATTTTCAAGAAAGCCTCCAAGAACATACACTGGGGAGAAGACACTCTTTTCAATAAACAGTATTAAGACATTCTGATATCTATATGCAGAAGAATAAAAGTGGACTTCTATCTCTCATTCTATATAAATTCCAATTAAATTCTATACAAAAATCAATTAAACATGGATTAAAAGCTTAAATATATGACTAAAAATACAAAACTGCTAATAAAGAAAAAGTTAAAACACTTTAGAATATTGGACTAGACAAAGATTTTATGGTGAAGTTCTCCAAAGCATGATTAACAAAATCAAAAATATACAAATTGGACTATAGTAAACCAACTTCTGTAGAGCAAAGAAAACAATAAACAGAGTGAAAAGTTAACCTGTTGAATAAGAGAAAATATTCATAAACTATTCACCTTTAAAGGAACTAATATCTTAGATATACAAGGTATTGAAACTACTCAACCGTTAAAAAAAAAAAAGTCCCATTAAAAAGTGAGCAAAGGACATGTACAGACATTTCTTAAAAGAAGGCATACAATTGGTCAACAAACATACAAAAAATGCTTAATATCACTAATCATTAGGGAAATACAAATCAAAACCATAGTGAGATATAGTCTTACCCTGATTAAAATGGCTATCATTAAAAAGACAAAAATTAACAGACACTGGCAAGGATGAAGAGAAAAGGGAACTCTTACACACTGCTGATGGGAATGTAAATTAGCATAACCACCATGGAAAACAGTATGGAGATTTGTTTAGAGAGGATAAATAGAGCTACCACAAAATCCAGCAATCCCACCACTGGGTATTTACCCACAGGAAAATAAATCAACATATTAAAAGGATACTTGCACTTGCATATTTATTACAGTGCTATTCACAATAGCAAATATATGGAATAGACATAAATCTCCACCAATGGAAAAAATGGTTAAAGAAAATGCGATATAGATAAAGAATAGAATACTCTTTGACAATAAAGAAATAATAAAGTAATGTCATTTGCAGCAACATGGATGGAATTGGAGGTCATTATGATACATGAAATAAGACAGGAATAGAAAAACAAGTATCACTCATGTTCTCTTCTATATGTAGAAGCTTAAAAAGTTGATCTCATGAAGGTAAAGAGTAGAATAATAGATACTAAAGACTGGTAAGGGCATGTGGTTGGGATAAGGCCATTAAAGAGAGGTTGCTCAATGAGTATAAACATACGGTTAGGTAGAAGGTGTAAGTCTAATGTCTGACAGAAGGTAGGGTGACTGTTGTTGGCAATAATGTGTTGGATATTTCAAAGTAGTTAGAAGAAAGGACTTGAAATATTCCCAATACAAAGAAATTACAAATAGTCAAAGTGATAGATTCTCCAAATACCTTCACTTGATCATTACATGTTCTTTGCCTATAACAAAATATCTCATTTACTCCATAAATCTGTGAAACATTATATAAAAATTTTTAAAAAGAGAGAAAAATGAACAGGTTCTCGAGTACCTGTGGAATAATAACTATAGGTCCTAAGTGAATCACTTGATTTTCAGAGGAAGAGGCTGCAAAGACATATGAAGAAATAATGTCTGTTAACGTCACAAATTTGACTCAATGTATAAACCTATAGATATAAGAAGCTAAGCAAACTTTAAATAGGACAAACTTAAAAGAATACACACCAAGATTCATTATAATAAAATGAGAAAAATAGTAAAAAATAAAATAAAATTTTTGGAAGCAGTCAGAGTTAAATGGTACATATCCTAGAGGGGAATACCTAATTAAATAAGTTCTCATTTTTCATGATAGAAGTAAGAAAGAAGTTGCACAGCATTTCTCAAATGCTGAAAGAAAAGAACTGACAACAACTAATTCTATGTCCAGCAGAGCTGTGATAAAAAATAATGAGGTAAAAAATAATTTATCAAACACAGAAAATCTAAAAGTATTTGTTACTAGCTGACCTACATTTAAAAAATGGTAGAAAGAAAAATATTTTTAGAACAATAAAAAAGCAAATCTTGGAGCCTCAGGAAGGAAGAAACAATAATGGAAGAAGGAGACATGTGAGTAATAGAGTTTGTATTGGTGTTTCTTCCCAAATCTCAGGTCAAATTGGAAGAGAAACTTGTCGGAAGGTGGTTGGATCATGGGGTAGATTTCACCTACTCTGTTTTCAAGATAGTGAATAAATTCTCATGAGATTTGATGGTTTAAAAGAGTGTTGTCCTTCTCCCTTCTGTCTCTCTCTCTCTCTCTCTCTCTCTCTCTCTCCTGACATCATGTGAAGAAGGTATTTGCTTTTCCTTTGACTTCTGTCATGATTGTAAATTCCCTGAGGGCTCCCAGTCATGCTTCCTATTAAACCTGCTGAACTTGTAGTCAATTAAACCTCATTTCTTCATAAATAATCCAGCCTCAGGTAGCTCTTTATAGCAGTATGAAAATAGACTAATGCACTGAGTAAGAGCAATAGTTTTCTAAATAATATATGATGGTCAAACTCAAAATTATAAAATCATTTGAAATTTAAGATAATAATATATAAAAATAAGAATGATAAAAGGACCCAAATAGGCCACGTGTGGTGGCTTATGCTTGTAGTCCAAGCACTTTGGAAAGCTAAGGTGGGCAGATCACCTGAGGCTGGGAGTTCAAGACCAGCCTGGGCAACATTGGGAAAACCTGTCCCTACTAAAAATACAAAATTAGCCAGGTGTGGTGGCGCATGCCTGTGATCCCAGCTACTTGGGAGGCTGAGGCAAGAGAGCTACTTGAACCTGGGATGCGGAGGTTGTGGTGAGCCGAGATCATGCCATTGCACTCCAGCCTGGGCAACAAGAGCGAAACTACATCTCAACAACAACAACACAAAACCTAAATAAAAGTAAGGTTTCCACTTATTATTTGAAGGAGTAAAATGTTAATCCCAATAAACTGTGATAAGACACATATGTATATTTCAACAGACATAGTTGTTACTAAGAATATAATTCAAGGGGATGCTCTTAAAAAACATCAAAGTAAATCAAAGTGGCATCTTATTGAATTGCCCAAAGTGTTTGAGTAACTCAAAAGAGGGCAAAAAAAGAAAAACAGAGAGACAGGAAACAGTGGATATAAACTTTTTAAAAGTAGATATATTTAAGCAGTGCACCTCAATAAATAACTTCAATGCAAATGCTCTAAATATACTAATCAGAAGACAATGATCAATAGAGTTGATTTTCATACAGTGACCCAACTATACGCTGCAATGACTTAGATGTGGAATTGCAATGGAAAGTATTTATCAAATGTTTAACTAGGTGTAATTAAAACTTCAATGTGTATTTTTCTCCTGTTACAATAGTTGAGACCTCTGGTCAGTTTTCAGTCTTCTGTTGTTTTCTGAGAGTCTTCTTGGAGCCTATGTATGTGTGAACACTTCAGAGTTGGCCAAAAGTTTGTGGAAGGTTTACATGCAGACTTAAAGGCACCCCACCTTCTTTAGTTATCTCCTCAGTTTCTAGACACTCTGATAACCTACACTTCTTTGACGTTTCATCTAAAATTATTGCTATTACTATTTCTGCCTAAGTTTTTATCACCCCATATAATGCAAACCTGGAGAAACACCAGGGAAACACAGATCTTATCCAGTGATATACCTATTATCAGTCACATTCTTTCCAATTCTCTACTCTTGACTTCAATTAATGAACAGTTTATCGTTTTTATATACAGGAAAGTTATTCTCATGCAAGCTCTTTCACCATTGTTTTAGAACTGGGACTTTTCATGGGCACTTTATAGTTAAACATATTTCCTAAAGAAGCTCATAGTATTAATCATGCTTTTTTCCCCCTTGCATTCTCTGATGCTTTGACATCTTAGGGCCTTGCTGACACTGGAGGAATTGCCTTTCCCTGGAATGGCTAATCCTAGACATAACATACAACTTTCCTGGGAGAACACCTTTCAAATGAACACCAAGCAATCCCAAGCCCACACCCCTGACCACCTCCTCTGTCATTCTTTGTGCCATTATTCCCCTTTCTTAATCATCCCAAGGCCAGGTAACAGAAAAATAGAAACACCCTCTATACCTGAGAGCCTGCAGATATTATTCATACTTGTGAATCCGAAATTGACTCATCCTGCCTCACTTGTTTCTTCCCAGGAAAACCACAATTAAGACTCTTGCCTCTGTTTTCCTCTCATTTCCTATGCGTCCTGACTAACCCTGGTGCTTCCCTGTGTGGCATGTCTTGCCTCCTGCTTCTAGGGATCTTTTGGTATAAAAACTTACTTTATGATAGTCATTTTCATGTCTGCATGTCTTACCATACTTGCAATCCCAAGCATCCTTAAATCAACCATTCAGTAGATATGGAAATCTATGGGTTTAAGAATTTCCTGAAGTAGTCCTATCTTACATAAGTTTGGGAAACAGGTGAACTAAGCCATAAGAAGGAAGTAATGTCCAAGTTAAACCTTGAAGAGTGAGTAGAAGTTAGTTTCATGAAAAAGCCCAGAGAGAAATAACAACAAGGATGAAAAGCAAGAGGGTGAGGAAACACAACGGTCTGCAACAGGGCTGTAGGATGGCTGTCAAGACTGGGAGCCAGAGAAGATGGCTCAGATTGTGGTACATATGGTGATGGCCTCAGACACATTACTCAGGCCATTGGATTTTAACTGGCTTAAATTGAGAAATGATATGATTAGGATGCATCTAGATCTTTTGAGTCTTTGTCTTTAGTGTTTTTATTATAGCAAGTTGCCACCCCACCAGAATCACTAATATTGTTCCTTTGCTATCCTAAACTTGAAAAAAAGTGGAGTTGTTGCACACAGCTATGATCACAGCATAATCAGTTTTCAAGTTGTCAAATGGCACAGCACAGAACATCATATTGGATTTTTTAAAAAGGCTGTGCATGAAGAGAATTAAAAATGAGCTAAAGAAAATTGATTGAAATCAACTATAGCTTGGGAAATTCACTATGCTGAAATATGTGCTTTGAAATAACAGGTAGGGGGCAAACAATCTGTAATCAGTCAAGTAGAATCTGGTTGTCAATATGTAAAAGCAAAGCCAGGATAATCGTGGTAGACATGCCTGATGGTTAATTTGGAAAGGACAAATGCCTGTGACATTGACTTCATTGCAGAGAAAACAGAAAATAATATTTGGAACATTAAAGGAAAAAAAAATAAATATTTTGCATTTGTAGTGCAAAGCACATTGACTGTGGCAGAAACTTTTTTCTGTTTTGTTTTGTGGAGAGCATGTCATGAAAATACATGCAAAGATTAAATTGCAGCAGGTTGGGTCAATGCAATGCTACATAAACGGTATGAGGGTTTTTGAATTAAATTGGCTCACACAACAAAATTATGTGATATCATGGAAACAAAATCTGATTGGATAAGCTCACAGCACAGCAAGGATCCCAGAAACCTATAAATTCAAAATTCTGTGTTATTATTCTTCCTCATTGTTCCTTTTAGTTATAAAAGCTAATTTCTGTAATTCTTGCCTTTGAGTCTGTTTGTTTTCTTAGAATTTGCTATGGGTAATATTAATCTACTAATGAAATCAAAGTTTCCTCCAGGGCAATAACATTTTCTGTTTTAGTTATCAGCATATGCTCAGTGCCTGGCATAGATTAGGTTTCTCAGTATACACGTGATGTTTGTACAGATAAATGAATGAGCAAATGAAGGAATTTTTAGTGAAAATTTAAATAAAGAAAAAATAGTAAACTATTACTTATTTGGCATTTACTATGCTGAGGACTTTTTGATTGTTGATTATTTTTATATACATTACAATAATAAATTCACAAACATCTTAAGATAGTGTTATTTGCATCAATTTTAAATTAAAAACGGATGTTCTGAGGGTGTAACCTCCTTGCCCAAATTGATAGAAAGCAGCACATTTGGAATTTAAGGTCATCTAGCCATTTTCCCCAACTAAAAATACTAATGACAGGTACAATCAGTGTAAAAGAGTCAACAGTTTAGAATGTGGACAGAAAAAGTGTAAATTAACTGTGTTCACTTAGATACATTATTTTACCTCTCTCAACTCAATATCTTCAATAGTCAAATGAAGAAAGTAATGATAATTACTTTAGGGAATTGTAAAACTAAGTGAGTAGTGCTTATAAAATTCTTAGCACAATGGGTACTAACAATAGTAATGATAACAATAATCAAATTAATATTTTGTGGTGACTTAGGAATTCACAATTTTTATTCTTGCATCTCATTTTCAATCAAAAAAGATAGAGTTAATTTTTCTGTATATACATAATATACTTTAAGTCCTGGGATACATGTACAGGATGTGCAGGCTTGTTACATAGGTATACATGTGCCATGATGGTTTGCTGCATCCATCAACCTGTCATCTACATTAGGTATTTCTCCTAATGTTATCTCTCTTCTTTCCCACTACCCCCCAGCAGGAACTGGTGTGTGATGTTCTCCTCCCTGTGCCCATATGTTTTCATTGTTCAACTCCCACTTATGAGTGATAACATGCAGTGTTTGGTTTTCTGTTCCTGTCAGTTTGCTGAGAATGATGGTTTCCAGCTTCATCATGTCCCTGCAAAGGACATGAACTCATCCTTTTTCATGGCTGCATAGTATTCCATGGTGTACATTGCCACATTTTCTTTATCCAGTCTGACATTGATGGGCATTTGTGTTGGTTCCAAGTCTTTGTTACTGTGAATAGTGCTGTAATAAACATACATGTGCATGTTTTTATAGATTTATTTATAATCCTTTGGGTATATACCCAGTAATTGGATTGCTGGGTCAAATGGTATTTTCTAGTTCTAGGTCCTTGAGGAATTTCCCCACTGTCTTCCACAGTGGTTGAACTAATTTACACTCCCACCAAGAATGTAAAAACGTTACTATTTCTCCACATCCTCTCCAGCATCTGTTGTTTCCTGACTTTTTAATGATTGCCATTCTAACTGGCTTGAGATGGTATCTCACTGTGGTTTTAATTTGCATTTTTTTTAATGACCAGTGATGATGAGCTGTTTAAAATATGTTTGTTGGCTGCATAAATGTCTTCTTTTGAAAAGTGTCTGTTCATATCATTTGCCCATGTTTCAATGGGGTTGCTTGTTTTAGTCTTGTAAATTTGTTTAAGTTTCTTGTACATTCTGAATATTAGCCCTCTGTCAGATGGATAGATGGCAAAAATTTTCTCTCATTCTGTAGGTTGTCTGTTTACTCTGATGATAGTTTCTTTTGCTGTAAAGAAGCATTTTAATTTAATTAGATCCCATTTTTCTATTTTGGCTTTCATTGCAATTTTTTTGGTGTTTTAGTCATGAAGTCTTTGTCTATACCTATGTCCTGAATGGTATTGCCTAGGTTTTCTTCTTTATAGTTTTAGATCTTACATTTAAATCTTTAATCCACCATGAGTTAATTTTTGCATAAGGTGTAAGGAAGGGGTCCAGTTTTAGTTTTCTGAATATGGCTAGACTGACACCATTTTATTAAATAGGAAATCAATTTTCCTGGCACCATTTATTAAATAGGAAATCCTTTTCCCTTTGCTTGTTTCGGTCACGTTTGTCAAAAATCAGATGGTTGTAAATATGTGGTGTTATTTCTGAGGGCTCTGTTCTGTTCCATTGGTTTATATATTTGTTTTGGTACCAGTACCATGCTGTTTTGATTACTGTAGCCTTGAAGTATAAAGTTAGGTAGCATGATGCCTCCAGCTTTATTCTTTTATCTTAGAATTTTCTTGGCTATATGGGCTCTTTTTTAGTTCTATATAAAATTTAAAGTAGTTTTTCCTAATTCTGTGAAGAATGTTAATGGTAGTTTGATGGGAATACCATTGAATGTGTAAATTGCTTTGGGCAGTATGTCCATTTTCATGATATTGATTCTTCCTATTCAGGAGCATGGTGCTTTTCCATTTGTTTGTGTCCTCTCTTATTTCCTGAAGCAGTAGTTTGTAGCTCTTCTTAAAGAGGCCCTTCACATCCCTTGTAAGTTGTATTCCTAGGTGCTTTATTCTGTTTGTAGCAATTGTGAAGTTCACTCATGATTTGCCTCTCTGCCTATTATTGGTGTATAGAAATGCTTGTAATTTTTGCACATTGATTTTGTATCCTGAGACATAGCTAACATTGTTTATCAGCTTAAAGGGTTTTGGGCTGAGATCATGGGGTTTTCTAAATAAACAACCATGTCATCTGCAAAAAGAGACAAATTGACTTCCTCTCTTCCTATATGAATACTCTTTATTTCTTTCTCTTGCCTGATTGCCCTGGCCAGAACTTCAATATTATGTTGAATACGAGTAATGAGAGAGGGTATCATCATCTTGTGCTGGTTTTCAAAGGGAATGTTTCCAGCTTTTGCCCATTCAGTATGATATTGGCTGTGGGGTTTGTCATAAATAGCTCTTGTTATTTTGAGATATATTCCATCAATACCTAGTTTACTGAGTGCTTTTAGCATGAAGGGGCATTGAATTTTATTGAAGGCCTTTTCTGCATCTATTAAGATAATCATGTGAGTTTTCTCATTGGTTCTGTTTATGTGATGAATTACATTTATTTAATTGTATATATTGAACCAATGTTACATCCCAGGGATGAAGCCGACTTGATCATGGTGGATAAGCTTTTTAATGTGCTCCTGGATTCATCTTGCCAGTATTTTGTTGAGGATTTTTGCATCAATGCTCATCAGGAATATTTGCCTGAAATTTTTTTTGTTGCTGTGTCTCTGCCAGCTTTTGGTATCAGGATGATGCTGGACTCATAAAATGAGTTAGGGAGGAGTCCCTCTTTTTCTATTGTTTGGAATAGTTCCAGAAGGAGTGGTACCAGCTCCTCTTTGTACCTCTGGTACAATTTGGCTGTGAAACAATTTGGTCCTGGGCTTTTTTTTTTTTTTTTTTGATAGGCTATTAATTACTGCATCAATATCAGAACTTGTTATTGGTCTAGTCAGGGATTCAACTTCTTCCTGCTTTAGTCTTGAGAGCATGTATGTTTCCAGGAATTTGTTCATTTCTTCTAGATTTTCTACTCACTTGCATAGAGGTGTTTATAGTATTCTCTGATGGTGGTTTGTATTTCTTTGGGATCAGTGTTGATTTCCCTTTATCATTTTTTATTGTTTCTATTTGATTCTTCTATTTTCTTCTTTATTAGTCTTGCTAGTGGTCTACCTAGTTTGTTAAACTTTTCAAAACACCAGCTTCTGGATTCATTGGCTTTTTGAAGGGTTTTCCGAGTCTCTATCTCCTTCAGTTCTGCTCTGATCTTAGTTATTTCTTTTCTTTTGCTAACTTTTGAATTTGCTTGTTCTTCCTTTCTAGATCTTTTAATTGTGATGTTAGGTGTGAATTTTGGATCTTTCCAGCTTTCTCCTGTGGGCATTTAGTGTAATAAATTTTCCTTTAAACACTGCTTTAGCTGTGTCCCAGAGATTTTGATAGGTTGTGTCTTTGTTCTCATTTGTTTCAAATAACTTATTTATTTCTACCTGAATTTTTTTATTTACACAGTAGTCATTCAGGAGAAGGTTTTTCAGTTTCCATGTAGTTTGTGTGGTTTTGAGTGAGTTTCCTAATGCTGTGTTCCAATTTGATTGCACTGTAGTCTGAAAAATTGTTTGTTACAATTTTCCTTCTTTTGCATTTGCTGAGGAATGTTTACTTCCAATTATGTGATAGATTTTTGAATAAGTGCTATGTAGTGCTGAGAAGTATGTATGTATTGTTGATTTGGGGTGGAGAGTTCTGTATATATCTATCAGGTCTGTTTGGTCCAGAGCTGAGTTCAAGTCATGAATATGCTTGTTAATTTTTTGTCTTGTTGATTTGTCTAATATTGACAGTGGGGTGTTAAAATCTCCCACTATTATTTTGTGGGAGTCTAAGTCTCTCTATAGGTCTCTGAAAACTTGCTTTATGAATCTGGGTGCTCCTGTATTGGGTGCACATATATTTAAAATAATTAGCTCTTCTTGCATTGACCCCTTTACCATTATGTAATGCCCTTCTTTATCTTTTTTTTATCTCCTTGATTTAAAATCTGTTTTATCAGAGACTAGGATTGCAACTCCTGCTTTTTTTTTTTTTTTCTTCTTTCCATTTGCTTGGTAAATCTTCATCTATTTCTTTATTGTGACCCTATGAGTGTCTTTGCATGTGAGATAGGTCTCTTGAATACAGTACACTGATGGATGTTGACACTATCCAATTTGCCAATCTGTGCCTTTTAATTGGAGAATTTAGTCCATTTACATTTAAAGTTAATATTATTATATGTGCATTTGATCCTGTCATTATGATTCTTGCTAGTTATTCTGCCCATTAGTTGATGCAGTTTCTTTATAGTGTCCATGGTCTTTACGATTTGGTATGTTTTTGCAGTGACTGGTACCAATTTTTCCTTTCCATATTTAGGGCTTCATTCAGGAGCTTTTGTAAGTCAGGCCTGGTAGTCACAAAATCTCTCAATATTTGCTTGTCTGTAAAGGATCTTATTTTTCCTTCATTTATGAAACTTAGTTTAGCTGGATATGAAGTTATGGGTTTAAAATTATTTTCTTTAACAATGTTGACTATTGCCTACACTCTCTTCTGGCTTGTAAGGTTTCTGCTGAGACATCTGCTATAACTCTGATGGTCTTTGCTTTGTGGGTAACCTGACCTTTCTCTCTGGCTGTGCTTAACATTTTCCCTTCAATTCAACCTTGGTGAATCTGACAATTATGTATCTTGGGGTTGCTCTTTTTGAGGAGTATCATTGTGGTGTTCTCTGTATTTTCTGACTTTGAATATTGGCTGTCTTGCTAGGTTGGGGAAATTCTCCTGTATAATATCCTGCAGTGTGTTTTCCAAGGTAGTTCCACTCTCCCCATCACTTTCAGGTACACCAATAAAACGCAGGTTAAGTCTTTTCACATAGTTCCATAATTCTTGGATGCTTCGTTTGTTCCTTTTCATTCTTTTTTCTCTAATCTTGTCTTACAATTTATTTCGTTAAGTTGATCTTCAATCTCTGATATCCTGTCTTCCGCTTGACCAATTCAGCAGTGATACTTGTGTGTACTTCACAAAGTTCTCATACTGTGTTTTTCAGCTCCATCACTTCATTTATGTTCTTCTCTAAACTGGTTATTCTAGTTAGCACTTCCTGTAACCATATATCAAAGTTCTTAGTTTCCTTGCATTGGGTTAGAACATGATCCTTTTGCTTGGAGGACTTTGTTATTACCCACCCTCTGAAGCCTACATCTTTCAATGTGTCAAACTCATTATCTGTCCAGTTTTTTTCTCCTGCTGGTGGCAACTTGTGATCCTTTGATCCATTGGATGAAAAGAGGCATTCTGGTTTTTGGCATTTTCAGCCTTTTTGTGCTGGTTTTTCCTCATCTTTGTGTATTTATCTACTTTTGGTCTTTGCTGTTGGTGACTATCAGATGGAGTTTTTATGTGGTTGTTCTTTTTGTTGATGTTGATGCTATTGCTTTCTGTTTGTTGGTTTTGCTTCTAACAGTCAGGCCTTTCTTCTGCAGGTCTGCTGGAGTTTTCTGGAGATCCACTCCAGACCCTGTTTGCCTGGGTATCACCAGCGGAGGCTGCAGAACAGCAACAATTGCTGCCTACTCCTTCCTCTGGCAGCTTTGTCCCAGAGCAGCACCCAACAGATGCCAGTTGGAGCTCTTCTGTATGAGGTGTCTGTTGACCTTAGCTGGGAGGTGTCTCCCTGTCAGGAGGTATGGAGGTCAGGGGCCCACTTGAGCAGCCAGTCTGTTCCTTAGCAGAGCTCAAGCACTGTGCTGGGAGATCTACTGCTTTATTCAGAGGTGGCAGGGAAGAGTGTTTAAGTCTGCTGAAGCTGTGCCCACAGCTGTACCTTCTCCAGATGCTCTGTCCCAGGGAGATGGGAGTTTTATCTATAAGCTTCTAACTGGGGCTGCTGCCTTTCAGAGATGCCCTGGCAAGAGAGGTGGAATCTAGAGAGGCAGTCTAGCTACAGTGGCTTTGCTGAGCTGAAGTGGGCTCCACTCAGTTTGAACTTCTTTGTTTACAATGTGAGGGGAAAATCACCTACTAAAGCCTCAGTAATGGCAGATATCCATCTCACCACCAAGCTTGAGTATCCCAGGTTGACTTCAGTCTTCTGTGCTGGCAGTGAGAATTTCAGGCCAGTGGATATTAGCTTGCTGAGCATGGCCACTTGGCTCCCAGCTTCAGCCCTTTTTCCAGGGAAGTAAATGGTCTGTCTCTCTGGCATTCCAGATGCCACTGGGGTATGCAATAATATTCCTGCAGCTAGTTTGGTGTCTGCCCAAATGGTCACCCAGTTTTGTGCTTAAAATCAGGCCCTTTGCAGCATAGGCAAAAAGGAAATCTCCTGTTCTGTGGGTTGCAAAGACGATGACAAAAGTGTATTATCAGAGCTAGAGTGCACCGTTTTTCATGACATGGTCTCTCGTGCCTTCTTTTGTCTATGGGAGGGAGTTCCCTGATCCTTTGTGCTTTCTGAGTGAGATGACATCCCACCCTGCTTCTGTTCACCTTCCGTGGGCTGCATCCACTCTCTACCCAGTCTCAGTGAGATAAACTGGGTACCTTATTTGGAAATGCAGAAATCACCCACCTTCTGCACTGGTCTTCCTGGGAGCTTCAGACTAGAGTTGTTCCTATTTGGCCATGCTTCCCAGGAATCAAAGTTAATATTAATATTTCTTCTTTACATAATCATAGTCCTCAATTGTCACCTAACAAAGGAATAAAATTCAAAACTGTAGCTGATTAGCATGCTGGCTATGCAAATGGCCAAAAGTATGGCTGAAAGAAAAATAATTCACAGAAAATCCCAACTGTAATGTTCAGTGAAGTTTGAGGACTTTCTACTTTATTGCCAAGGCTGTCAAGGACCTTCTTTGGGTCACTCTTCTACTAATCTCTTGGTCCTTGCACATACATATTCATTTCTCAAGACTAATATTGCCCACCCAAGGAGACTTAACTACTGTATCTTGAGTTCAAAATAATTTTGATTTAGATGCCATCTCTATTGGAGAAAACTGTGAGTAGAAAATTAGCCTTTCAATAGTCCTTAAAGAATCTTAGCTGCTTACAAAAATATTGTACAAATACATCCTTAAAGTAAATGTTACATCTCAGGGTTTCATCTTTTCAGATTTATAAACTGGCAAAAATACCACAGCTCCCCAGAAGAATTTTAGAAATCTGATAAATGAAAAGTAAATGGAAGGACAGAAGTCATTCCTGTTACTAAAGTTCTTTAGACACACAGATGAGATTAAGTACTAAATAAATGTTAACCAACAAGTTTTTTAAATTGATGCACATAGCTTAGAAAAAATAAAAGCTAGTGATCCAAAGGTGATTACTCTCCTTATTATTTTGAATTATGTGCCAATAAAATGTTAAGCATATGATATGGACTGTTATGGTTATTATGTTTTTGAATGAAGATAATGGTCATGATTGATGACAGTGATGACAAACATAGAAAAATAAATGTGTGGATAGAATTTTTCCACTTACATCTAGAATGATTTATTAACTTTAAGATAGTTTGTCAATTACTAGAAGCACTTATTAGATGCAATAATGTCCAGTTGATCTTCTAGTATTTTCATTTTAACAGACAACTATGACATAGATGTGCTCATATGGTTGTCTTTAGATTTTCATTTATTCTTGTAGCTTCATTTTCCAAAAACTTTAGTTCATCATATGGTTTTAATTCAAATGCTCCTATTAACCTTTTATCACTATTAAAGGAATTGCACTGTATTCCATGAAAAGTAAGAGCTACACCCAAAAAGCCGAAACCTTTAACTGGCATTGATTCTCTGGTTGGCTCTGTTCCTATGTTTGGGCAGACATTAATTTAATCAGAGCTACAATCTGCCGGCAGCAAAGACTCAGCAGCTTGGGAAATTGAACCTTCTGCTCCCCTCACTTTTGAATACATCATTTGGAATTTGTGGTATTTACATGAATTTGTTGCAGAGACATGGATTGTATATTGTGTGCAAATTTATGTTTTATAAACATTCACACATTTCCATTTGAACGACATTGATTATTAAATGAGAGGTTTTTATGCTTCATATATTATGAGAGTAGTCTATACTATGTGAGAATATGAGGTATGTTTCAATGTATAAACTGGGTTATTTTAAGAAATGCTTCTTACCATCTCTGAGCCTCAATTTCTTTATCTGTAAGACAGAGATAACAATTATCGAACTACTAAGCATTAAATTATATTGTATCCATGTTCCAAGGCCAGAATCTGCCACTATGGTTCTTATTTAATAAACTATTGGTTGTATCACCATGTATCCTAATTCATTGCATTTTTGCCTATGGGGAAACAAAATCTTAGAGGAAGAAAGTAAATTGACCGGGGAATTGGAGTTATCCAGTGGAAGAGCTGCAATTGAAAGTCTAGTCTTTAAATACCCTCATCAATATTCTTTTTAGTGTGAGAGTAATGATAGCTGAAGCTGGAGATAGTGAACTAAGCCTCAGGAAAAGAACAAACCAAGCACTGAAACAAGGATGCACCAGAAAGAAATAATTAAAATATAACTACACATCTGGGACCCCCAGATAATTACTTAGGAGAGTCCACTCTCTCTGACTTACGTTACTTATATCTATTTTATATTGACTGCTTAATACTTCTCATTTTATTTCATCGAGTAGTGACAGAATGACATCCTTGTCTCTCTGCTTCTGAGTTGTAACACAGCTACTTGCAAATTAAAATTATGAAGTCCTCAATAAAACAATTGAAAGATAGACTGTCAGGATAATTTATAGTTTATTTTGTTGCTGTTGTTGTAGTTGTTATTTTAACATAAAAAGTTGTGGTAGGCAGAATAATAGCCCCCAGAGATGTTCATGCCTCATCCTTAGAATTGACAAATGTGTTATGTTACATGGCAAAGAGAAATAAGGGTGTAGAAGGAACTACTGTTGCTGATCAGCTGACCTTCAAATAAAGAATTAGCCTAGATTATCTGGATGAATGCAATGCAATCATAAGTGTCCTTAAACATAAAAAGCGAGGCAAAAACTCCATGAAGACATTTTTTCTTTCTACTTTTGCAGAAATATAACTAATTGAAGAAATCTAACTAATCTGGCAGATTTTTTGAATGGTGAGTGAGGTAAGTAAATCCTTTAAGGTTTAACTGTAAGAAAGAATGAAGTGAGGAAAGGGCAGTTATTGTCAGTTCTCTGGGAACTGCTGCTGGAAGTGGGGATGTACACCTTGATGTATAGAGGTGTTTCCAGATGAGTAGCAAGACCTTCATGCACATAGCCCAGACAGGTGCTTAAGGAAGTTAGGTCCTAGGCACCAAGCCTCAGCAGATTTCTCTGTTTAGTGTGTCTCTCAATCATCTCAGCTTCTGACTTTAACTCTAGAACAGTGACTTATTTCAGTGGTGTTTGTGTGGAGGTGAGGAACTTGGGTGTTGCATCACACTAAGGCATTGAATAAGACGAAGGCGTCTTTACCTATTTGTTGAGAGCATAGGTGTATATGTACATATGTTTGTATGTGCACATGCACAAAAAATCACTGGAATTAAATTTGCCAGTCTGGAGGGAAGAAACCTCAAGAGTTACATTTCAACTATTTCAATGAAGTTTTTAAAAAATGACTTTATTTTTGCTTACTTGACTTTGCATTTACAAATACCGTATATAGTTAAAGAATAGAATAAAATAAGGTTAAATAAGAAAGGCTGCTGCAGAGCTGCATATCTGAACTCCAAAGATGAAATACACTATGTACACACAGTTAATACAGATAAAATATTTCACCCTTCTTTTGACAGAGTAAGTTGGAGAGAATTGAGGCAGACGTATATTTCCTTTTATCTCATATTCCATCTAGATTTTTGTGAAAATTATTTCCTTCTCAATTAAGTTATATGTTATCTTCCTTTTCCTCAGTTCCTGAAAACATGTTCCCCTGTGATTGCAAGTACTCGGTCATGCCCTGTTCCACATCTATTCTAGAAACGACTCTGCCCCTTCTTTTCGAGTAAGTTAAATAAGGGAATGTTGGTGACTCAGGATAAGAGGGTTTTTTTTTTTTTTCCAGAAAGCTTTTAGATTAAAAAGAAAGTACTCTTCTAATAGTATGAAATATAATTGAGTATGAATATTAATTTTACCAGTTACTAGCTGGTTGATCTTACCTTACTTTTTCAGTATTTCTTTTCTTCTTATATAATCTGAAATACTTTGCTTAATAGCACCATCTAACATGCATTGGTCAAATAATCTACTAACTTAATTGTTTATTACCTGTGTCTGCCCACAATAGTGAAAACTATGGTGGCAGCAATTTTTATTTTTTGTGTTTATATATAATACTGCACACTCTTCCTCCCACCCAGTTTTAGAACAGTATCCACCAAGAGGAGGTACACAATTAATATTTGTTTATTAAATTAAAACTGTCTCCAACTCACACTTATATTATTAGTAAAATGCAGCTGCTGAAATGTGTTTCATGACTTAATTGTTAATACAAAAAAAATAAAAATTAGATGGGCATGGTGGAGGGTGCCTGTAATCCCAGCTACTGAGGAGGGTGAGGAGAATCACTTGAATCCTGAAGGCAGAGGTTGCAGTGAGGTGACATTGCACCATTGCACTCCAGCCTGGGTGACAGAGTAAGACTCCATCTCAAAAAAAAATAAATAAATGAGGAAAATTAAAATGTGTAACGAATATAGTGCCTTTTGTGTTCAATATTGAAAGATAACTATCCTGGATTTTTAAGTTTTTTTTTTTTTTTTTTTTTTTTTTCCCAAATAAAATACCCAATGTCAGTGCTCTACTACAGGTACCACATAAGTTAGAGTAATTTTACAGGGAATTGAGATGGAGCATAGAGCTGGGGATTTGATTTTGGAGGAAAGAACAGCATATGCTTATGTAGGCAGTGCAACTGTTGGGTCTAATATTCTTTTCTGTGAGGATCCAAATATTCTATGTGTTGTCCAATATGGTAGCTGCTACCCACATGTGATGATAAAGCCCTTCAAATAACAGTAGTGCAACTAAGGAATTCATTTTTTTGTTGTTGTTAATTATTAACATTTAAATTTAAAAAGCCCTATGTGATTGGTGGCTACACTATGACAGAGCATGTCTTGAGCAGTGATTTTCAAAATTAGGGTTAAGGGAAGACTTACCTGAAAGCACTCATTAAAATGCAAATTTTCAAGCCTTACTTCTGAAGTTCTTTTGTATTAGACCTGAAGGTAAAGTCTAGAACGCAGCAGTTTGAGGAATCCATTTTGGGTTCCTAAAGGGGGAGCTCTGTGACCCACACTTCGGTCCTGTCTTTGTGCCAATTCCTGGAGGTCTCTTTCTGTCACTCTGTCTTTGGTCGTGAAGTGTCTCCCTATCTTTAAATTCCATTCACTTTAAGCCTTATCTGTGGCTTTTCCCCATAGTCCAGAAATAAAATCTTATTTAGGAAGCAGAGCTGCTCCTTTTATCCCCTTTGATGTTATTTTTTAAATTGTGTGGACTTATAATTCCATTATCGCTATCATCTCTAAACCTAATCCTTCTTATACTTTCAGAAAGTCAAAACCTTACTGTAAGTAGGATGGGAAATTCTGGTGTTTGCACAATTATCTCTAGGGTAAATTTCGTAATGCCCATTTTTCAAATATTTAAATACGTCTAAAGACCTTTCTGAAGAAGGTAGAATTTTACAAACCAAAGGGAAAACCAAGGGGACCTTTGCAAATCTTACGATAAAATTGGCAACCAAAAAACTCAGGGCCAAGAGCTCATCATTACTGTTTCCTTTTCTCCATGTATTGAGTTTCTGGAAGTCAAAGGCAAGATGGCGATGTTAAAAAATTGGTGATGATTAAGATTTATTGACCACCCCATATTCTGAGAAGAATTATATTTCTGAAACTTTGTGAGCATAAGGCTGTTTCTGTCCTTTCCCTGCTATAGTTTCAACAGCTGGGATGATTAGGTATATCAGTTCCTACGCTTTTGACTGAAAAAAAAAAAAAAAAAAAAAAAACCTGAAAAAGCATTAACATGGTTTACATAACAAAGTTGCAAAGATGATTATTCACAAATTAAGAAATCTGGAGAGAAGCCCTTGCAGCATTGGCTCAATGGCTCAATAATGCCAACAGCGTAGTAAGTGTTCCTACCTTTGGTTCTGTAATGTCCCACATATTTATTTTCAATTTTCAGTCTTGTAAACTTGTGACAAGATGGTGTCACAGATCCATACACATCATTCCCAAAGACACAATGGAAGAAGGTGGGATATTTTTTGGAGCTATCCCTTTATCAGGGAGGGAAATTTTTTCATACATGCCCTAAGCAGACGTTTTTGCATAACTTATTGCCCAGAATTTTGATGCCTGATGGCTCTTAGTGGCAAAAAAAAAAAAAGGCTTGGAAAGCAAGGATTCAACATTTTCAGTCTCTATGATAGGGATCAGTCTCTGCCAGAAAGAAAGGAAGGAAGATGAAGACAAATGTTAGGCAAACAGTTTTTGCCAGAAGACAATATGGACCTGGTATGAGTGGATTAAAACTTCATAGACATTTAGAGGATGTTTATGAAAACATTTCCATCTTGGAAATTAGTATAGGAGACTTTCTACCCAGTGGATGTCATCTGAGAAATTCTTCCCTTTCTCAGAGTGTAGAGAAAATGAAACAATCACTAGACAAGAAGAATGAGCAAAAAGACAGAAAAACAGGCCTGAAGTTAAATAAAAAAAGGCTCTAACATTTTGACCAGAACAGAATTTGGGACTGGAGTATAGAATAAATTCTTTATAGCTTTCAGTCTTATATTGAGCTGCCATTGAATAAGATAAACAGCCTACCAGTGTGTGATGCAGAGAAACACAGCTTGAATCAAAGCAGGCAATGTTATTGCTTTCCAAGGCAGTGGTTTAACTAGACTGAGTGTACTATATCTGGTATTTGTCACTATTTCTTACATGGGGTATAATTTCTCTTGAAGGACTATTGCACTGAGTCACTTAATGATACCAAGTTTCTAAGATTTAAGATGTAAAGGAAGAATGTTAAAAGTTGTGCATTTGTTCACTGGGAGGTAAAAGGGAGTTTAAATTCTTATTTAGCCTTTGCAATTTCCATCACTGGCAAAGACGATTTCTCGCCCTCATTTTTTCTTTATATGGTGCCAGTCCATATTCTGCAGCTACCTCCCTCGTTCACCACTTTAACTGCAGCAGTTTATGCTAGGGGCACAAGTAAAACAAGGAATCAGGGCTGCTCTATGAATCATTTGTCAAAGGGAGATTTAAGTGCATGTTCCTTACCTGCCTAGAGGAAAATACAGTAAATGCATTTTGAGGCAGGGAGAGAAAGTTGTGTGTTCTTAATAACTGGCATATTTATTATGCCCTAAATAGGACATTGTATATTTGCAGGTTGACAACCAGAGCTGAATAGAATGATCAGCTTTGTCTACAGGCAAAATTACAACCAGGCCTATAAGTGTGTGGTTCATCAATAGAATTAGTATAATAAAGCAGACCTAGATTAATCTCCTGGCTCTGCTACTTGCTAACTGTGACAACTTATGAAAGGTACATAACCACTCTGAGCTTCAGTTTCCCCATTTGCAAACTGGGATAATAATAGTGCCCATTAATTTAGACTGCAGCAATATTAAATGAGATAATGTTTATAAATTGTTAGTTTAGGACTTGATATAGAGAAAGTATTTAATACATATTAGCTACAATGACGATGATGGTAATGCCAACAAGATCCAGATAATTAGTTAGTAGATATCTAAACAACATTTTTCAGATTAGAGAACTGAAATGTTCATGAGTGTACGTATATAATAAATAGTAAAATACATTAAAAATACATTAGATGTGTAATTATTAAAAACTTCATTTGAAAGGCCAAAAAACCAACAATATTAGTCTTTATACAGCAGGACTAAATCCCTCCCTGTGTTTTAGCTGGCTTCATTGCCCCCCATAAGGAATGCTATACTAGTCATATAATAACGATTTAGCATCAGTAGTTAAGATAATGCACTATTGTCTCATGAATGCAGGTGGTCCACACCAATCTTAACATTAAGTAGGTTTTTGACCTTGGAAAAACTGTTTAAATTCTGTGACTACTATTTTCCTTTGTAAACCAGGAACAATTATAGTAGCTATTCCATAGCATTGCTTTTAAGGATTACATAAACTTTTTGTGAAAAGCAACTTAGAATAATTCATCACATACAGTAAATATCCAATGAAATTCTATATTATTACAGGAGGAAAGAAAGAAAATTCTATCAATTATCGAAGGAGAGAAAGAATGGACCCCAACATATTGTAGCTTGGAATAGACATTCAACTCAAATCATCTGGAAATAAAACATAATATTATTCTGCATTTATTATCATTTGGTGCCAAGAATAATAGTGACATATAAAGCGGAGACATTTTTTTTTCTCTGAAGATGTGCAGATCAGAACATTTCAGGAAGAAGGAAGCTCAAAGGAAAGAAAAGGGAACTTCCTTCTCAAGCTTAGAGGACAGAACTGATTCTTACATGACACAATTATTGAGGTTTGACACTTTTTAAGTACAGAAATTGTTCGGTAAAGCTTTACTATCTCATTTTTAAGCCAGATTGTGAATGTTCAATAGCCACATGAAACTACTAACATTTTTATTGGAGAGTAGAGGTATATAAAATTGCAGAAAGTCTATGGTGCTGCTGTATCCTCCTCTCACCGTCAGAGGCACACAGTTCTACCATCCATATCTACTGTATTATTATTATTATTATTATTATTATTTTTTTTTTTTTTTTTTTTTAGACGGAGTTTCGCTCTTGTTACCCAGGCTGGAGTGCAATGGCGCGATCTCGGCTCACCACAACCTCCACCTCCTGGGTTCAGGCAATTCTCCTGCCTCAGCCTCCTGAGTACCTGGGATTACAGGCACCCACCACCATGCCCAGCTAATTTTTTGTATTTTTAGTAGAGACGGGGTTTCACCACGTTGACCAGGATGGTCTTGATCTCTTGACCTCGTGATCCGCCCGCCTCGGCCTCCCAAAGTGCTGGGATTACAGGTGTGAGCCACCGCGCCCGGCCCGTATTATTGTTACTTTTTATTTTTGCGCGTACATAGTAGGTATACATATTTATGGGATACATGAGATAGTTCTGTACAGGCATGCAATGTGTAATAATCACATCTTGTAAAATGAGATAGCCATACCCTCAAACATGTATCTTTTGTGTTACAAACCATCCAATTATACTTTTTTATTTATTTTAAAATGTACGATTAAATTATCAATTATAGTCCCCCGTTGTACTATAAAATACTAGATCTTTTTCAATGATTCAGACTATGGTTTTGTACCCATTAACCATCCCCCCCCTCCCCTACCTCCCACCACTAGCTAGCATTCCTAGCCTCTGGTAACTATCCTTCTACTCCCTACCTCCATGTATTCAGTTGTTTTGATTTTTATGTCCCAAACATAAGTGAGAACATGCAATGTTTGAATTTCTGTGTCTGGTTTATTTGACTTAACATAATGACTTCCAGTTCCATCCACACTGTTGCAAATGACAGGAGCTCATTCTTTTTTATTGCTGAACAGTGCTTCATTGTGTATAAGTATCCCATTTTCTTCATTCATCTGTTGATGGACACTTAGGTTGCTTTCAAATCTTAGCTATTGTGAACAGTGCTGCAACAAGCAAGGAAGAACAAATATCTCTTGGAAATACTGATTTTCTACTTTTGAGTTTATACCCAATACTTGGATTGCTGGATCATGCAGTAGCTCTATTTTTCATTTTCTTTTTGGAAACTCCAAACTGTTTTCCATAGTGATTGGACTAATTTACATTCCCACCAACAGTGTAAGAGGGTTCCCTTTCTCCACATCCTCACCAGCACTTGTTATTGCCTGTCTTTTGGATATAAGCCATTTTAACTAGGGTGAGATAATGTCTTATTGCAGTTTTGATTTGCATGTCTGTGATGATCAGCAATGTTGGGTACCTTTTAATAAGCCTCTTTTGCCATTTGTGTGTCTTTGTTTGAGAAAAGCCAAAAGTTTCCAAATATTTTGCCTATTTGTTGATCATATTATTTGTTGTTCATATAACTAGATTATTTTTCCCTATGGAGTTGTTTGAGCCTCTTACATATTCTGGTTATTAATATCCTGCAGATGGATATTGCAAATATTTTCTCCCATTCTGTGGGTTGCCCCTTCGCTTTGTTGATTCTATTATTTGCTATGCAGAAACTTTTTAACTTGGTATGATCCCATTTGTCCATCTTTGCTTGAGTTATCTGTGCTTGTGGAGATTGCTCAAGAAATTTTTGCCCAGAACAATGTACTGAAGACTTTCCCCAATTTTTTCTTGTAGAAGTTTCATAGTTTGAGATCTCAGATTTAAGTCTTTAATCCATTTTTATTTCATTTTTGTACATGTTGAGAGATAGAGGTCTAGTTTCATTCTTCTGCATGTGGATATCTAGTTTTCCCAGCACCGTTTGTTGAAGAGACATTTTCGCCAGTGTATGTTCTTGGCATTTTTGTTTATGGTATCTGAGTTAGCTGTAGATGTGTGAGTTTGTTTCAGTGTTGTCTATTCTGTTCATTGGTGTATGTGTCTGTTTTTATGACAATACTGTGCTGTTTTGCTTCCTACAGCTTCGTAGTATAATTTGAAGCAAAGTAATGTGATTCCTCCAGTTTTGTTCTTTCTGCTAAGGATAGCTTTGGATATTCTGTGTCTTTTGTGGTTCCATGTAAATTTTAGAATTTTTTTTTTCTATTTATGTGAAAAAATATCATTAGTATCTTGATAGGAATTACATTGAATCTGTAGATTGCTTTGGGTAACATGGTCATTTTAACAATATCGATTTTTCCAATCCATAAACGTGAAACATATTTTCATATTTTTATGTTCTTCTCAATTTCTTTCATCAGCATTTTATAGTTTTACTTGTAGAGCTCTTCAACTTCTTTGATTAATTCTTAGGTATTTAATTTTATTTGTTGCTGTTGTAATTGGGATTACCTTTTTATTTCTTTTTATAATTCTTCACTCTTGGCATATAGAAATGCAACTGATTTTTATATGTTGATCTTGTATCCTGCGACTTTACTAAATTTGTTTCTCAGTTCTAATTTTTTTGCTAGAATCTTTAGGTTTTTCCAAATATAAGATCATATCATCTACAAATAAGGATAATTTGACTTATTCCTTTCCAATATATTAATGCTCTATATTTTTTTCTCTTGTCTGATTGCTCCAGGTAAGACTTCCAGTACTATGTGAAATAACAGTGGTGAAAGTGGGCATCCTTGTTATGTTCCGGATCTTAGAAGAAAGGCTTTCAGTTTTCCCCATTCAGCATGATACTAGCTGTGGATCTATTGTATAAGGTTTTTATTATGAAGAGATATTTAATTTTATCATATGCCTTTTTAGCATCACTTGAAATGATGATATGGTTTTTGTGAACAATCTAAAAAAGAAATTTAAAAAGTAATCCCATTTATAATAGCCAGACATAAAATTTGTTTTCCGGTGGTCTTGTGGTCTTCTCTTCCTTCTTTTCTTCTTTACTGTCTTCCTTTTAGTAAAAGTGACCATCGTGCTTGTTTTGGCAGCACATATACTAAAATTGGAACGATGCAGAGAAGATTAGCATGGCCCCTGTGCAAGGATGACACACAAATTCGTGAAGAGTTCCATATTAAAAAAAAAAAAAAAAGTGACCATCTCTGATTGTATGATTTAATTTATTTGTTTCCTTTTTTGTATATGTATTTATTGTGTTATTCAATTTGAGGTTACTGTGAGCCATGTAAATACTATCTTATAACCTATTATTTTAAACTAATGACAATTTAACACTGATTGCATAAACAAACACATAAAAAGAAAATTAATGCAAACTCTACAGTTTAACTACATTTTCCTACTTTTTAACTTTTTGTTGTTTCTCTTCAGCCTTATTACACTATGTCTTGGAAAGTCAGTGTAGTTATTATTTTTTATTGGTTCACTTTTAGTCTTTTTACTTAAGGGTAGTTTACAACCTGCGATTAAAGTGGAATAATACTCTATATTTTTCCATTTACTTACTACTACTAGTGAGTTTTGTACCTTCAGAGGATTTCCTACTGCCAGTAACATCTTTTTTCTTCCAGATTGAATCACTCCCGTCAGCATTTCTTCTAGGAGAGGCCTGGTGTTCGTAAAATTCATGAGCTTTTATTTGTCTAAGAAAGTGTTTATTTCACCTTTATGTTTGATGAATATTTTCACTGCATATACTATTTTAGGATAAAAGTTTTTCATTTAGCATGTTTAATATGGCACACCACTCTCCTTTTCCACTGAAAAGTCTGCTGCTGGAAGTATTGGAGCTCCATTGTATGTCACTTCTTTCATTTCACTTGCTGCTTTTAGGATCCTTTCTTTATCCTTGACCTTTGGGAGTTTGATTATTAAATGCCTTGAGGTAGTCTTCTTCGGGTGAAATCTGCTTAGTGTTCTATAATGTTCTTGTACTTCAATGTCGATATCTTTCTCTAAGTTTAGCAAGTTCTCTGATGTTATTCATTTGAATAAACTTTCTAACCCTATACCTTTCTCTGTCTCCTCTTTAAGGCCAATAACTGTTTGATCTACACTTTTGAGGCTCTTTTCCACATCCTGTAGATGTGCTTTCCTGTTTTTTTATTTCTTGTTCTTTTGTTTCCACTGACTGTAGTTTCAAATAGCCTATCTTTAAGCTCACTCATTTTTTCTTCTGCTTGATCAGCTCTGGTAACTCTGATGTGTTCTTCAGTAGGTCAATTGCATTTTTCAACTTGAGAATTTCTGCTTAATTATTTTAAATTATTTTAATCTCTTTGTTTAAAATAATTTATCTAACAGAAAAAATTTATCTAACAGAATTCTGAATTTTCTCTCTGTGTTACCTTGATTTTCTCTGTTTCCTCAAAACAGCTATTTTGAATGCTCTGTCTGAAAGGTCACATGTTGTCTATTTCTCCATATCGGTCCCTGGAGGCTTATTTAGTTCACTAAGCAAGATCATGTTTTCCTGGGTGTTGATACTTGTATATGTTCTTTGCTGTCTTAGCATTGAAGAGTAGGTATTGATTACAATCTTCACAGTCTGTGTTTGTTTATGTCTTACCTTCTTGACAAAGATTTCCAGGTATTTGAAGAGACTTGGGTTTTTGCAGACTCATAGATATACTGCCTTGGTGGTCTTGAATAAGATCTGGTTTACTAGGCAGAGATTTCTTGTTATTTTCACATGCTTTTTCCCAAACAAAGGGATTCTCTCTTTGTGCTGAACCTCCTGGAATTGGGGGTGTGATATTGCAAGTACTCTTGTTTCCATGACTACAGGAACTCTGCTGGGTCAGAACAAAAGCCATGACAGCACTGGGTTTTTCCCAAGGCCCACTGCACTGTAACTGCTACCTGGTCACCATTGACGTTCCCTCAAGCCTGTAAGGCTCTGTAATTGACAGGTGATGAAACCAACTAGGTTTGCGTCCTTCCCTTCCATGTAGCAAGTTGCCCTGGGCAGTCTAGAGATGCTGTTTGGGAGCCAGAAATTTGAATCAATAATTTTAGAATCTTATCTGATGTTTGATTTCATTTCAGCTATGCTGGCACTCTAACCACAATATAAAGTCCTTCCCACTTTTCCCTCCCTTTTTTATAGTTACAGGGCATTACCACCACCAGCTCACAAGGGTATTCTTCCAGACCATCACTAATATTCACTTAAATCCCAGACTCTTCCATCAGTCTGTGGTGAGTGCTGCCTGGCCTGGGAGTCACTCTTCAGGACAGTGAGCTCGACTCTGTCCCAGGGCAGGTCCAGACATGCTGTCCAAGAGCTTAGGCCTGGATTCAGGGACCCTAAGTGCCTGCTTGTTACTTTACCCCACTGTGGATGAGCTGGTACCTAAGATGCAAGAGAAAGTCCCTTTAACTTTTCCCTTTGCTTTTTCAAACAGAAGAAGTCCTTCATTGTAGCCACCACAACTGGGAATATGCTGAGTCACATCTGAATTCAGCACATTTTAGAACCCAAGGCCCATAGCATACTACCTGAGCTTTGCTGTTGGTTATTCATGGCCCAAGGGCCCTTTGGCTGGCAGGTGATGAATCCTTCCAGGACTGGGTCCTCCCCTTTAAGGTTCCGTTTTGCCCCAGTGTGTGTCTAGAAATATCATTTGGGAGCTAGGTCTTGGAATGGTAGTTTTATAACTGCCTGGTGCTCTATTCTACTCTGGCTAAGCAGGTATTCAAGATCCAAGGCAAAGTCCTCTTTATGCTTTGCTCTTCACCCATTAAGCAGAAGGATGGAGACACTTTCATTACTGCAAGCTGCACTGCCTGCAGTTGGTGGGGAGATGGCACAAGCACTCCTTTAGCCAGCGTACCTACTGTCTCCCTAGTTCACATGCCACTCTGTTCTTCTGACTCTGAGCCCAGCCTAATAGTAGGAGTTGTCTAGGAACTGCAGTCTTTGTGTCCTAGACTGCCTTTCAAATTTACCTAGAACCCCAGAGTGCTTTGGCTCATGGTTTCAAGGCTTGTGAAGAAACTTGAGTTTCAACAGTTGAAATGGGTGACTCCTCTTTAGTTGGGTCCAATTATGGGAAGTGGCTGAGCCCAGCATGGCATTACTTTCTGCTATGAGAGGGCAGCACTGAGTTTAATGTGATGTTTCCCTATCACTGCACTCTCCATCCCCAGAATTCACAGACTCTACCTGCTACACCGTGCTGCCAGTAGATGGGGAAGGGTGGCACTGGCAAATTAAGACGGTCTCTCCTGCTCTCCATGCCTCTTTCCAGGGTACAAAGTTAAAATGAGGTACTGTGATTTCTCACCTGATTTTTAGTTTTTCTGATGGTGCTTTTCTGTGTGCAAATAATTGTTAAAGTTTGGCATTCCTGAGAAGGGCATAAACGACATGAGCTTCCATTCCACCTTTTTGCTCTGCCCTCTCTCCTACTGTATTCTTGCCTGATCTTTAATCTACAGAAAATTTCTGTTCATATTTAACGTAAGACAAATTAACACAGAGGACTCAACCTAATGCCCTCTTACATGGAAGTTTTGAATTTGGGAACTGTTCCTAATGGTGGGTTTTTATATTTTTTACTCTCACGAAATTTTTTGGTCTCACACACTTATACTGTGGAGGATCCCATTACTGGCTCTCCCTTTCAGGCAATGATTTGAGCTGTAGATCCAGCAGAAGTCAGTTCCCTCTGTTATCTGCCTCATTTCATAATCATATTCGTGATCTATTCACATATTGCACAATCAACACACATCTCTCCAGGAAGCAATTTTTTAAACTGAAAATCATGTTTCACCTCCCTGATACCACTGCAACCTAAAACTCTTAAATGGCTTCCTATTTTTTCTTAGAATATGGCCAAAAACATCTAACATATATTGAAACTTTTTCTTTGAGTCTGATGTTCTTCCATTTGGTTGCAGAGGTTACTTTCTTAATCCTTAAAACAACACTGTGAGGCAATTATTATTGTCACCTGCCCTCACTGTGACACCTGGTATAGATGAGAAAACAGAGGCAGGGAGAGGTGATATAACGCTCTCAAGATCATACAGCCAATAAATGATACAGCTTGTATTGAAAACTAAGTAGACTGAGACCAGTAATAAGTAGTGATTATTATATTTGGATTGCCTCACTTTGCAACTAGATTATGTCAGCCCCTATATTGATGCCCTTGAGGGAATAGCCTTAGAAGAGATGGAAATTTAGATTCCTGCAGCAAATCGGTTAGGAGGAGAGACTAAACTAGAGTACACACATCTCATCTTATCGTTCTCTTTCCTGTGCCATCCTGTTATTTAGCCTGTGTAGGCATTACATTATAAAAGGGTATTATAAGCAGGAGAATCATACAAAAAGTATTTATTTACAACCCGTTATGTAACATGCTCCCTTCTGGACACTAAGGAAAAGTTTCAAACCTTACAAATTACGGATCTAAGTATTATAATGAAATGACAAGTAATGGAATTCCAGTTAATCATACTCTTATTTGAATGAGAGACCTTCTTATACATAGCTGCATTTTGCATAAGCAAAAATTTCATTCTATCACAAATCCCGTGGCATGAAGCCCATTTTCTTTTAAATGTTATTTGTTCAGATTGCAGCAGTCTGGCCTCATACAGGCAAGCATAATGCCTCCATTAACTATTATGCCCAAAGTTTCATAGTTGTGGCATAACAAGCTTTGGAATTTATAGAACAATTATAGAATTATAGAACAATCAAGGCTTTATAGAATGTCATAACTGCTAGCTTCAACACCACAGGTAGGATTTTAGGAAATGCTCATGCTACTATTGCAAATGCTTTTAAGGGTATTTTGTTGTTTTTTCGTTTGGTTGGTTGTTTGATTTTCTCCATTTTTGAGCAAAGTTTGCTCCCTTTGTTTTCCATTTATTTATAACATTGACAACTATCTAAACATTTTTGCATCTATAAAAGTGTTTAGGACATGCCAGTGTCTTAAACAAATATACATCATGCAATCCTCATAATAATCCTCAACTGTAAGATGAAAAGATTGAGGCTCAGCATGATGAAATAACTTGCTCAAGGTAAAACGACAAATAATGCAACAAACTATTGAATCCTATTTTGTGGACATGCAGCTTATGTTTCCAAAACAATTCTGTTCTTTCCTCTTCAGCCAGGCTCTCGTTTTCCAAAGTATTTTATTGGAGCTCTGTGGGACAATAAAACTAATACCCAGAATGTTGGTATTTGGGTGTCATGAAGATTATGTCTTTTAGCTCCCTCCATCCACTGTAAATTAATCATTATAATTTTTGCATAGCTCTTGGAGAATAAAATGAGATTCCTGATGGTAGGGTGAAAAGTTCAAGTCCAGTTTTCAGGGTCCCATTCTTCTTTTGTTGATGGGGAATGAAGGGTACTCTCACTCATTTTTTTCCCTTTGACTAACAACTTTCTGTTTATACATCATTCTTTACTGTTCTCTCCTACCAGTACTATCTCTTCTTCATTCTCATTTTCTTTCCGACACTTATTGATGTGATACAGAAAAAAGTCACAAGATGTCTGTTTCAGATCAAATACTAGCCCTGCCATTTAATGGAATTCAATAGAGTTATGCAGCATTTCAACCTTGAATCTGTTTCCTCACCTATAACATTCAATAGGTATTCTCAAAGATCCTTTTCAGAACTTTTATTTTATAATGTTGATGATATTTCTTTCAGATACTCTAGGCATTTATAAAATTTTATTCTATAGATCCTGTCCTGATGTTCTCACATTTCCCGACTGCTGTACCTAACCTTAATTTCCTAATCTTTTATCTACCAATGGCAAGTCATTAAGCATTTGAAATGGAAATACACATCTTGTTTTATTGCATTTCAGTTCTCCATCTGGCTTTTGCAATTGGAATTCAGTGGCAAATGTGATTTTGAGCTTTGGGGGGCTATATGTGAGTAAGAAATACTGATGCTATCAGCCCTCGTGTCTATACACTCTGAACTTTGTAGTCTATATCATTTGCTGAGAAACAGATGGGAAAGCAAATAATTCTGAAATGCCCCCAACATGAGGTAGAGAGAGAAGGAGAAAGAAAAAGAGAAAGAGAACCACACAAGGCATTTGTACAACTGCTAATTCAAAAAAATATATATTCATATGGACAAAGTCTTTGCCTTTTGAAGAAAGCACAGAGTTGCATTATGTAATAGAGTATTTGATAACTCTAGAAATCACAGGGGGAAAACACTCGTTTAAAGTTAAGGAATGAAGGGGAAGATTAGAAGGATTGCAGTGGAAGGTATCAAAAAATGCTTTTTCTTTTAATTACTCTGGTGACCCAAATTAAAATTCCATAGACATTGGTTCTCTTTCACCATTTAAGTCTGGGAAGTCCTTTCTAGGGCAACAGAACAAACCTAAAGTTGGTCACTGAGGTAGAAATCTCCAAAAAGTCAAAGTATAAAATGGAAAGAGACATGGAACACTTGCTTTGTCACAGGCCAACACAGCTATATGGTAAGAGACAATCCAAAAATTGCATTTAGTTGCAACAATAATTTTTGTTTTTATTTTTGTTTTGGTGTAATCTTGCTGTTTAATCAACTATCCTCAAATTAGGTATCACAAAACAATTATTTATTATAATTCCTGGTTTTGTTGGTTAGGTGTGGTTTGCTGATCTAGTCTGGACTTGATTGGGCATCTGTGTGGTGAGCTGTGGGGTCGGCTGGGCCCAGCTCCCCACTGCATAATGGATGAAGATTTGTTCCATGTTTTAGGACTTCCATGGAACATCAGGCTAGCCAGAGCAAGTTCTTATTCAGAAATGTCAATAGCAGAAGGAAAAAAAAGTAAGGTGAAATATGTAAAACATCTTGAGGATTTGAGGTCTAGCCTTATACATGATATAAAATCACTTCCACCCATATCCCATCAGCCAAAGTAATCGCAAGATTTTCCAGTTATCTATAGCTATGAAAAAAAAAAATAGTGTTTAAACAACAGCAACTATTTTACTGTCCTCTCATATTCTGTTGTCTAGGCATTTAGGGGAGACATAGTATGGATATATCTTCTCTACTCTGTGATATCTGGCCTTCACCTGAGATGACTCAAAAGACTTGAATAGTTGGATAGGGGATTTCCTTTCAAGATGACCTATTTACTCATATGTCCACTGAGTTGATCTGGCTATAGAACAGACTCAGCTAGAAATGCTGAACAGAGTATCTAAACATGGCCTTTCTGACCTCAGCTTGCTAAGTTTCTCACATGATGACTCAGGGTTCTTTAAACAAGTGTTTTAGGAAACCAGACAGGATCTGCATGGCATCTACCAACTTAATCTCAGAAGCTACCCAATGTATCTTATGTTATCTTTATTAGTCCCCAGCTAATCATGAAGACCAACTGAGATTCTGGGGGAAAAGTATTAACTCCCAGTTGTAGAGGACAGTTTCAGAGATTTGTGGTTCATTTAAACCATTATATATGGCTAAGCCCAAACTCAAGTTTCAGAGTGTGTTCTTCCCCCAGTGAAAATAATTGCAAAGCAATTTAGCATAAACCATGGTCACAGGGAATTGAGAAGAACTAGACAACAAATTAATAGCCATAAGGAATAGGTGAAAACATTTTAGTGACCATGGAGATTTTACCCAGGTGACTGATTTTTTCAGATGTGGGGAGTATGGAAAAGACAAATGGTTCTCAAGGAAGAGGACACCTCGAGGTCACTTCGTGGATTCAAGATTTTATACCATAAACACTTGCGATTAAGTTCATGTAGTTGCATTGGTAGGTAAGATGCCCGAGACATAAGAAGACAAGTCGTAATAACCCCAGATTATGTGATTGGCACCATCAGGTACCAGATCTGAAGGAACAAGACTAAATGTTTTATTTCCCTGTACAGTTGAACTGATACTACAGCTCTTCTAACCCAATATGCTTGAGCTCTGAAGCTGGAAATTCTGGATCAGCAAATGGGAAGGAAATAGCAAGGAAAACATGGAAATAGGGGGATCAAGACTCTCTCATAAATAGAATATTTCTAGACATACTTTTAACAATATTTTTGAGATAAATAAAATTTTACTTGTTAAATTTAGTGTTATTGATCAGAATTATCTTGCACTAGAATAGTTTTTTATAAAATATCTCTACGAATATTCCAGAAACTACTAAAACTTGTTTTATTGTCAAAGTCATACACTATAAAAAAGCAAAAGCTGAACATTTTCAGTGATATTTTTATCTCCTTTGAAAATAACAGAACTAATTTATTGATTGAATCATATGAGCATTTTTTCCACAAATAAACACTTTTTATTTATTTATTTATTTATTTATTACTAAAGAGTACTTTATGTCAGATTTACTAGTACTAATAGCAAAACTGTGGAGTCTTAACAGGGGACAGAAATTCTAAACTTCCAGATGTAAAATCTTAAAAGTGCCAAGAATCACAGTCTAAAATAAGAGTGTTTTCAAGGTTTCCTTGCCAAAACTCTAGGATATGACAATTTTACTCAGGAGTCACTATTATTATTATCATTTTTTAAATTATTAACGCAAGCTGGGCAGGCCTTGACAGAAGATTAGCTTGTAATCAGCTTTTGGTTAGAATTTTCAAAACAAATACCATGAATAGTTAATGAACATCAAGGTACATCTGTTTAATAATAATAACCTCAGTTCCACATTAATTATTTAAAAATCTCTAGTATCCTTATAAGATTTCTGGAGATATAGCTTTATATGTTAGATTGATCTCAGGGACCTTGAGGAAGTTTTTCCTTTGACATCAAGATTTTGATTCTCTGAGGCACAGAGAAATAAAACACATCATTTTTTCCTGAGCCTAGAGTTATGGCCCCTACCCAGTATTCTGATTATTTAAATATAACTAATTCCTAAAGATGCAGTTCAAATACCCATTGCTCCTGGAAGCAATCTTGACCACCACATGACTTTCACTACATCTGTTCGTAATACTTAGCACATATATATAATATAATATAATATAATATAATATAACATTATCTTAATATAAATAATAATATAACATAGTATATATATTAAACATTTTTTTAGCCATTCCTTGATTGAAGGACATTTGGGTTGGTTCCATATTTTCGCAATTGTGAATTGTGCTGTTATAAACATGCGCATGCTAGTACCTTTTTGTATAATGACTCTTTTCCTCTGGGTAGATACACAGTAGTAGGACTGCCAGATAAAATATTAGAACTACTTTTCATTTTTTAATGAATCTCCACACTGTTTTCCCCAGTTGTTGTACTAGTTTACATTCCCACCAGCAGTGTGAGTGTGAGTGATCCTTTTTCACCACGTTCATCCATGGGAACGTCTATTATTTATTTGTGTGTTTATTTTATTATGGCCATTCTTGTAGGAGTAATGTGGTATCACATTGTAGTTTTGATTTGGATTTCCCTGATAATTAGTGATGTTGAGAATTTTTTCATGTATATGTTTGCCATTTGTATATGTTCTTTAGAGGATTGCCTATTTACTTTCTTAGCCCACTTTTTGATGGGATTGTTAGTTTTTTTCTTGCTGATTTGTTTGAGTTACTCATAGATTCTGGATATTAGTCCTTTTTCAGATGCATGGTTTGTGATTTTCTCCCACTCTGTGGGTAACTACAGCCACAATTTCTGACTCCAAATTGCACTATAGTCTCCCACCCCTCCAAGCCTCTTTGCATATGTTATTTTCTTTTCCTGGAAGAGTCTTCCTGCATATTTTCTGTTTAATTCTACTTATGTTTTACAACTCAGCCCTAGGAACATCTCTCTTTTGAAACCTTCTCTGAACACGTCGACACCTTTCTTTTTCACATAGTTATTTCTTTTTCTAAGATCTCAATGTTCAAACAATATTTTAATGTTACTAAGGGTGTTGAATATGATAATAGTTGTGAAGCAGTTAATAGTGCATTTTTACCTAATAGACACCACAAATTAGTAAAATTTATTTTTTTAAATCATTACCAAGTATTTATTTTTCTCTTACTCTATTATAAATTATCTCCTAATTGCTCAACTATAACACCTGATAAACTTTGCTTTTCAAATTTAAGTCTGTCTTTAGCATCTTCACTGACTATGGAATAGAAGAGAGAATCAAGCAAAAGGTACTGTTTATAACACCGTTTTATTGTTTGGAAAATTCTCATATATTTTTGGATGAGATTTTATATTTGAAAAGCTTCTATACACAAGCTATATCTTGATCCAAGTATACCACTTTGTATAACTTAAGGAACTTCTGATTACAAATCTTTTACCTTGATAAATAATGTATACTGGTTAAAACTGAAGGCACAGTCTTTTCTCTAGGAATGCCAACAACTAAGTTACTTAAGACAAAATATAAGTGATAAAATATTGTTATTGCTTCTTTCACCCTTTTAGGAAATATGTGCAATATGGTAAATTCTGTCCTCGAGTTTTATCCTTGCGAATTCTGGGAGCCTGACTGTAGTATACGCATAGCAATGTTCAAAATGCCGCAACTGGGGTAATAGTGAGAAGGTGGAGGATGGTGATTATGGATAAGACCATGGAGATAGATGGCCTGGATTTTAATTTGATTTCTGGGCTGATAATTTGACCTTGAACAAATTGCTTAATTTCCCCATGCTTCAATATGCCTGTGCAAAAATAATAGTGATGTTAGGATTTGTCTGCCAGCATCGTTGTGAGAATTAAAGAGGATGTAGGAGATATACCAGTCACTACAGTGCTCCCCACATAGCTGGCACTCAGTAAGTTTTCATTATTTTGATCCCCTTTGGAGCCCCTTTCATCCTCCTGAGACAGAAGCCACACATTACTGGGTACCTGGTGACACCCAGCCCATTATTCCTTCCTAGTTTGGTGCTTTACTCTTATTGCATCTAGTCCAGTCTCAAAGTCAAGTTTCTCAAGGCCCTTACTTCTCTAAACTAATTATCATATGTGGTATATAGAAAGTATGCAAGTCTATACAAAGATTTGAGATTCTGTGCTCCTATCAGGCCCAATCCATTTTTGACATTTCATAATAGAGACTAGAGAACAAAGATTTCCATAAAGGAAGACTAATTTTAAAAAATCTATTTTTTTATTTAGAGCAGGAAAGGCTTCCATGTGGAGACATTAGGACTTTAAATAGTCACAAGCATGCACATGTCATTTAAGAAGCAGCTGAGATTTCTTCATGTATTTGCTTGCAAAATGTTTGTTTTCTCCTCTTTATTCCAACTGGAAGTTGCTTATACCCTCTCTCAGAAGGACTTGTCAGCACAAACAATGCAGATCGCAAAATGAGAAAAACTGAAACAAAAGCATGTGTTCGAATCTCCCAGGTAAATAGGCTTCCCAATAAAATATTTTTGTTTGCAGCCTCCTGTACCAAAAAAGTAATTTTTACCTTTAGATCTAAACCACTCTGCATCTGTGTCATGTTAAGGCAGGCCATTTGTGGGAGCAGAGACTCTACATCGACATGATTTCTGACCCCTGAAGACTACTACATGTATTTACCATTCAAGCTATTCAAGGAGTCTGTCACTCTTGCACTAAGTTATTTGACCACTGGAGCACATGAGATGACTTATGAAATGAAGGAATAACAACAAAAATGAAAGAGCCTGTCATAAAGACAAGTTACTGAGATATGTGGGTGGTTTGAAAAATAGAATTATATATTCAGTATCAGATAACCTGTGCCAATTCTGGGCATGAAACTAAGCCACAAGAATGTCCAATGAATAATTAGAGGAGGCTAGGTAGACTCATAGGATGCACAATAAAAGCTAAGATGATGCGATTAGCATGCTAAAATTCAACAAAAATGATAGCTGATATGCACAGAACAGTTACCGTGTGCCAGGAGCCTTTTCGTTTTATCCCAACAACTCCAATGTGAAGATTGCAATTTCTATCCAATCTATGTACATAATGAAACTCCCGAAAATTTAGTAAATGCCCAAGTTAAAACATCTTCTACCAACTGTAGCCAAGCCTTCCATTTGGCCACATTGTCTCTAGAACCCATACTCTTAATGGCTGGACACTTTTTTTTTCAGTGGGATTAGAAAAAGAGGGTACAAAGGAGAATAATGAGCCTGAGGGTGTGTCTACCCTTTATTTATCTAGCAGTAACATATAAGGTCAATACTCATGTATAACATAATAACAGAAAAAGCAAAATAATTCTCATCACCCAGAGAGAGAATTTAAATTATGAAATAAAAGTTGCCACCACATAATGATGCCAAGGCTGGGAATAAATATGGAGGAGGGAAAAGAAGCTGAGTCACTGTCCTTGTGATGATCAGGACAGAAAAAGGGTGGTATAAAAGAGGTCATCAGTTCTTTGCTTTTCACTTTCCTGGACCAGATATGGAGAAATAGGTTTTCAAAATTATGAAAATTATGTCTGAACATGTGTGTAAAACCTTACCTTATTAATAATAATGATAATAAATACTTCTTCAGACACAATTCCGTAGCTGGGACAATTTTTCCTAGCATCTACATTCATAGCATTATTGTTCTTTCCATTTGTTGCCGCTATTGTTCCTTTATTTAACTCTTTTTTATAAATTGTCCACTGGACTTAGACTCTCATTCTATAAGATAGGGACTGTTTAAGTCGCTTTTAGGTCAAAATTATAGCTCCTGAGTATTGATACAAACTAACTATACAATAAGTATCCCTTCAATAAGTTAAAAGGATAGGTTTGATTTTCTAATTTCCAAGCCCAAAGCTTATCAGAGCATATGGTGGCAGAAGTGGTCATAATTTTAAGGATGAGAAAAGTGGCTGATAGAGAAAAAAGGACAAGCTACCCAGGGGGGTAAAAAGGCACCAAAACAATAAAAATAGAACTCAAGCAGGGATGTTGGACTAAAGCCTTGAGCCATTTGTTTAAAAGAATAAACTGTATTATATGATTAACTTGTCCTCTCTTCATCCATTTCAGTGTATCACTATTTGTGGCAGATAAATAAACTATGAGGAGAAATAGTTGAGGTTATTATAAAAACTACATTTTTTTTGCAATGCTTGTACCTGTGTACACACACACACACACGCACACACACACACGGAAATAAAGAAATAATTGTTTTTTCAAACACTGTTGTGGAGGAAGAAACAGTAATGAATGTACAATAACTAAACTAGTCTCTTTTTCAAACACGAGACAATGTAGGGTTATCCTATAGAGGGGGGTTTGAGCTGTTTCCTTTCGCATACAAACCTCAAGTCTTCTTTCCTAAACAGTTAGATTGGGTTGTTCTTCACAGTGCTCAAACTAATTTAATAACATTCCCTCTGGATTTCATCCCTCGGCTACTGTTGGCATCATCATTTCCCCCACAATGACTTGCATTGGAAGATGATGTTAATTAGCAAGAGGATAACATAGCTTCAATGAAAAGATCATATTCAATTTGTTGTACTAAATGCCATGTTAGATCTCTTTTAAGAGAAACATTGTTTACATTAGCACTAAAACTACAATCACAGCTTAACAAACAGTGATAGCAATGAAAATATAATGTTTTTAATAATTCCCAAAACTGTAATTTTGTTTTAAATGGTAAAATCAACACCAGGGCACTCTCTGTGGATTTCTCTTACCTAAGGTACAAACAATAATCATCCTGGGAAAAGGGATGTGGATATGATATGTTGTTTGTACTACCTGCCTGACTTTATTTGTGTTTTAGACCTATAATGTTCACGTGTTCACATAAACAACATGATCTCCATATATCAGACACATAAAAAGAAAGCTGAATTTCTTCGTAGTTATGAGCAGAAATATTAGAGTTACATATTTTTGTGATTTAAAAATATGTATTTAATAACTGACTGATCTTGGGGAATTTAATTAACCTTACCAAGAATTGGGTTTCTCATCTTTAAAATGAGAACAAAAATTCCAAACTAACAGATATAGTATCCAAGAAATAAGACCATGGTGAATGGAAAGTGCCTAGTACAGTCAATCCAGCATAAACCCAGCTGTAACACTCACAATCCTGCCTCCTCCTTACATCCATTCAACCACATCCATATGTATCCTGACAGCATGCCAAGAGAGAGGGTCTTATATTCTTAATGGAGAGATTTGTGTAACCTCATCCCAAATAAACTTGACATAGATGTGTTGAAACTTTCTATCACTTTCAAAGAGCCACTTCACTGGAGTAACCACAGAATTGTTAGTGAAAAATAGCAGGACTAATGCCCACTCCTGATAACAATTAGTTAACACATTGTTAATAAAATGTTTCAGTTTAATTGTTGATTGATATTTACCTGAGTACATGTAGGTCTCTAGATATTACATATATACTATAATGAATGCAGATAATTCTGAAACATAAATATTTGGAACCAGAGCTTTCCAGTGAGACTGCCTGACTTATAATTTTGGTTCTATGATGTAAAGACTGTGTAATCCTTCAACATTGTGTCTGTGTTCCCTGAGTCTCTGTCAAGTGGGAATGACAAATTTATAGCTTAGCAGTGAGAATTAAATTGCATAATATATCTATTGCACTAAGAAAGGGTATATGATAAGAATTCAATAAGAGTAAAAGCTTTTCAGTTTGTAGCTCTGAGGGCTCTTGTGTTTTATAATTGTTTTTGATATCATTGTGGTTGGGTAGCATTGAGTGGACTAATAACATGGGCTGAGAAATCAAGAAAATAAAGGTTTAAATCTTTTAATCTCTTTCTGAGCTTGAATTTACTATCTGTAAAATGATAGTGTGACATCTCGATAAATTAGGCATTATTAGTTAATTTTATGTCTCCACTTCACTGGGCTAAAAGATGTCCAGATAGGTAGTAAAAACATTACTTATTGGTGTGCCTGTGAGAATGGTTCCAGGAGAAATTAGCATTTGAATCTGTGCACAGAGTAAAGAGTATCTGCCTTTACCAGTTTGAGTGAGCATCATCTGATCCATTGATGGCTCAGATAGAACAAAAGGGCAGAGAAAGGACAAGTGCTGTCTTCCTTTTTTTCTTGAGCTGAACATCTATCTTTTCCTTCCCTGGGAAATCAGAGCTCCCGTGTGAGAATTTTAGACTCCGGATCTAACACCAGCCTCCCTTCCCGACCTCCCAATTACCTCCCTCCTCCCTCCCACAATCCTCAGGCCTTTGAACTTGGACTGAATTACACCTCCAGCTTTTCTGTTTCTACATCTTGCAGTTCGTATGTGATGGGACTTCTTAGCCTCCATTATTTTGTGAGAAAATTCCCATAACAAAACCCTCCTTGTATCCCTACATATACTATTGGTTTTGTTTCTTTAAATAACTGACTAATATGCATATGAAAGGAAGTTGCCTCAACATGGTGAAGTCCATATATGAAAAGCCCACAGAGGACATCATGATCAATACTGAAAAACTAAAAGCTTCAGTTTTTGAGATTTGAGACAAGACAAAAATGCCCATTCTCTCCACTTCAATTCAACATGGTACTAAAATCACTAGCTAGAACACTCAGGCAAGAAAAGAAATACAGGAGATCAAAATCAGAAAATAAAAGGTAAAATTATCTCTGCAGTTGTCCTAGTATTATATGTAGAAAACCTAAAAGACTCCACAAAAATTTTGAGAACTAATAAAAACATTCATTAACATATAGTATACAAAATCAAAATACAAACTTCAGTTGTGTTTCTATACACTAATAACAAACTATCTGAAATAAATTTTAAGAAAATACTGTTATATGCAATATCATCAAGCAAAATTTAATACTTAAAAATAAATTTAACCGGTAAGTAAAAGACTAGAACACTGAAAACTAAAAAACTATAAAAAGAAATAAAATGAATCCAAATAAATGAAGAGACATCCCTTATTTATTGAGTAGGTTACTATTGTTAAAATTTCCATGCTACTGAAAGCAATGTACAAATTTGGTGCAAACTTGAACAAAATCTCAATAATGTTTTATATAGAAATAAATGAAACAATCCTAAAATTTATATGAAACCATAAAAGACCCAGAATAACCATACAAATTTTAAGCAAGAAAAGCAAAGATGGGAGCATCATGCTTTTTGATTTAAAAAAATTATTATAAAGCTATAGTAATCAAAGCAGTATGACAGTGGCATAAAAATTGATATATGAGTCAATGCAACAGAATATAAAGCCCATGAATAAACACATGCATATATGATAAATAGATATTTCTCAAGGATGCCAAAAATACACAATGAGAAAAGAATAGACTCTTCCATAAATGGTGTTGAGAAAATCAGGTATTTACAAACAAAAAATGAAGTTGGATTCTTATCTTAACAGCATACACAAAAATCAACTTAAAATGGATTAAAGACTTAAACATAAGACCTGAAACTCTATCTTTTAGAAGAAAGCACAGTGGGAAAGCTTCTTGACATTGCTCTTGGTAACGATTTCTTGAATATAACACCAAAAGCACAAAAAACAAAGTAAAAATACACAAATAAGACTACTTCAAAATAAAACTTCTATACACACAGCAAAGGAAAATAAAAGAAAAAAAAGGCAATCTATGGAATAGTAGAAAAAATATATATACATTTTCTGAAAAAGGGTTAATCTCCAAAATATATAAGGAATTCCTACAATTTAACCAAAAACCTGCTTGATTAAAAAACAGTCAAAGGAATTGAATAGACATTTCTCCAAAGAAGATATACAAATGACCAACAGGTATATGAAATGATCTCAACTTTACTAATCATCAGGGCAATGTACATCATAACCACAATGAGGTATCACCTGACACCTTTTAGAATGGCCATTTAAAAAAAAAGATAATGTTTGGCAAAAATGTGGAAAAGTAAGGAACTCTTCCATAGTGTTGGTGGGAATATAAATTGATACATATATTCTAATAAACAGTATAGAGATTCTTAAAACAATTAAAAACAGAACTACCACATTATCAATTATGGTTCTGGAAATAATAATATTCAAAAATAATAATTTATTTTTATTAATATTCAAAAATAGTAATTATTATTCAAGAATTGAAAGAAATTAAAAGTAGGAAAAACATGGAGGCAACCACAACATCCATCAGTAGATGACTGGATAAAGAAAATGTGTTATATACATACAATGAAATATTATTCAGCCTTAAGAAATAAAACAACGTGGGTCAACTGGAGGGCAAAATGCTAAGAGAAATGAGCAAAATCATAGGACAAATGCTACATGATAAAATTTACATGAAAAGCCTAAAAGAACCAAACTTACAAATGCAAGTAATTGAATGATGATGTCCAGGGACTGGGGAGGGGAAATGGAAGGTATCAGTCAAAAGATACAAAGTTTCAATTGTGCAAGATAAGTATGTTTCTGAGATCTACTGCATGTACAGCATAGCAGCTACAGTTAACAATGCTGTATTATCTACTTAAAAATTTGTGGAGAGTGGAGATCTTAAGTGTTATCATACACACACACAGAGAGAAAGATAATAAATAAAGAAGTTGGAAGTGAACTTTTGTAGCTGAGGAATATACTTATGATATTGATTGCAGTGATGGTTTCTCAGGTGTATATTGTCTCCAAAATCATCAAGTTGTACAAATTCAATATGTATAGATTATTTTGTACATCAATTACACCTCAATAAAGTGGATTAAAAACAAAAAAAGATGGTTGTGATAAATAAATGAATTTTGTATACAAAATAATTAACGTGGTGCCTGTAACAATGAAAGCACACTCATATACATTTATGTTTTTATATTTATGCTCACAAATATGTTACTCATAGTATATGTGTTATATGAAACATTAAATATATAATTTTAAATAATTTATGTTCGCTAGATTCTTTTCCTTGTTTTTCCTCTGCAATATTTTATGTGTTCATCTTGTTTGTTTTTGTAGTGTCTAATAAGCATAATAGTGAGATAGGAACACAAACAGAACTCAAAAACTACCCTTGATGTATATTTCACATTCGAAAGTGGAGAGAAGAAAGAAGTTTTCTATTTCATTGACTCCTGTCTGTCTGCTTGTATCTCTCTAGAGTCAAATGCAATTCTTTTACAGAACAAAACATATCATTGGCATGATTGTCCAAAACAAATAGCTTTCCTCAAACATTAATTGGGAACATTGGTGGCAAGAAAATTCCCACATCAAAATGGCCCACAGTTAGAGACAGTTCCTTTTTTCCTCTGTTCAACCGTCAAGAATATGTTTTTTTTTAAATGTATTTGTACAGAGTTTTTTAAGAGAATAATATTTAAAAAGATAACCTGTCTGGTTCTTCAGGCAGAAGGATATAGTTGCTGAACAATATCCCATTGGCAGTGCACAAGTCAATAAATATTAAATGAGTACCTACTATGAATGAAGCATAATGTTAGTTCTGTCAACGCAAAGATTATGCAATCCATGCACCAAAAATTATTTAATATAGAGGAAAAGGGTGGTATGAGCAAAGAGAAACAATAGAAGCAAGGAAGGATACTGAAGAGATTAGGAAGGTCGGTCACAAGATTCAGAGGAATAAAATAACATGGTGGGTTTAGGCAACAACAAATGCACTTGAGGCCAGGAGTTCAAACTTGTCCAGGGTAATATAGGGAGATCCTGTCACTAAACACAAACACGCACACACATGTACACACACACACACAAACACAGACACACATACACACACACTCAATGTTAGCTGGACATGGTAGCATGCACCTGTAGTTTAGGTAATTGGAAGGCTGGAGTGGAAAGATTGCTTGCCCTGGATTTCAAGGTTGAACTGAGTTATGACTGCGCCATTGCACTCCGGCCTGCCTGACAGAGCCAGACTCTGCCTCTAAAAGAAAAACAGAAACAAAAAGAAAAAACAGGAGCATCTTTGTTTAAGCTTTGACTAGTGGTGTGAGGCATTATTGACTTGGTGACTGGAAGTCAAGGACAAAATGTAAGCAAAAGGGCAATATTGGATGGCAAAGTTTAAGCAAAAAGGCAACTGTTCAATGTTCAAACTTCATATGGCTTTCCTGGTGTACAGAGTTTTGTTGATGTTTTTAATGAGTTAATTTCTTTTTAATTGTATGCATAGTTTCGTACAGAAAACCATCTGTGGCTTCTTTCTATATAATGCCTAATAGGGCAAACATAACCTTCCCAAGTAGAGGCAGATAGTGCAGTGCTTAAAAACAGACTTTGGAGTCAAACTAATTTGAGTTTTGTCACACACAGGTTAATTAACCTCTCTAAATTTTAATAGAGGAAAGGTTATAATTATACCGATGTTCTCTTCCTCCTCCCTGCCCAGATCATTCATATCGCTCAGGTCTTAGCTTTTTAAAGAAGCCTCATGACCACTGTACATAATTATTTTCTGACCTTCATTCAGAGCTGATTTCATGGGAATATGACCAGTGCAGTTGTACTGGCCCCTCCAACTCAGAAGGACACCTTATGTGGAGTTCAGTGGTCTGCAGTTGCTCTCCTGCAATTCTCTCTCTCTCTCTCTCTTTTTTAACAGACAGCATCTTGCTCTGTGGTCTAGGCTGTAGTGCAGTGGTGTGATCCTAGTTTGCTGTAGCCACAAACTCCTGGGCTCCAGAGACTCCCCCGCCTCATCCTCCCGGCTTGCTGAGACTACAGTTGCATGCTACCTGGAAATCTTAATAGTTTTTTCTTTGAATTTGTATTTTGTAACTGAAGTCCAAGGAGACAATGGAGCATATGCTCAGGACTTGGAACTTTGGCTTATACATCCTGTCATAATACACCACATCCCTAGGATGAGTTCTCAGCCACTTGCTCTCCTGCCTCCTGGGGTTTCCTGGGCCTGCCCAGCCTCACCCTCCTTCCTTCCACTCACAGCTACCACCATCCTAAGCACTGGCAGGTTCATACATGAGGTGCAGAGGGTTACAGTTGTATGCATGTGTACAGTGACATCTCGGGGTGGGGCATAGTAGTGGCTGTTGCTGCTGCAGGCTGGCAACACGATGGTGTGTCTGACAGATGATTAACTAGAGCCTATATCTCAGCAGGGGAAACCCTTTAGCTGAACCCCAATTCATCTGGTGAAATCTCTGGGAGCTGGCCATCTCCTGTGAGTTGCAGTGACAAGCCGGAAGGAAGGAAATACATCTGATATTCAACTTTCCAAGACTACCCATGGTCAGGGAATAGAGTGTCAGTTCATCAGCTAGCAAATGGGAAGCCAGGTACTCAACAGGCTTCAGCAAGCACATGTATGATAAATTTCATATGGAGGGGCCCATGGCCCTTTCTGAGGGTCTGCACTCACCCACAGGTACGTCCCATGCTCAAGAGTATCTCTCAGACACTCCCATGCCAGTGGGATTATCTCTTTCACCTTCAAACTTCCTGAGTCTGACTTCTGTTTGTGGGGTTTTGTTGTTGTTGTTGTTTGAGACAGTCTTGCTCTGTTGCCCAGGCTGGAGTGCAATGCTGTGATCATGGCTCACTGCAACCTCTACCTCTCAAGTTCAAGCAATTCTTGTGCTTGAGCCTCCTGGGTAGCCGGGATTACAGACTTGTGGCACCAAGCCTGGCTATTTTTGTATTTTTAGTAGAGACAGCTTTCACCATGTTGGCCAGGCTGATCTCAAACTCCTGACCTGAAGTGATCTGCCAGCCTTGGCCTCCCCAAGTGCTGGAATGACACAGGCGTGAGCTACCACACATGGCCTGACGTGTGTTTGTTTCTTCTAGCCAGCCTGAAACACTCTCCAGGGAGGAGCCTTGAAATAAGAATTGTGTAATTTCAGGACACGGACTCAAATTAGGTGTATAAAATAACACGTAACATATGTCAAGTCAATATTTAATTATAAATTATTGTTCCAACAGGGTAGAGTTTGTATATCTGTTTTGTCAAATACTAAATATTGCATAACAATGAATACCTGCCATAGATCAGGCATTTAAAAATATATATTGAATAAGTTAATGGATAAATGGATGGATGAGCAAATGAATGTAAGGATTAAATGGAAACTTATACAATAAAAATTATTATAGTTCCTGGTACATAGGCCTGCAATTGATGGTAATTGACATGGTAGTTGTGACAATGGTGACATTGATGATGATGATGATGATATTATTCCACTTGATACAATAATATATTGTGTAAAGTAGAAATTTTCTTGAAATACCAAATTAATAATCTTTTTTGTACATGACTTGTTTTCTCATTCTTTCTTACATTTTTGTATCTTTGCTCTATGTACTTGTCTTCTGATTGAAACTTTATTTTTGTCTCTCAATCTACACCCATTCCTAACTCCTGTCTCCTTGTTAATTCATACCCCTATAACAGAAATTAGCAAAAATATTACATACTCAAGAAGACCTGTCTGGACATCTCTGACTAGGTTACATTCACTTAAACATTCTTCCACTGTGCCACTCTGAGCACATTATCTGAGTTATGATTTGTATCTGTGTGATTTTTGCATAGGTGTGAGTCATCTTGCATACTAGCTGTATGTGTCACAGGCGTAGGGGCTATATTTTTGCTCAGCATGTGATCACAACACATAGCTCAGATTCTGGCATAGGGTTGATATGTAACACACATTTGTTTCATAAATTTGTGATTAAAGATATTTCAAAAGGTGGTTATAGCAAATGAAGGTTGTGGGGGACTAAAAGCAAGGATTATTACTCTAAGTAGTAGAAACATCTCCAGTCTATTCCCAATAGACTCTCTTTATTGTTACTTTTTCAACACTTTCTTAAATTCTTAAAATGCCTATTCAAGTCTCCACATGTGTTTATTTCTTTGTTCTTCATGTAATTTCTTCCTTCCAAAGAGCCCGTTTGGCACCTGATAAGTCAAGAGAAGATATTCATCCTCTCTGCTTGCAGAGATTTGCAATGTAGATTTGGCTAAAGTCCTTGAGTCCCCCAAAAAGTAAAAAACCAGCTGAACATGTGGCATGAAGTTACCTTTCTCCTCGTGTTTACTGTCTCTGCAATTCTAGTTCAACTTCAGTTGCTTGAGTTAATATTCACCCCTCAAATTTTGAAAAAGCTTAATTTCTGCATATTTGGAAGATATCCTAGAATAGGTGTATTTCTCATTTTATAGGTCTTGGATCTTTTACAATATGAGTAAAGCCTTCTTTAATAATACAAATTATGAATGCAAATTTGCATGACCAAAATCTTTTACTTAAAATGAGTGAAGAAATCATAGCAGATTACAAATTAAAAAGAAGATTACAAATATCACACAGTCCAAAGGAGTAGCATACTTTTAATTAATTAACTTATTGAAACACTTCCATAATACTTTTTGTTTTCTAAACTATTTGGCTGCATAGTCTCATGAAAGTTTTGGATTATCCTGTTTTATAGAGTAAATAGAAAGTTATTTTCAGCTTTTTCTCTAGCAAATTTGATTGTTTGCTTTTTTGCTTATTTTTCTTGAATTACCAATGATATCCTTGAAGGAATGAAAATGGTGATTTGAATAGGCCTCCATGAGAACAAAATTCTTTCTTTACAAATTTAGAAATGTACAAGTTAGAAGGTTATTCCAGAGACAAGTTTTAAATTTTAAATCCTTTTTTTTCTTCTCCATCACTTAATTCTGAGGCTGGGGGCCATAGGACATTTTTTGCATCATAATACCAAGTACCTATGTTTTGCTATGAGGAAGATAGTCATACCTTGGGAAGTCATTCTCACTTTGACACAGGTTATAGTAACAACCATACACACAGCAACTGAACTGTATAAATATATTCTGTGAAATCCGTGTATTCCTGGCATGGTTTTCCTTTAGCCAGGTCCCAAAAATGTCCACGAAATACCTTAACTCCAACTATCCCAAGCAGAGAGTAAGACACAGAAGGATTTGAGAAGGAAAGAAACAAGATTCTGGCCAATCAAGATGAAAATGTCTTACATTGTAAATTTTATGAAAGCATGACAATCTGACTACAGTGCTGGGCTCACTGAAATAACGGACCCATGCAGTTGAGCTACATTTCCATTTTGGCAAATGTATCTTTTCTTTCTAAACAAACTCCTCTTAGCAAACATCATTCAGTAATGCCAGCCTCCTCTCTGTCGGGTGATAATATATTTTCAGAAACATCCTAAGAATATAATGCCATTGGCATGTTTCTTTTCAGAGGAGGGATACTGAATCAAGGTGCTGGCCTAGATCCTACCTATGACTAGATTCTAGACTACACTGAAGAGGGCATAGTAAGAATAATTGTTACCATAACTCTCATAGCAAACTTTTTTTTTACTACATGCTGCATAACTGACACTGTCATTGTTTTTTATGATGTCCCTGTAAGAATGTCTGTCTTTATAATAATTTCATTGTACAGGCAAAAATGCTGAAACATAGACAAATTAACTAAACTACCCAAAGGATAAGCTGGTAGAATTGGCATTTTCACTATGGAAATCTGATTCCAGTGCTCTTAGCCCCTATATTTCAGTGCTTCTTAGTTTCTTATACATACCTTTTCTCAAAAACGTAAAGAGTTTAAGTTTTGGAAGGAAACCAGGTTAAAATTAAATATCCCTTGGAATATCATAAGTAGAATTAATCAGTTACTTTTTAATTGTTGTCAACTAAAATTTTGCTTCTCATCTGTAGGGTAATAATTTTCAAGTACATATTTTGAAACACTTTTTGAAAAATAAGTGAGATAATGCACAAGATAATCTTTAGACCATTGGACAAGGCATGTCTCTGAATTGCAGTTTTGTCACATAGCAGCTATTTGTCTCTAGGCACCTCCATTTCCTTTAGCTGCATAGTGGGGTTACATTATTTATTTATATAGAAGATAAGAGACAATAGAAAACAGGCTATGCGCAGTGTCTCACTCCTATAACAAGCACTTTGGGAGGCCGAGGTGGGCAAAACACTTGAGGTCAGGAGTTTGAGACCAGCCTGCCCAACATGGTGAGATGCCATCTCTACTAAAATACATAAATTAGACAGCATGGCGGTGAGCACCTGTAATCCCAGCTACTCAGGAGGCTCAGCCAGGAGAATCGCTTGAACCCGGGAGGCAGAGGTTGCAGTCAGCTGAGGCCATGACATTGCACCCCAGCCTGCACAAGAGTGAAATTCCATCTCAAATAAATAAATAAATAAATAAATAAAAGATACAATAGAAAACAAATGTGAAAATGGTATATCAATTGTAAAATATAATTCAAAATATATGTAGCTAATGTTTTCTACTGTTTTTTTTTAGGAACCATTACTAGTGTCACATTTTAAATTCACAGAACATTATGGCTACTAAGTATATGAACATTAGGTGTTTGAAAAGTCAGATAAAACGGGGGCCTGTGTCCATCTTTGAGGAAGGAGAGGAGATAGGAAAATGAGTTTTAAGTTTGTCCAGTCAATTAAAACTAAATTCCTGGTGGCATAAGTTGTTTCTGGTTTTGATATTTTGTCTCCATAGGTGGTGACCACAGAGGTGGACTACTAGTTCATTTTTACTTTAATTTCTTTTTGTCACAAAGACAGATTCTGCCTGGAGCTCAACAATAAAACATTTTAAAGTAGGCAATAAAAAAAATACAGTTTTTATCTATTAATGTAGCTGCATTTTAGACATAGTCTCCAGATTATTCCTTTATTTTGTATAATGAGGATGACATTTTCTTTGGTGTTGCTTTAAAAATGTAGACTGTAAATGCTGAGAAAGAGGCAATTCTTACACAGCGCATTAAGTGCCTTATATTAATCAATTTACATGTCTTTACTGTGCCTCATTTAGTCAGTTCACACATTTTCCCCAGATCTCAATTTACTATGAAAGCAGTATCTTTCCTCATACTTTAATTTGGACCAAGACCAAGTGAAACCAAGTGAGAAGGCAGATATAAAGAAAGATGGACATGGTTTATTATGTGGAGAGAGGAAACAAAATGACCTCTTAGATATTTCCAACTGAGGAAATGACATTTTCAGAAGAGTCGAAAAAAAATTGCAAAGTCACCTTTCCCATTTTGTCATCCATTTAATGTTGGTAAATTCATGGATGGTTACAAGAAAAGGCAGGGTAAAGTCACACTAGGGAACAGTAATTCACTTTGGTGATGATCAGAAAGGAGTAATGGGGAAGTTTCAAAATACCAGTGTACACAAGTTATTGTTGTGGTATGATTAATGAGCCAGAGAGAGAAACACCCTTCAAATAGGCTGACAGTTGCCAAGTGCTCTGACATTTTACCATGTGGCCACAGCCTCTTAAATTCCTTCTGATGCTGAACTCCACAGTAAGATCAGAAAGGTAAATGAGAACAAGAGCAAAGTCCATTCTTCTTAGGAATTCACGTATTTCCTGGTGTAGCCTGTGAATCTCTAATTGCCGCTGCCAATCATACTTGGCCTTCTTACTTGATCTTTAGTCTGTCAAGCTCATCAGTAAAGGTTTTCGGCTCAGTAAAAGAAGAAGACTCCAAAACTACAATGGTTCTCTATGGTTAAACACATTACTCCAGTCTAATATGGTTTTTTGGTTTTCTCACTACTGCCTTAAGTGCTTAACTTTTTCCTAATGTCATTCACTCATGTGTCGTCTTTGTCTGCCTTCTATACCTGGCATCAGAGCAGAATACTCAACTCTTTCTTCCTGCAGTCATCTAGACAGACAAGCACACGTACCTTTATTTTTTAAAGATTATGCCCTGATTAATAAGGGAAAGGTAGAATGATAGCGACAGACTAACAATGAAAGAAGAAACTAGTATTTCAAACTTAGACAAAATTATCACAGTTTGTGGCCTTAGATTGTAGTTTCTACCGTCTCTGTAATACAATAAAGGGACCTAACTTTTGACTCATGTTCTTACATTTTTTTCCTGTGCTTTTAACTGACTACGTATTTCTCTCTCTTACAATCCAAACACTATGATGATATGTGTTTTCATAATTCTTAAAGTGAACATGTCTCATGCAACTCTACAGCACAGCAGAGAACATAGCACTTCCTTATTCAAATTGTTAATGTGTGTAACTAAGCCCTACAGCTTGCGTTAGTTTTCTTTCACCACTCCTGCTGTCCAAGAGTGACTCTCACCTTCCTTTCCTTTTTTTTTTTTTTCTCAGATCTTAGGTCCAAGTCAGGAAAATGTTTAGAATCATCAAGCTGGTTACTTGGTAGGTTAGCAACAGGATCATTCCCATGGTGTCCACGTCTCCTTCTACCCCAGTTCTTGGAACCAGGTCCCTGCCTCTTCTCTGCTCTGCTCTTCTTAATATCACCCTGCTATTGGAGTCATCCCTTACTCTCTGAGCCTTATATTCCTCCAGCATTTCATTCATTGCAAAGGAAGTCCCCTGTATCCCTGGAGCCGTATATGCTTGTGAAATCTGTTTAGATGTTTTGGTATCTGTCTTGGCCACTTCCTATTTCTCATTCTACTGCTTGTACAGAAAGTAAAAATCAGGCCGGCATGGTGGTGAGAACCTATAATCCCAGTTACTCGGGAGGCTAAGGCAAAAGAATTGCTTGAACACGGGAGGTGCATGTTGAAGTAAGCTGAGATCATGTCACTGCACTCTAGCCTGTCGACAGAGTGAGACAGTCTCCAAAAAAAAAAAAAAAAAAAAAAAGTAGAATTGCCTATAAACATGGCTCCATTAAAAAGGCAGTCATTTTTAATCATTAAGGAAAGATCAATTTTGGGAGTGGAAATGCCTCTAAGGGCCCACTTTTAGGATCTTCCAGAACTATCATTAGTTGCTCCCCTCTATCCCAGCCCATCATGAATTATCTGTATGTCTGTGCCTAAAGGTTCAGTTTCACCCTGTGGCTTAGTGAGCTCCATAATTGGGGCAAGAAAAATAACAACTGACATTTTTTACTCATGTTACTAATGATTTACAAATGTATCTTTTAATCCCTCGTAGATGTGAAACTGAGTCTCGGAGTTTAGTTAATCTGCCCAAGGTAGCAAAGCTGTTAAATGGCAGAGCCATCTTTCAAAACCAACTCTTTCTAATTTCCAAAGTCCTTGCTCTTTATTTAATGTCAAAGCTGTATTAGAATTGTTTGCCCTGTTGCAGAGAGGTCTTGAAGTGAAGACCTGTGTTTTTGAACTAAAGCCTAAAAGTGCATTGGGAAAAAAAATTATGGCTGAATTCCCAGCAACTAAAGCAGACCTTGTACATTGCAGATGCTCACTAAATATTTATTGAGTAAGTGAAATACACGGTGACCTAATATTAAAATACAATCGGAAGCAGAGTTAGGAAATTTCTAATCTGCCAGTTTTGTGTTAATCCCTTAATAATCAAGTTAGGTCTGTAAACCCACGGCATGGCTTGGTCATAAAGCTTATTAGAAATGCAAACTCTCAAGCCTCACCATAGAGTCCAAGAATCAACATTTGCATTTTAACAAGATCTTTCAGATGATCTGTATGCAAATTAATGTTAGAGCAGCTTTGGCCTAAGCTTGGTCAGAGAGTTCATTGAGGCAGAATGGCTTTGAATATCTCGTCATTTGTATAATGATTCCTTACTTCTTTTGGCTCTCTGCCAATTGAACAGAGTCCCTCTTTTAGACACTGCTGTCCAAGACTAACACTGCTAAAAACGCTTTGTAAATAAAGGTGTAGAATCATCTTCTTTTGTGTGGTAGAAAGTTGGAGTTCTATACCTTTTTTTTGGCTGAGCCTATGAACTAATCTGCAGGTTTCTGCTACTGATAGTATTGGAGAAATATTTTTGACAAAGGATAAATACGGAACCAACAAATATTTTCATTGCATCAATTTTATTCTCTCTCCCTTGCCCCATTGATAACAAAATAACATTATCACATACATGTAAGTAATTTTGAATGTTGGAAGATAAATGAATTGGTGGAAAGAAACTTAGAAACTTATTGGTTAAAACAATCTAGAAACTTAAAATTTTTATAAATCTCTCAGACTGAATGAAATCTTTAAAACTATTATTAACAAAATAGTCATATGACCAATAATCTAATATTCTTCTATTCACATGGCCACTCTCTGATATCCTCATTTATATTACCTCAGCAATTCAGAGAACATTGGTGAAAGACACATGTTTGTTGGAGTGGGATACCTTTTTGTTACTTTTCTAATTAAATAGGTTATAAGCTTAGAAGAACCGATTGCTTAAGATGCATCCATTACTTTTAAGAGCAAAATAACAGCAATTTCATTTGGAGCCATCAACAGAACACACACAACTAGTGTGATTTGGGGCTGAAACAAAATTTTTTAATAAATATGTTTTTGTATATCAAGGTTCAATTGATAGTACCTATTTTTTGATCCCTAAAATAATATTGCTAAATCTAAAAGAGCCAATTTAGTTCTGGCTACAAGGCTTAAAAATATGGCAAAATTGAATCATTTCAGTGATGAAGAATCAGGATAATGAAGGGAAAATTAAAGAATAATGGCAGGAACTGGAAATATTTCAAATAGAGAATAGACGTCGCAGGGAGGGAAGAATGTTTGGCATATGCTATAATAAGAGGGATTAGAACTCCCATGAGTGACTTTTGTGGTTAGCTGTTTATGGTTGAAAGAAATTTGTTGGTAATAGTTGGAATTGTCCAAGGAAGCTTCTTATGACAGGAAATTATATTCAGAAGCTAAATAAACAAACAAGAAGAAACCTACTGGTAATGGGGAGAAGGATGGTCAGGAAACATCTCATTTACCTCCACATTAAGGTCTTCGGATTCGGTAGATGATCAGAAATTGTATACGTGCAAACTTGTTATTTCTTGCCTCAAATGGACCTAGTGTTTGACTCTCCAATATTGGTTCTTTCCTCATATTTTAAAGACAACGGGAGAGAGACAAGTTCTAAAATTTAGCTAATGGATTTAGGTGCTTTTCTATTTCCCCTTCCATCTCTCTGTATATGTAGTTCACTAATAATAGTATACTATCATGATTTTCATTTTATTTGCATACAGTACATCTTTTACTTTTGACTTACTCTTTTTGTAAACAAATGTACCTTTTTGTTTTTTTTATTGTACTTTAAGTTCTGGGGTAAATGTGCAGATCTCGCAGGACTGTTGCATAGGTACCCACATGCCATGGTGGTTTGCTGTTTCCATCCCCCCGACATCAGGCATTTGTCCCAATGTTATCCCTCCCCAACGTCTCCATCTCCCACTGTCCTGCCCCCAACCCCCCACCCCCCAACAGACCCCAGTGTGTGATGCTCCCCTCCCTGTGCTCATGTGTTCTCATTGTTCAACACCCGCCTATAAGTGAGAACATGCAGGGTTTGGTTTCTGTTCTTGTGTCAGTTTGCTGAGAATTATGGTTTCCAGATTCATCTATGTCCCTGCAACAGGCACGAACTCATCCTTTTTTATGGCTGCATAGTATTCCATGGTATATATGTGCCACATTTCCTTTGTCCAGTCTACCACTGATGGGCATTTGGGTTGGTTCCTGGTCTTTGCCATTGCAAACACTGCCACAATAAACGTAGCATGTGCATGTGTCTTTATAATACAAAGGTTTACAATCCTTTGAGTATATACCCAGTAATGGGATTGCTGGGTCAAATGGTATTTCTGTTTCTAGAACTTTGAGGAATCACCACACTGTCTTCCACAATGGTTGAACTAATTTACACTCCCGCCAATAGTGTAAAAGTGTTCCTATTTCTCCATATCCTCTCCAGCTTCTGTTGTCTCCAGACATGTTAATGAGCACCATTCTAACTGGCATGAAATGGTATCTCAATGTGGTTTTGATTTTTATTTCTCTAATGACCAGTGATGATGCACATTTTTTCATATGTTTGTTGGCTGCATAAATGTCTTCTTTTGAAAAGTGTCTGTTCATATCCTTTGCCCACTTTAGAATGCTTTTTTTTTTTTTTTTTTNTTTTTTTTTTTTTTTTTTCTTATAAGTTTGCTTTAGTTCTTTGCATATTCTGGAAAGTAGCCGTTTGTCAGATGGGTAGGGTGTAAAAATTTTTTCCCATTTTGTTGGTTACCAGTTCACTCCAATTATTGCTTCTTTTGCTCTGCAGAAACTTTTAAGTTTAATTAAATCCCATTTGTCTATTTTGGCTTTTGTTGGCACGGCTTTTGGTCTTTTAGTCATGAAGTCCTTGTCTGTGCCTATGTCCTGAATGGTATTGCGTATGTTTTCTTCTAGGGTTTTTATGGTATTAGGTCTTATGTTTAAATCTTTAATCCACCTGGAGTTAATTTTAGTGTAAGGAAGGCATCAGTTTCAGCTTTCTGCACATGGCTAGCCATTTATTAAACAAGGAATTCTTTCCCCATTGCTTGTTTTTGTCAGGTTTGTCAAAGATCCAATGGTTGTAGAAGTGTGGCGCTACTTCCCAGGCCTCTGTTCTGTTTCATTGGTCTATATCTCTGTTTCTCTGTTTTGGTACCAGTACCATGCCGTTTTGATTACTGTAGCCTTGTAGTATAGTTTGAAGTCAGGCAATGTGATACCTCCAGCTTTGTTCTTTTTGCTTAGGATTGTCTTGGCTATGTGGGCTCTCTTTTGTTTCCATATGAAGTTTAACATGTTTTTTTCCAGTTCTGTGAAGAAGAGAACAAACATTAATAAAATGGTAGAGACATGTTAACTTAAAACTAAGGCTTCTTTAGTAATGCAATTAGAATGGACAGGAAAGTAACTTTCTCAGAAAGTCAATGGACTTGTTTCCTGTGTCTGCCTACCATTTATAAAGCATTTCAGTGTTACTCACACTTTCCAGTTAAATGGTCTATGTCTTAGGACAGTCATATTTTGATACCTATTGAACTGAACTCTTTATATGGTTGTCTAGTTCATAAAACAATTTTTGCCTTGACTCATGCTGTAAAATCTCCCCCTTTCACACCAAACTCCTCTGGTATTGTCCTCTGTCTATACTGGGCATGTATCTGTTCCATGGCATTTATTGTAGTATTTGACTTGAAGTGATGACTATTTTCTTTTTCAACCCTTCTGTTAAAAAACCCTCTAACCCATTAACTTATTTGTGTGACAGCTTTTGTCTCCCAGAATCCCCAACATTTCATGTCACTTAAGTTACACTGTTGGTGACAAAATCCCCTGAGATTCTATTTTTAATACTTGTCTGCTTTCTCTAGATAAACTTTGATGACTTATGGATAATAAAAGGTTTGGCTAAGGTAGTATTAGAGGTGAATCTTTTTTATGCAATCCAGGAACAAAGCTATCATTGAAAATGTAAATTGCATTCCCATGTGAACCTTGCTTTTCAAGTCATGTGCTATGTGTGAGAAAAAGGCAAGATGATTAATGGCAGAGTCTTGCATGCAGAGGAGGATCGATTCTTTGTGCTGAACATTCTGGTGATATATTCTAAATCTGACATGTGCCTGTGATTTTACCCCATTACAGCTGGCATTCTGCAACTTCTGGGGGCTAGGTGACATTGCATAAAGCACATGGGCCTTTGAATCTGACAAGCTGGAGCATGAGGCCAAACTCCCTGCTAATTAATTGTGAGGTTCTGCACTAGTCTTTGAACCATTCGGAGCTTTACTGGTGTTCTCAAAATATTGAAATATAATGTCTTTATGCATGGTTGTGAGGCCTTTAAACATAGGTGCCAGTGCCCTTTAAGTGAGCCAGGTGAATGCATGTTGAGAGTTACACAGTAGGTCTAAATCCCTGCATATCTCAAAGCAGAATATAAGGAGACTAGCATAAAATAATCTCGGAAGGGTTATTGGCAAATATTAGATGTCTCCTACTGCAGGAAGAGAAAGAAAATATTTAAAAAATTGACCCTACAAAAAAAATGAGGATACTTTTCATCAACTCTGAATGTGAAAACACACTGTACATAACAGCCATTTTTAATGAATACTACAATCTAGATAACCAATGTAAACTTCAGTTTCAAAGATCATATCATCCAAAGGGAAGACGATATTATTTTTCCTTTTTTATTATTAAGCTTTTACTTTTCTTGACTATATTTTATATCTAATTCTCAAGAAAACAACATGTAAAAAGTTAATGAAAACAGTACAACTTGTACCTTTTAAAAAATCTGTGCATCCATGCGTTCACATCAAACACACACACACACTGCACACACACACACACACACACACACACACACACACACACATATACGTACATACCCTGCAAGAATGCTCCTGGCTATTTTGACTATGATAGTTAAGAAAAATGAATGTGTTCGGGAATTACTGTTTAGTAGTAGGAAATAGGATTTAAGATGGTTTAAACAAGGTGATAAAGACCTTTCAACCTTTTCCCCTCTTGTTTTATATAGTTTCATTTTTTAATAATCTTTTTTTTTTTTTGCTCAACAGTATACCCTAGGCAGATATCTGCATGTTTGACATAATGAAACAATGTCATTACTCTGTTCTAACAAATTCCCAGTGTAATAATAAGCCAAATAACTTCTTACCCACTACAAATATCTGTGTCAAAGAGGAATGAGAATTGCACAGACTGGAGCTATTTCCCTCTCCTCAGACCTCTATATCTAGGTATCTTTTTTCATAGCTTAAGCTATAAATTGAATGGCATAATTTGATGATGGACATAGAACTGTGTATTAGTTTTTATTTTGACAAAATCATTAAACATCACATAGGTTGAAAAATGAATCACGAAGCCCTAAGTCTGCCTTAGAAGATTGCACTTCATAAACTGAATTGCTCACATGGGCAACATTTTGGTGGAAGTTATAGATTTTCTAGCATATCTCTGATAGATAGGACTAATATAACTTCAATAAAAACTCTGGATATGTCAATATAAAATTTTCCTTACCATTGAAAGATGTAAGATTCTCCAACTAATAAATCGGAAGACAACCTATTCCTTAAGGTATACTAACATACATATTGGGTTACAACAAGCAACAAAATCATCGAGGTAATAAACCTCAGTCACAGAGGGCCCATTGGAAAAGGCTTCTCTCCATTGCAAGAGTTCATATGATGGCTGTAGATATGAAACACTCCCTGAATGTTAATTTCTAGTAATTGACTCAGCTATACATGAAATGGCTTATAGCTACATAAAAACTGTATCTGAATGTCATGTATGCCACCTATATTTATGACACTTCATATGAATTATAGGGGTGGTGTAATCAAATTGGGCCTGAAGTGCAAGGTAAAATGAAAAATCCAAGTGAAGAAAGTCTAATTCATGCATTTACCAACACTTACTGTGTTACTTGAAATTGTATGTAAGATGATAATGAATATCTCTTAGGGAGGTTACAAGGGTTAAATTTTGAAGCAAGTAGCCCAATCCTTGGCAGCTGAGAGGTGTTAGTTTCTTTGCCTCACCCATTCAGGTTGCTTTTCACCTTCATGAGACTTACACTATTCTTGATTATATACCTTATTTGTGATCCATTATTTTTCTTTCTACTGCATTTATTTTGGGAACATCAATCACTTTATATTAGTAAATGTTCTTCAGAGAAATAGAACAAATAAGATGTGAAAAAAGAGAGTGGAGAGATAGATTTATTTTAAGAAATTGACTCATGTGGTTACAGAGGCTGGCAAGTGCAAAACCTGCAACTGAGGTTCAAAGGCCACCAGCAGGCAGTACTACTTCCTCTTGCTCAGGGGAAATCAGTCTTGCGTTATCTTCAGGTCTTCGACTGATTGAATAAGGCTCACACATTATAGAGGACAATCAGCTTTACTCAAAATCTACCCATTTAAATATTGATCTCAGGCCAGTCACAGTGGCTCACGCCCTTAAGTCTGGCACTTTGGAAGGCCAACGCAGGCCATTCACTACAGGACAGGGGTTTGAAACAAGCCTGGCCCACATGACAAAACCTTGTCTCTACTAAAAACACAAAAATTAGCTGGACTTGGTGGTGTGCCCTGTAATCCCAGCTGCTTGGAAGGCTGAGGCACAAGAATCACTTGAACCTGGGAGGCAGAGGTTGCAGTGAGCCAAGATCATGCCACTGCACTCCATCTTGGGCAAGGGAGGAAGATTCTGTCTCAAAAAAAAAAAAAAAAAAGCTAATCTTATTAAAAAACATCCTTGCCCTCGCAGAAACATTCAGAATAATTTTTGACCACATATCTGAGCACATAAAATTAAACATCATACCCTTCTCTATAGAAAGGGATCATTGTGTTTCTATGGAAAACATAATTCTTTGTTCAGAATCCAACTTCTTGGCAATTGAGTTTAAAACTTACTGGATTTTGTTAACTAGCAAACATCAGGCTACACAATAGTTTTATGTTTAGGAAAGACTTTAAAATACACAATAATAAGGAGGCAGGTTTATTTTAAATCTTTGTAAGCACTAGGCAGGCACCACTTTGTTTGGGATGTCAAATTTGCATTATATCATACATATTAAAATGCTTCAAATATCACTTTTTAGAACAAGTAAAAAGCCTTTTCACAATTTGCTTTTCTAATTATTTGACTATGAGTAATTTATTTAATTTAAAATTTAGTATGCTTCATTAGAAAGCATAGTGCCCACTAAAAAGTTATTTTAAGTCAGAAAACTAAACCCACAACATGTTTTCAATAGGATGGACATTTTGTGATGGCTAATTTAATAATTCATTCCATTAATTTAAAAAGTAATGAGTCGTCTGAATGTTATATTTCTAGACACTTAAATTTTTATTAATTTATATGTTATTTTATTATTTATGTTATTCAGCCTCTTTTGTCTAATTTTTTATCTGAAAGTTGAAGATGTTAATATCTATTAGAGAGGTCATTTTTGTTAGACCCTGAAACAAATAACACAATGCTTTTAATCTTAAATACTTTGTAATTATTGCCTCAAAACAAGACATATTTCATCTTGTACCAAATCCTTTTTTGTCTTCATTTCTGGCTTTTTCTTTCAGATATTCAAGGTATTTCTGTGAATCCATGAGATGCTCATAGTTTATAAGTATAGTGGCAATCACAATGGAGTGGAGAAACTGAACTTTATTGTTTTCTGAATTTGCATAAACTATTTATCATAGTCTTTGCTACAGTTCTTAACCATTGTTCCTAGATGAATACAACTCTCTACTCCTCCAGAAATTGATAACATGAATATTATTATCTTAATTGGTAACCTCTCCTTTTATGTTAAACATAGGCATGAAACAAGTTTTTTATTGTCAATGGTTTGGACTCCAGTTTAAAGACTGTTTAAATGTTTTTATTTTTTTAATTACATTTAAGTTCTGGGGTACATGTGCAGAATGTGCAGGTTTGTTACTTAGGTATGCACATGCCATGGTGTGTGATGTTTGATGTTTCCCCCCATGTCCATGTGTTCTTATTTTTCATTAGAGAAATGCAAATCAAAACCACATTGAGATGCCATCTCATGCCAGTTAGAATGGCAATTATTAAAAAGTCAGGAAACAACAGATGTTGGCAAGGATGTGGATATACAGAAACTCTTTTATACTGTTGGTGGGAGTGTAAATTAGTCCAACCATTGTGGAAGACAGTGTGGTGATTCCTCAAGGACCGAGAATTAGAAATACCATTTGACCCAGCAATCCCATTACTGAGTATGTACCCAGAGGATTATAAGTCATTCTACTATAAAGACACATGCACATGTATGTTTACTACAACACTGTTCACAATAACAAAGACTTGGAACCAACTCAAATGCCTGTCAATGATAGACTGGATAAATTCTTTTCTATGAGACAGAAACACACTAACTGTCTGATTTCCAGGGATCTTAGAAAGTAATCAGGAGTAAAGATCAGAGACTTAATTTACTTTTTAATTTTTTTCTTAACAACTATTATTGGTATTAGTCTTTGAAAATTTGACTGCATCTTTCCATTCCAGAAAATAGTCCAGTCTCAACAAGCTCACTTTGTGAATTTCAACTTGGTGAGAGTCTACAGATTAGGCTCACATTGCTGCCTGTCTTCTCATACCTGGAAACAAAAATTACTTAGCAAAGTAACTCCATTATCTGTTATTTCTATTGCCCTGCATGATTCATCATGTAAATCTGTTTCAAAAATTTAATGTTCAATTCAACAAACTGAATCTGTGTTGCAAGTTGTAAGAATCAAAAAGCAATCAAGAGGTGGGGATGTTTTCACATATCTCACAATAGAGTTGAAGAGACAAGGTTTCCACACTCCTCAAAATTCTAAGGTAAAGTAGAAAGAATGAAATGCATCTAAAACAAAAACAGTATGCATAAATTTATATGAAATGTAAACCAAAAAATTACTGTAAACACTTACAGCAATGTAAAGGGGGAGACTGGTTTCCATCTGTGATAGGCAGAATAGTATCCCACCAAGATGTCTATGCCCATATCCCCAGAAGCTGAGAATATATTATCTTACATGGCATGTGAATATATTATTTATATATAAAGATGTTACCTTACATGACTTTGAAGCTTATAGATGTGATAAAATTAAGGTTCTTTAGATGGAAAAGATTATTCATGATTATTTGGGTTGGCCTGATTGTAATTACAAAGCGCTTTCTAAGAGGGTCAGGGTCAGGGAGGCAAAGATGTCCCACTGCTGGTTTTGCACAGAGAGGAAAGGGCCACAAGCCAAGGAATGCAGGAGGCCTCTAGAAGATGCAAAAGAAAGGAAATGGATTTTCACTTAGAGTGTCTAAAAGGAATGCAGTTCTGCCAACAGCTGGATTTTAACTCATTGAGACTTCTGACCTACAGAACTCCAGCTGATAAATTTGCATGGTTCTAAGCCAGTATATTTGTAGTAACCTGCTTCAGTAGCAATAGAAAACTAATATACCATTCAAAGAACCCTCAAAGGCACCGTGGTATTCTGGCTAAGTTTCCCAGGTAGAATGAAGGAAAAGCCCTGCCACAGGGTTGGAAAAAACCACAAACTTTGCTATAAAAGGAAAATGTGTTTAATAAATTCCAAACAGTGCAGTGTGGATGATGGTAGGGCTTGAAGGAAATCTGTGGGATAAAGTCTATCTGGTGATCAGATGTTTTTAAAAAAATCAATTTAGAAATTTGTTTTGCCAAGGTTAAGGACACACCAAAGGACAGCCTCAGGAAGTCTTGACAACATGTTTCAAAGGCGACAGGAAGTCCTGACAACATGTTTCAAGCCACAGCTTAGTTTTATCCACTTTAGGGAGACATAAGGCATCAATCAATACATGTAAGATGGGCATTGGTTTGATACAGAAAGGTAGGACAACTCAAAGGTTGGGGCAGGGGTCTTCTGGGTCACAAGTGGATTCAAAGGTTTTCTGACTGACAATTGGTTAAAATAATTTATCTAAAGACCTGGAATATAGTGGAGTATCTGGGTTAAGATAAGGGGTTGTGGAAACCAAGGTTCTTTTTATGCAGATGAAGCGTCCAGGTAGCAGGCGTCAGAGAAAATAGATTAAAATTTTTTAAAATCAGACTTACAGGATCTATTCTATCAGTCGTAATGTCTCTGGGTTTTTTGTTTGTTTGATTTTTATTTTTTAATTTTACTTTAAGTACTGGGATACATGTGCCTGAAAGGGCTCATTTGCGAAACAGCAATGAGAACAAGAATGATTACAACACAAGGTCAGCCACCACAGGTAAGGACTTATAATGATAGCAAGAAAGATCAATGACTGAAGAATCACATCAACTTTATATAGGCCAGCTTAGAATTTGTGTATGTTTTTCTTGGTATGGTGGTGGCGGTAGAGGTAGTGAGGATGTGTGTGCATCCAGTCCTCATTGTCTTTCCACAGAATAAATATCTACCACCACCATATCCAGAAAAACATATACAAATTCTAAGCTAACCTATGCAAAGTTTATGTGAATTTTCAGTCACTGATCTTTCTTGCTGTCATTACAAGTCCTTACCTGTGGTGGTTGCCCTTGTGTTGTTATTTTGCAAATGAGCCCTTTCAGGCAACAGTAATGAAAGATACCTGATAAAAGTAAACCAAATTCTAACAATTGCTACCAATATTCAGTATGGGGACACATGGGAAGGAAGAAACGAAAGTCAAAATAATTTATAGACATATAACCTTGCTGTTACTTTTGTTGATTTTTGCTTTATTTTCCTTAAGTGTAGAGTGACACTAACAAAATCTACCTCAAATATTTTTCATAAATGTTATGTGATATAATGAACTCATATCAATTAAGAAAAAAAGAGGGTAGAAGAAAAACAGAGAGGGAGACATAGACTAGTAACATTGATTAAGTGTGCAAGAATCTTATAACTTAGATATCAATAGAATACATTTTTCATAAAATTTGCTGTCCTATTTCCAAAAATCTTTTTACTTGGAAGTCCTGAAGAATACTAGAACTGCTAATTATTAAAATACTGGTGTCTGTGTGTTTTTTATTTTTATTTTTTCAGACAGAGTCTCATTCTGCCACCCAGGCTGGAAGGCAGTGGCATGATCTTCGTTCAGTGCAACCTCTGCCTCCCAGGTTCAAAAGATTCTCCTACCTCAGCCTCCTGAGTAACTTAACTGAGATTACAGGCATGCACCACCACACCATGGTAATTTTGTACTTTTAGCAGTGATGGGGTTTCACTATGTTGGCCAGGCTGGTCTCGAACCCCTGACTTCAAGTGATCCACCCACCTCGGCCTTCCAAAGTGCTGGGATTATAGACATGAGTCACTGTGCCCAGCGGTGTCTGTTTTCAAATAGATATTTAACATTGTATTGTTCCTTTTTCATACTGCTAATAAATACATACCTGAGACTGGGTAATCCATAAAGGAAAGAAGTTTACTTAACTCACAGTTCAGCATGGCTTAGGAGGCCTCAGGAAACTTACAATCATGGCAAAAGGGGAAGCAAACACATCCTTCTTCACATGATGACAAGAAGGAGAAGAATGAGAGCCCAGTGAAGGGAGAAGCCCCTTATAAAACCATCAGATCTTATAAGAGCTTAATATCACAAGAACAACCCCATAATTGAATTATCTCCACTTGGTCCTTCCCACAATACATGGGGATTATGGATACTGCAATTCAAGATTAGATTTGGGTGGGGACACAGCCAAACAATATCATTCCACCTTTGGACTTTCCCAATCATGTCTTCACATTTCAAAACACAATTATGCCTTTTCAACACTCTCCTAAAGTTTCAACTTATTCTGGCATCAACCCAAAAGTCCAAGTTGTAGGTCTCATCTGAGACAAGGCAAGTGCCTTCCACTTATGAGCCTACAAAATCAAAAGCAAGTTAGTTACTTTCTATATACAAAGGGGGTACAGGCATTGAGTAAATACACCCATTCCAAATAGGATAAATTGGCCAAAACAAAGGGGCTACAGGCCCCATCTAAGTCCAAAATCCAATTGGGCAGAAATTAAATCTTAAAGCTCCGAAATAACCTCCTTTGACTCCATGTCTGACATCCGGGTCATGCTGATACAAGAGGTGGGCTCCCATACCCTGGGGCAGCTCTGCCTCTGTGGCTTTGCAGGGTACACTCTTCCTCCTGGCTGCTTTCATAGGATGACATTGATTGTCTGCAGCTTCTCCAGGTGCACGAGTGCAAGCTGTCAGTGGATTTACCATTCCAGGTTCTGGAGGACAGTGGTCCTCTTCTCATAGCCCTACTAGCAGAACCCCAGTGGAGACTCTGTGTGGGGCTTCAACTCAACATTTCCCTTCTGAACTGTTTTAGCAAAGGTCCTCTATGATGGCTCCACCCCTGCAGCACACCTCTGCCTGAACATCCCAGAGTTTCTAGACATACTCTGAAATCTAGGTGGAGGCTCCCAAAACTCAATTCTTTTCTTCTGCACACCTGCAGGACAAATATCACGTGGAAACGGCCAAGGCTTAGGGCTTTCACCCTTTCAAACCATGGCCCAAGTTGTGCCTTGGCCCCTTTTAGCCATAGCTGGAGCACCTTCAACCCAGGGTTCAAAGTCCCCAGGCTGCACACAGCAGGGGGCCTTGGGCCTGGCCCACTAAACCATTCCCCACCCCTGGGTCTCTGGGCCTGTGATAGGGGAGGCTGCCACAAAAATGTCTCTAACATGCCCTGGAGACATTTTCCCCATTGTCTTGGTGATTCATATTCGGCTCTTAGTTATTTATACAAATTTCTGCAGCTGACTTGAATTTCTCCTCAGAAAATGGAATCTCCTTTTCTATCAAATTGTCAGGCTGCAAAATTTTCAAACTTTTATGCTCTGCTTCCCCTTTAATTCTTTGCTGCTTAAAAATTTCTCCTGCCAGATATCCTAAATCATCTCTCTCAAGTTCAGAGTTCCACAGATCTCTAGGGTAGAGGTAAGATGCTGCCAGTCTCTTTGCATAGCAAGAGTGACCTTTTCTCCAGTTCCCAAACAGTTCCTCATTGCCATCTGAGACCAACTCAGCCTGGACCTTACTGTTCATATCACCTACAGTCTCTGATGGAGGCTTGTGACCTGTGACACCCCTCACTTGCCTCCATTCTCCAGTGTACCCCACTGCTGCATCCACCAAGGCAGTTTTGAGTGCCTGGTACCATAGCAAGTGCTGGGGATAGAATGCGGAACAAAAGAGGCTTCCATGGTCCTTTTGCTACAAACTGTAGTTTACAATAAAAGTGAATTATATTCACAGATTAAAAAAAATAATCACTATTGGCATTTTGGTCAAAGCCATTCAATAAGTCTTTAAGAAGTATCAAACTTTCCCACATCTTCCTGTCTTCTGAGCCTTCCAAGTTTTTAGGAAGGTCTAAACTTTCCCATAGTTTCCTATCTTATTCTGAGCCCTCCAAACTGTTTCAACCTCTGCGTTTTACCCAGTTCCAAAGTCATTTCCACATTTTTGAGTGTCTTTAAGGCAGCACCCCACCACTTGGTATCAATTTAGTGTACTACTCTCTTCTCACACTGCTAAGAAAGACATAGCTGAGACTTTGTAATTTATAAATAAAAGAAGTTTAACTAATTTACAGTTGAGCATACCTGGGGAGGCCTGAGGAGACTTACAATCATGGCAGAAGGGGAAGCAAACATGCTATTCTTGACATGATCACAGGAAGGAGAAAAATGAGATCCGAGTGGATGGGGAAACCCCTTATAAATCCATTAGATCTCATGAGAACTTACTATCACAAGAACATGATGGGGAAAACCACACCCATGATTGAATTATCTACCTGGTCCCTCCCATCACACATGGGGATTATAGGAACTACAATTTAAGATGAGATTTGGGTGGGGACACAGCCAAACCTTATCAATCTTTCTGGATGAAATGTCATATTAGTAAGGAAAAATTATATCTGGAAATAGAGTTGAATAATTTTTCTATTGAAAGGATTGGATCCTGGATCACTGTCACTTTCTTATCCTAAACATATTCTGACTTAGTAAAAATAGAAATCTCAAAATAAGGAGAAATTATTTCCCAGGACAAATATAAAATGATATATTGTAATATAGAAATTCATAATCCTGTTGCAAACAATGACAAAGGCAAAAGTTCCAAATTGCTAAGCTTCCAAACAATTCTGCAAAATAGTTTAGCTGACATTCTAAATATTCCAAAAGAGTGGCTGACAAATTCTACCCAAGCTAGTGGAACTGTTTTGCTTTTCACTTAGCATAGGGATGTAAAAAAAAACAAAGAAGGAGCTAAAATGGGCTAGTATAAAGAGAGTTAAGAAGAGAACATTGAACCTGTCTAAGCATAAAACATACCATAAGGGCAAAGGGAGTTCTAATTCTATTAAACACAGTGTCTTCGGTGGGAAAATTGAATGGGTCAAGACTCGTCAGATTGTATTAAGTGAAAGAAGATGGCTAACAGCCTGTCACAGAGATCGATGCATGCCACACCTCTGCCCGTCTAGCAGCATGGCTTCCCATCATGGTGAACAGATGTGTAAGTCACAGGAAATTGGAAAGAAGAGTCAACTACCAAAAAGACATTTTAAGAAGCATGTTCCTCTAAAATGGCCATACAATGGCACCGTAGAATTTTCAGTTTCCAACAAAGGTTTTATTAAAAAAGGAAATTAACACTCTGCTTGCATAAATAATTTTATTATAATACTCTATTGTAAAGGCTGATTTGATATTGACCCATTGTTGTATATACAAAATTAGTAAATGCAATATGCACATGGAAATACTAGCTATTAATACATAGGCTATAGTCATTCATTGATAGTAAATTGCTATTATTAAATGAATAATATTAGTTTCCACCATTTTCCTTTAACTTTCTTGTGTCACTATATTCTTGCAATAACTTCTAAAGATGGCAACATTATCCTTATTCTACAAATGTGAAGACCAAGTTTCAGGGAGCTTGTCACTTGCTGAGGGTCATGCTGCTAAAATGATAGTAGAGATTATTCTACTCTCAGTTTGTCTGATCTTGGAGTTTAAAATTTTTTAACAACTATACCCAAATGCACACACATAGACTACATAAACGCATGGTATACACTGTATGTTTATGTATGTATGCATGTATGTATGTATGAATGTGTACAGGTACCTATGTATCTATGTATCTACACACATATTGTTTGTGGGCATGGTTCTTATGTATCTTTAAGAATTGTCCTTCACAAGAGCAATCAGAGAGTCATAGGCACTATCCTTCAATAGAGTGGCCTTGGACAAGGAGAGGATGTGGGTAATAGGGAGGTGTAAAGAGAAAGGAAAATCGCTAAGGTTTTATTTCTTCTATGAGAAGGTAAAAAGAAGCAAGGTTGCAATTTAAAGTCCCATGTATCTTTCAAGGAATTCCAAGAGGCACATTAAGCCAAAGTGAGAAATTGATATGGGATCTTACTAAAGAAGTCAGAATTTCCAGATTGAAGAAAATAAGCTGCTAAGCCTGTCTTCAGTTCTTAGGATATGCCAAAATCTCATCCTTTGCCACTGACACAAAACATTTTTAAAAACTACAAAGCAGTTTTTCCAACTGATAATTTCTGTTTAAAATATATGTGCTTTATAAGTATGCTTTATGTCTATGAATGTATGTAAAGATACACATCTTTGTAATGTAGATGCATACATTTTCTATAATGTGGAGACTGCTAAACAAGATGACAAGGCAAAAATGTACAGAAATTCTGATTTTGACAGTGATAGCTTTGAATTCAAATTCTCATTCTTAATAAATATGTTAAACATTAAAATATTTTCACACATCCTTTAGGATTCATGTGAAAAATAAAAGAATTAAGATATACATAAAGTATCACAATAATGAAAGGACTTATTAGAACTTCAAAGTTTTTTGTTGTTTGTTTTTTATTATTCTAAATTTTATTTGAATCATAAAATGGTTTCAGGTAATGTGTGAAAAGATATATTCTTGGTCAAGGTAAGTGTTCACAGTAGCAAATGGTTATTTAAAGACACCCAAAGGTGAGTAAAATAACACTACAATGAATATGTGCTTTCATCAGGGTGTGCCTTAAATTACCTCTGATTTCTGTTGTGAGTTGAATTAATATGCAAGAACATTCAGCTCTGTAACCCATATCCTAGACAGGCAATATTTTGTAATTAATTCTGCATCTCAATTTATTGGTCAAAGGCAATGTCCTGGTAAGTACAGGCCTGTACCTATGAATACAAAGGTGAATAACAACACATTGTTTTTATTCATAAGAACTTCAGAGTATGGACAGGGAAAGGGATAGATGAGATTTGCTGAGTATTAAAATAAAGATAGGTATAGAGTTATTTAGGGGAAAGCAACCTTACCCTTCAATCATGTAGGATAGACTATGTTATTCTTAAGAAATCTGCAATAGTTCACAAGTTTACTCAGGGTTAAAGTCAAAATCCTTACAGTAGCCGACAAGGCCTTACAGAAGCTTTTTTGTTATATAGTTTTATGATTCCCATCTCCTTCTCTTTCCTTCTGCTCACTCTAAATCAACTCTTTGGGCTCTCAAACATGGTACACATACTCCTGACTTAGACTGTTTATACCAGCTTGCTTCTCCACCTAGACATTAAATTAGAGGGTTAGGTTTTTATCTTAGGCAATTTTCTAAAGTTTTAAGCAGAAGTCACATTATATTCATCTTTGAATAATATCACTGTAACACTGGTTGAATGGTGGATGAGCCTGAAGGTAATGATGATTTGAACTTTATTAGTGCTGGTGAAGATGAAGAGAAATTGATACAATTAAATAACATATCTGATGCAGATTTTTAAAATTTGGCAATTGAATACAGGAAGCAGATAAAATAAAGGAGTTGAGAAATCACAGATTTTCTTGGCTAAAACGATTGGGTATCCATTAATAAGATTAGATGATATAAAGACCATAACATGGGGAACAGTAGTTAGTGAATTTGACCTTACACATTGAGTAAGTAAGGCAGGGGAATTGAAAAAGGCAATCGGAACTAAAATTGGGAAGCTTGAGGAAAGGAGAACTTGAAGAGACTATTAAGATTAATCAATATATACATAGCAGATACAGTCATGGACATGGAAACAATCAATGAATGAAAGAGAGAATAAAGAAAATAATCAGGAGTTATCTCTGGAGAATAATAAACTTTTATAAATACACAATGCATGAGTACCATGTCATGTCCATGTATAAAAGGTAATGGAAGAACAGAGAGTAAAATGTATAATGGTAGCTTAAGAAATGACTGCACAGAGAGGATTTTGGAGCCTTATAAAAGAGAGAAGCTTTATTCAAAACTTGTTTTACAAAAATATAATTATGCATGCAAATATTATATAATAACTTGGTAGCAGTTTACTGTATCTAATATGGAGGATTATTGGTTTGGGAATAATCATGAAGACAGGAAAGTTAGACTTACTAAAACCACTACAAAATCTGGCTGCTGTTCTAAAACCTAAATCGATGTGGTAGGTAAGGGAAAGAAAATAATTTAATATAATACAGTGTGATTCAACTATTGGCTAGACATTCTATTTATTAATGTCAGGAAAACAGAAATAAATTCGAGTCTTAAGTTTGGATTGGGCAGATACTGAGAGTGTTTAATTAATGGGTTCAAAAGCTGGTATGAACACACGCAAGTCCCAGGAATTGTGTAACATCATATTTAGATATTCTGACTTATAACATGAATATCACAAATGGACAGCTGGAAAGCTTTACCAATAAGACACTTGTACTGTAACTTTTCTTTGTAATGTAATTCATGTGAATTTATAAAAAATAAGTCAAAGTTTATATAGGTTACTCTGGCTCTTACAGTGCTCTTTTTTTATGATGAGGGTAATTTAAATTACCAGCTGCCAAAGCAATTCACTCTGCTTTGAATGCTTCTTAAAACCTCTCCATCAGGCTCTGATGGAGTGTGTAGTGTCACACAAAATCTCTCACTCAGAACAAACATGAAGCAGTTTGAAGGCATCAGAAAGCAAACTAAGATAGGAAAAAAAGAGAGCGCATTTAACCAACATTTTCCACTACTTATGTGTATTCTTTCCCTTCTCAGGGCATTTCTTATCAAGGTGAGATATAGAAAATTCTGGTTTAGAGTTTCTACTATTCTACCCAGGCTGGGAAAAAGAAGAAAACAAACAAACAAACAAACAAAAAGCAGGAATTTGGGACTTCCAGGGCTTTTCAACATTGAGGAGTAAAGATTCCTGGGGGTGAGTAGGGATGTAAGAACCACAGAAAAGTCAACTTGTCATTTTGCTTAGTTCGCTCACAAGGCACATGCCAACATATAAATTTCCATGAATAAAAGGTTAAACATTGTGCAAAAGCCTGATGCTTAGAGGTTAAAAAGCCTGGCAGAGCGTTCATAACCTTACAGTGTTGAGGAAGACCATTTGAAGTCTAGGAACCATGGTAAATATATAAAGCTTTGAGTTTAAGTCCTAGAAGGGCTCAGCTCTAGGAGTAGGACAATCAAAAAGTAGAACAGCCTAAAATTCAGCTTCAAATTAACTCAATATTAAATGCATCAAGCTAATCATCCTACTTTCCAATTGCTCACCAGACAAAAGTCAAATCATCTCTGGAGGAAAATAGTATTATTTACACTTTCTGGTTTTTTTTTTTTTTTCACGTACACTAAAGCATTTAATCAATAATTATCAGGCAGACTTAGGCTTCCTTTAGGATATAGAAAGCCATAGGAGAATGTGCATCTACCTTCAGAGACTTGCTAGATAATCTACAAAATCATGATTATAAATCTCAATAGAGAGCTGAGACTGTAAAGAAATCTAATGAACTAAAACTGATAGAGAGTTGAGCCCATACTAAGACAGAACTCATGGCTACTGTCACCCTTGGTGGAGCAGTGAGAATGGAGAAAATTGCCATAGATGTGGGCAAGAAAAATTTTAATAGAAAAGCAGCTAAATGTTTAAGGAATTTTCAAAGTTCAGGGGTGAGCTGACCTGTCAATTTCAGATTCCTCGGAGCCATAGATGGAAAAGAAAATCTGCATTTGTCAACTCTTTTCACCAAGTGCTTCTGAGAAAAAAACAGGAGTAGGAAAGGACTTGATGTCCGGCCTAGGATGCATGAGGGTTTCTTGAAGACTGTTCTGCCCCCATAGTTTTACTCTAACACTGCTTCATTGGGTGTTTCCTTTTGCTCTTCTGACACTCTACAGTCCAGGAACCACGTGTTTCCTTGGTAGTGTTAAGGCCTAGGGTTTGCTCAACCATTATTCATCAACAAGCACTGAGGTGATAGCAGTGCTTGCGAGAAAATATTTAAACACTCAGAACTCAAGCCCTGGTAAAGGAGGGCTCATGATTTCACCTTCAAATTATTTGAAAATTATAGTGAATTGACCATAAATAATGCAAAACAGAAGACAAACACAGATCCACAGATTGGTATGCATCCATGAGGACTGGATGCACACCCATCCTCACTACCTTTACCATCACAGTTTCTTGAGATATCGACAAAAATATATGTACTTTTATGAACTATAAACTTTCTAATTAAATTTTACGTGCTAGAACATAATCTTTACATGAATGATGCTTTGTTGAAATTATCAAATCCCAGCATTGTACTATACTTTTATTATAAAATGAACATTATTACTAAATAAACTTTGATTTTAAAAATCAAATTAGCTTCAGCTTTATATTATTTTTCACAAATAAAGATAGACTTGGATAAGGGTTACAAATACCTATCAAACATTAAACAAGATAAAATTTACAATGCCTAGAATCTAATAAAAAACATCCAAGTATGTGAAGAAGCAAGCAAATACAACACATAATGAGGAATAAAATCACCTGGAACTTGGCAAGATATGACACAGACAATAGAGTTAGTTGACAAAGGCACTGAAACAATTATTAACACTGTATTCCATGTGTTCAAGAAACTAGTAAAATAAATGTAATATGTTAAATATATATATATATATATAAGATTGAAGTCAGATATTATAAATTAACCTATCAAATCTGAAATAAAAATATTTGCTGAATGGGCTTATCAGCAGATTAGACAATGCAAGAGAAAAGATGACTGAAACTGAAGACATGGCAAAAGACTATATTCAAGACAAAAGAAAAATGAAAGTAAACTAGAGTATTAGTGAGCTATGAGTTGCAGCTCACAAGGTAAGTCTGTATTTTATAGTTAAAATTTGTATACAAAGTCAAGCCACATGTCGTGTAATGTCCTTTTAATCCTAGTCTCTGAAAGAGAAAGAGAACACAAACACTATTTGGGAAAATGACAAACAACTTTCTAAATTTGATGAAAATTAGAAATTCTCAGATGTTAGAAGCTCAAAGTCAAAATACATCAAAATCAAGTTGTAGTGATTAAAAAAAAATCTCAAAAGCAGCCAGAGACATAGATATATTATGTATAAAAGAACAAAGGTTTTTTAAAATGCAGGCTTCTTATTGGAATTAATGCAAGCTAGAACAGAGCTAGGGATTTTTTTCTATACTGAAAAAATGTCTTCCAACCTAGAATCCTTTACCTGGTAGTAATATCCTACAATTTTTTTTTTAATGAATAAAGAATTATTCAAAAATTAAAAAGGAAGTATTCATCACTACAGACCTGTACTACTGAAAGAGTTTAAGTAAATTTTAGCAACACAAAAATTATAGCAGATCAAAATCTAAATCTACTACAAAAGAACAAAAAGCATGGAACATTGTAACAGTGGTGACAAGTATTAAGGTATATTTTCTATTTGTTTAAATTTCTTTCAACATAATTGACTGTTAAAAGCTAAAAAAAAAATATGTAGAAGGGTGTATGATATTTGTAGAAGTAAGATATATGACAACAACAGCACAAAGCCCTTGAGCAGGGAACAGGAGTACACTCTTATACGCTCCTTCTACAATAGCTGAAATGATATACCATCATTTAAATACAGACTGCCATAAGGAAAGTGCATACTGTAAACCTCAAAGAGTCACTAACATAACTCAGTAAAGGGGCATAGCTAATAAGCCAACAAAGGACATAAAATGAAGTCATTATTTAGAATCAAAAGAGAACAAAATATATCTGGTAGAAAAGAAATAGGAAGATAGTAGATTTAAACCCAACCGTATTAAGAATCATTTTAACTGGCACAGTGGTTCATGCCTGTAATCCCAGCACTTTGGAAGGACTAGGTGGAAAGATTACTTGAAGCCAGGAGACCAGCCTGGGCAAAAAAAAAGCAAGATCACATCTCTCCAAAAATATAAAGATAAAAATTAATCAGGCACAGTGGCATGAGCCTATAGTCCCAGCTAGTTGGCAGGTTGAGGCAGGAGGATCATTTGAACCCAGATGTTCAGAGGCTGCAGTGAGCTATGACCCCACCACGCCAGTTTGGGCAACAGAATGAGACCACATCTCTAAAAAATAAATAAATAATTACTTTAAATATAAGTGATTTAAAAACTCTAGTTTAGAAGTAGAAATTATCAGATTTGATCAGCAGAATAAAAGCAAGACTTACTACATGTTTTCTGTCTTCCTCCCTTCAAAATATTCATCTTAAATATTAAGATAAAGGTTAAAAGAATGAAAAAAGAGATACTATGCTAGTGTTTATTAAGACAAAGCTAAAAGTGGTTTATCAGAGGAAATACACTCTTAGAGCAAAGATTATTACCAGAAATGAATAGGATCATTTCATTATCTATCTACTGATTACCTAACAATCAATCTGTATATTTTTCTATCCATCAATCTACTCCTTTAATTCAATTAGAAAAAATTAGACAATCCAATAAAAAAGGCAAAATACTTTATCAGGCACCTTATCTAAGATGATATCTAACATCATTAGTCAGTAGAGAAATGTAAATTAAAACCATACGGATGTGCGTTATATACTTACCAGATGACCAAAGTGGAAACAAACAAATAAATAAAACCTACATTCTAATTGCTGCCAAAGATTAGGAGGAACTTTTTGTATAATTTGAGGGGGAATATAAAATAGTACAGCCATGTGTTGCTTAATGATGAGGATACATTCTGAGAAATGTGGTGTTAGGCAATTTTGTCCTGTAAGCATCATAGAGTATATTTATACAAACCTAGATGGTATAACCTACTACATACCCAGACTATATGGTACAGCCTAATAATTGCTCCTAGGCTAAAAACCAGTACATGTTACCGTACTGAATATTACAGGCAATTGTAACACAAGGATAAGAATGTGTACCTGAACATTTAAAAAGTTGAGTGATAATACGGTACTATAATCTTATGGGACCAATGTTATATATGACCCAAACCTCATTATGCAGTTTATGACCATCCAATCACTTTGGAATACATGCATACTATTTATATTAGTCCATTCTCACACTGCTATAAGGACATACCTGAGACTGGGCAATTTAAATAAAAAAAAGTTTAAACAGCTCACAGTTTCGCAGGCTACACAGGCTTCTGCTTTTCGTGAAACCTCAGAAAATTTATAATCATGGCTGAAGGGCAAAAGGGAAACAAGCATGTCTTTCATGGCTGGCAGGAGGAAGAGAGAGCGAAGGGGAAAGTGCTACAAACTTTCAAACAACCAGATCTCATAAGAACGAACTCACTATCATGAGAACAGCAAGGGGGAAATCTGCTCCCATGATCCAGTTGAAATGGGAAAAGTTCTCTTGTCCTCCTCGCAGGGTGTGTGACAGGCGTAGTGGCTCGCTTCCTCAGTTCTCCGCTGCTCAAACCTCTAGGGGAGCATACAGACAGGCAGGCGGTGGGGTTCCAACCCCACAGCAGTATCTAGGGGTGAATATTTATAGCTCCTGAAGCTTCAGTTGGTGTGTGTTACAGGGTGTTCTTTTAGTTTTGCCGTCTATAGGCCAATTAGACTCTCTACCCTGTCGCAAGGATGGAGGGCTTTCTGTATCCTGGGTTCTTGCCTTGGTGTACTGGAAGAATCAGATCACACCTGGGCTTGAAGAATGAATGCAAGGTTTTACTGAGTGGAGGTAGTCCTCGGCAGATGGGGGAAGCCAGAAGGCGATAGAGTGGGAAGGTTTTCCTCCGGGGTCATGCTGCTGAGCAGGCTGGACTCTCCTCTGACTGTCCCAACAAAACTCCTCATTGTTCTGATGGTCTACGGCCTGCCGGCTTGCCAGTGCCTGTTGGTGCATTCAACTCAGCCTTTGGCCATCTTTGTGTTCCTCAGCTGAGGTGCTCCTCTTGACGTCCAGCTGCCTGTGTCTCTTCCTGCTATGGTGCTGGGGTTTTTATAGGCACAGGATGGGGACGTGGCAGGCCACGGTGGTCTTGGGAAATACAACATCTGGGCAGGAAATACCTGTCTTCTCCTAGGTCTGTGCAGGTGGAGCCCTAGCCAGGGATCACACCCTCCTCTATGCAGCACTTCCTTAGCACTCCCCACCCCCACGCCTGCCCTTATCAGTTAAAAGGAACACATTCTTCACATCCCAACACGTCTGTAACACAATCACCTCGCACCAGGTTGCTCTCCCAAGTTGGGGATTACAATTCAACATGTGATTTGGGTGGTGACACAGAGTTAAACTGTATCACCATTCAAACAGCCATTTCTACTTTGAGGTTATACCCAACAAAAAGGTAATCCAGTATGAGTCAAATATATTCATATCAGGTAGTTCTTAGTAATCGAAACTGGAAATGTATTCAAATACATACATACTGTATGACTCCCTTAGTGTACATTTTAAAACAGACAAAATTAATCTGTGTTGCAATAGGCCACAGTTGTGGTTTCCTTTAAAGGGCAAAATGACTGTGATGGAGCACACAGGAAGCTTTTAAGATGCTAGTCAAGTTCAAATTTGACCTGTGTTGTAATTAAACAAGTATCTTCACTTTTCAAAAATTAATTCACTTGATCCATTTATGAGTTGTGCATATTTTCTGCATATATGTTTTATTTCACCAAAATGTATATTTAAAAATAAATGATCTAATATTCGAAATCACATTTTTCTAGAAAAAATGTCCTTCAACATTTTCATTGAACTTTTTAATTTTAACTTTTGAATAAATATTTTCATATAAAAAACTGTAATGGGCATTTACATTTAAGACACAAAGAGACATATTTGCCACTCTGTTCCTGAAAAGTAAAATCTTTTGAAATGTAGTTTCTATGGTTCTAAAAGAAACACAACGGTCATTTTCTTTGGTAAAAGCATTGGTACTGTGATACAAAAATTAAATATGAAAAAATAATAAACACAATTTGGTGTCATAAGGGAAAAGCTACATCATCGTAAAATGCAAATAACATAATACACATTTAATCACAAAAATTATTCCAGTATACCCTCCTTCCCTCCTTCCATTAAACACTTTAATTTCAAATTGAATAATGCACTCCCACTGAAAGAATCATTTTGCATTTATATGCTTGTCGTGTGTTTTTTCTCTCATTAACTGTTGCATGGATGTGCTCAAAATGGTTTCTAGCCTTTAAATTTGCACAAATTATTCTGGGTATTACGACAGTGTATAAGGCATACCAATGTTAAGAAAGAGAAGAAGAATGTCGTTAAATCTTTCTTGATTGGTACTTCCAGTTCTGCTTGGGTGCAAATACAAATGACACCCTGTCTCTGATTATGGACTATGAGTCTTGCACACTTGAACAGGTTTGGCTTGTTTATGTTAATTTCTGACCTGTGTGAAATTCCATAAATATCACATATGCCACAGCCCCTTTCTCAGTCTTGGATGTTTTCAGTGGACCCAAATGTTCATCAGTATCAAATTAGAAAATATATGTGGAAGTGTTTCAAAAATTATAAACCACTAAAGAGGTAGAGAAGAGGACTTTGGTTTCTGACTTAGCAAATTAGGACTATCAGGAATTCTTGGAGAAAGGAGTGATGTTTATCGGAAGACAAAGGCTTACTTCACAAACAATTCTCAGAGACCAGGTGGGACTGAGCCATTTCAGGGACTGAAAGATGTGAGGGTGGGTTACTTTGTAACACTCACATTCTCCCTGGAGACTGCAAATTTTGAGTATAGTGGAGGAAAACCTAAGGTGAAAAAAAGTGGCTTTCTCTTACAGGTTATAGGCAAGAAGTTTTATACGTTTAGTGAGTGAGTACTAACAAACCTTGGTCAATGGTATCAGTTCTCTAGGATTTTTGCTTAAAGACAAAGCCAAGAAATGTTGTGATAAAATCATTGGAAAATAACTTAGGCTTTACTGAACTCTGAACCCAGAAAATGAATAGCCTTGATTTTTCTCAAAGTAGGGTCATTCTGTTTAATCTACTTTCCCTAAATGTAAACCTTTCCCTTTCCTCCCAGTGACATCCTCCCCACCCACAGCAAATAGAGATATTAACACTCAGGAAGGAAGATGACCCAGCAATTAAAGCATTTAGATATCATTAGGTGCTCAATCTCTTTCTTCCTGTTATTGTGAACTTTCTATCTTGGTGGACAAAATACCCAAAAACAATCACTGCAAAAAAGAGCTTTAAGTAAAATCAGATATAAGAAACTGAAATCTTGAGAAGCACTGAAGGTTCATGAATAATTCTTGAATACCATGTTGTGAATGCTGCCTTGCTCAACTCACAGTCTTTCAAGATGTTAGTTTCATGTTTTATTTAAGCTCAACATAAATGTTAACGTGGTCCTCATCAGATTTGCTTTATCTAACTCTGAAGACTGATGTGTTGATGTTGTAATATGGAAAGAGGGCCTTGGGGATAGATTTTAAATGCCCATCCAGGTATTGTGTGAGGAGTCACAAGTGAATTTCTTTTCCAGGCACTGAGGTGTAAATTTGTTTGTCTCTGTGCACCACCTCGGCATACACATCTGCTGATCACTGTTAATTAGTCTCCTATTGTCCAATTTATATCTAGATATGTTTTATGGAGACGTAATTGGTGAAGCATCATTGTGTGTAATCTTTCTCTGAAAAGATTCTGCTGAGCCAGTGACCAATAAAGTGTATATAATGCAAACATTAATCAAAGAGAATGTCATTAAAAGCTTACTATAGCAGCCTTCATTGAGAAAGGAAACTAATCTAACTACTATTGTCCTATCTTTATTATGAATTGTTACTATTATGATGATTTTATGATTTTACTAGTCAATGGCCCTCATGGAATATTTAAGTCCTTAAGTTGCTTACAAATTAAGTTTTGGACTTCAAGTCATTTGTAAATCAATTAGTTGTGTGTTTCTTAGCAGAAATTCTGCTTTGAGCTACAGTGTTCTGTTTGGTAATTAGTATTCCTGACTATTCTGAATAGTGCATTGACATTAGATTTGAACATTAGGTAAAGGAACAAGGGAGATATTTTCATGGTGCATATAGTTGGATCATTCCTACTAAAACATTACTTCATTAGTGTCATGAGTTACTTAATGGGCACCTGATACAAGACTTGCTAACTCGTATGTGTTGCTTAAATAAAAATTAAAACATGAAACTAACATACCAATAGACTTCACATTTAGCAATGCACCATTCATAGTCATTGTCCTTAAAAATGATGCTTCTAAGATCTAGAGTTTAAATTCAAAGCTTACCATTTATATATTAAGGAAGTGGTTCACAGGGGTTCTGGTCAGCTCTTCCTAGAATACAGTTTATTAGGTTACACAAACAGGATATGTGTAAAGTAAATGGGCATCCACTGAGGTGAAACATTTTATTTGTGGTGGGTAAAAGGATGTTCCTCTAGGCCAGACGCCAACAGTATTAATAATATATTGTACTACACAGAACCTAGCTGGAATACATTATTTAATAATTATGTGAAAAAAAAAAACTGGTTTTGGCACTTTAGATTTTTAGACCTCAAAAGCAGTGGCATCTAAAACAAAGATAGATTAATGTGACTACATTAAACTGAAAAACTTTTGTAAAGCAAAGGAAACAATCAGTAGAGTGGAGGGACATCCTGTTAAACGGGAGAAACTATTTGCAAATCATTCATCTGATAAGGGACTAATACATAGAATGCAGAAGGAAATCACAGAACTTAATGATACAAATACACAATTTCATTAAAAAGTAGCAAAGGAGTGAGATGGTATCTCAATGTAGTTTTGATTTGCATTTCTCTGATGACCAGTGATGATGAGCATTTTTTTATATGTTTGTTGGCCTCCTGTATATCTTCTTTTGTAAAATGTCTGTTCATATCCTTTGCCCACTTTTGAATGGGCTTGTTAGTTTTTCTCTTGTAAATCTGTTTTAGTTCTTTGTAAATTCTGGATACCAGCCCTTTGTCAGATGGGTAAACTGCAAAATTTTTTTCCCATTCTGTTGATTGCCGATTCACTCTAATGATTGTTTCCGCATGTTCTCACTCATAGGTGGGTGTTGAACAATGAGAACACATGGACACAGAGAGGGGAGCACTACACACTGGGGTCAGTTGGGGGGAAATAGAGGAGGGACGGTGGGGGGTGGGGAGCTGGGGAGAGATAGCAAGGGGAGAAATGCCAGATGTAGGTGATGGGGAGGAAGGCAGCAAATCACACTGCCACGTGCATACCTATGCAACAATTTTGCATGTTCTTCACATGTACCCCAAAACCTAAAATGCAATAAAATAAATAAATGGGGAAAAAAAAAGTAGCAAAGGACATGAATAGACAATTCTCAAAAGAACAGATACAAATGGCCAACAAACACATGAAAAAAAAAATGCTTGATATCACTAACCATCAAAGAAATGAAAATCAAAGCCACAATGAGATACCATCACACTCCATTTAGAATGGCCATTATGAAAAAGACAAAAAATGACAGATGCTGTCAAGGATGTGGAGAAAAGGAAACACTTATTCATTGTTGGTGGGAATGTAAATTAGTACAACCACTATGGAAAACAGTATAGAGATTTACCAAAAAATAAAAACAGAACTTCAGTATGATCCAGCAATCTCATTACTATTTCCAAAGAAAAATAACTCAGTAAATCAAAGGAGTACCTGCAATTGTGTGTTTATTGCAGCAATATTCACAATTGCAAAGATATAGAATCAACCTAAGTGTTCATCAACCCACAAATGGATACAGACAATGTGGTATTTATGTATTAACACATTGAAACACTATTTGGTCATAGAGAAAGAATGAAATCATGTCATTTGCAGCAGCATGAGTAGAACTGGAAGTCATTATGTTAAGTGAAATAAGCTAGGCACAGAAAAACAAATACCACATGTTCTTACTCATATGAGGGAGCTAAAAACCTTGATCTCATAAAGGTAGAATTGTATATACTAGAGATTGAGAAGGGTGTGAAAGTGAGAGAAAAAGTTGAAAGGGCATGGAAAATAGTTACAAACTTACAGTTAGACAGAAAAAAAAAATGTTACAGCATTCTACATCAGAGTAGAATTACTATAGCCAGCAACAATGTGTTCTATATTTCAAAGTAGCAACAAGAGAGGACTTAAAATGTTATCAACACATAGAAATAGTAAGTTACTCAGGTGATAGGTACCTCAAATCCCCTAACTTGATCATTATGCATTCCAGGCATGTAAAAAATAGTCAAACATACCCCATACATATGTAAAATATTAAGTGTTAATAAAATAAAAAAAAAGAAGGCCAGGTGCAGTAACTCATGCCTGTAATCTCAGCACTTTTTAAGACTGGGGTGGGAGGATTGCTTGAGCCCAGGAGGTTGAGACTAGACGAGGAAACAAAGCAAGACCCGATCTCTACAAAATATTTAAAAATTAGCTGGGCATGGTGGTGTGCATTGCACCTGTAGTTCCATCTACTTGGGAGGCTGAAGTGGGAGGATCTTTGGGGCCCAGGAGTTTAAGTCTTCAGTGAGTTATGCCACTGCACTCCAGCCTATCTCAAAAAAAAAAAAAGAAAGAAAAGAAAAAAAATCATTATTGGTCTAATGATAGTCTTTCCAGGGTTATTTAGTTTGTACTAACAAATGCATTTTAACTATGGCCAAATACTTAACTCCCTGAGCCATAATTTACAATGCGGTTTTCATCTGATTGAACTTTACAAGACTTCAGGATTTGGAATTCAATATGTCAAAACCTACCATCTGCCTATGTATTTTGAAGCCAACGAGACAGTGAATCTTTTGGGTTGTGTTTCCTTATTATATGAGAATTGCTTAATCACTTCTTAGGCCTCTTCATTGTCTGAAGATGGAAACTATACTTTTATAGAAGGCAGATGAATTTATGAGTCCAGTGGGCTGAATCTAGATGCAAAGCTAAGCAAGATCTCTTTATTATCATTAAGATTAATAAATTGTAACACTAGCTGCTAACATACATTGAGACTAACTTTGGACTAGACAGTTTGCTAAATACTTATAGTGGACTCACTTAACCATCGAAATAATGTATGAGTTTAAAACTCTTAGTACTGAAATTTTCTAAATATGACAGGCTAGTCACAAAGAAATCATTTACTTGTCTGAGGTCACAGAAATAGAAGCTACGGATTTGGATTTGAAATTAGGAACATCTGATGGATTTCTGCCAAGATGGCTGAGTAGGAACAGCTCCGGAGCGCAGTTCCCAGAGAGAATGACACAGAAGGCCAACAATCTCTGCATCTCAAACCAAGGTACCAGGCTCATTTCACTGGGACTGATTGGACAGTGGGTGTAGCCCAAGGAGGGCAAACTGAGGCAGGGAGGGGTGTTGCACTATCTGGGAAGTGCAACTAGACAGAGGATCAGGGACTCTTCCCCTCCGGTACTCCAGTTCAGATACTGCGCTTCTCCCATGGCCTTTGCAACCCACAGACCAGGAGATCTCTGGCAGGCTGAAAAGTGCCACGAGTTACCAACACAGATCTGAGGGGTAGCTCTGGCTGGTGCTGCAGATTCTCGGCACAGATCTGCGTAGACGTTTTGTCTAGCCACGAGAGGCCTGCAGGATGGAACTTCCCGCTCACCAGAAAGAGGGGAAGCTGAAAGCAGGGAGACAGGTGATATGGCTTGGCGGGTCCCATTCACACAAAGACCGTAAAACCAAAGCCCTCTTGCTTGAGAGTTTCATAGCCAGCGCATCAGTTTGAACTCCAGTCGGGACGATGCGATGAAGGGCGTCTGCCATAGTTGATGTTACCTGTGTAAACCAAAGCCAAAGGAAACTTACACAGCAGCTGGACTGAGCCCGTGGCAGCCCATAGCGCATCTGCAGGCAGACAAGGGACCGACTGCTTCTTCAAGAGACTCCCTGATCCCTGCAGAACCGAAAAGATGTCACATACAGGAGAGTTCTGGCTGACAACCGGCGGGTACCCTTCTGGGACAAAGCTACCAGAGAAAAGATCAGGAAGCAATACTTGCTGCTGTGCAGGCCCCACGGGTGATTTCCAGGCAGGCAAGGTCTGGGGTGGACGTCCAGCATTGCTGCAGCAGAGGGTCCTGACTGTTAGAAGGAAAACTAATAAACAAAAAGAAATAGCTTCAACATCAACAGAAAGGGCATCCACACTCAGAGATCTCTTCTGAAATCACTAACTTCAAAGATCAAAGGTAGATAAATCCACAAAGACAGGAAGAAACCAGTGCAAAATGGATAAAATAATCAAAGACCAGAACCCCTCTCCTCCTCCAAGGGATCACAACTCCTCACCAGCAAGGGAGAAAAACAGAATGGAGAATGAGTTTCATGAATTTACAGAGCAGGCTTCAGATGGTGGGTAATAACAAACTTCTCTGAGCCAAAAGAACATGTTCCCAGTGCCAAGACAGCAAACCACCATGGCATTGGCATACCTATGCAACAATCCTGCAAGATCTGCACATGTACCCCAGAATTGAAAGTACAATTAAAAAGAAAAGAAAAGACAAAGAAAAAGAAATGCCTAAACTAGGGGCTGGGGACTGCTCTCCCTGTGCTAGAATTTCCTGGTGTAGAAATTTGAGAATTTAAAAAAGTTTATATTCTAACTTGGTTTTCCAGCCTCAGCTTCCTATGGGAACTAAAGGGGATAGTGGTAGGGGAAAGTGAAGGGTATTTTGTGAATAAAGGGTGCTTGGCTCAGACTGAGTGGTATGAGGAGAAAAAAAGAAAAAAAAAAAAAAAAGAAAAAGAAGTTGGGAACATCCATCTAATGGCAGTGTCATGGCCCAGCATTTAATCTGTTATATTACTGCTACTTTTCTACATAGTTCATGTAGAGCAATACTAGAATTCAGTCAAGAAATGGTTGAGATATTTGAAACCATTTGTCATCATTAATGGGGCTGATAAAATTTTCAAGGTATCATATTTGACGTATATTTGCTTGACTCATGGGTCATTTCAGTCGCAACGTAGAACAAAATGGGAAGGCTGGCACTGGACAACAGATCTCTTTCCTCATTTCGACTCTTTCTAGTTATGTGAACTTAAGCAATTCCCTTGACCTTTTTGGACTGCCGTGCCCTCATCTTTATAAATGAAGAGAGTAGACTAAATTATGTCTAATTTTTTTCCAAGTCTGACCTTCTGTTTCTACAAAGCCATATCCTTTGTATTCACACAGGGACAAAGACATAGAAATAATAATAAAATGAATGTGTATAAATACCCTTACAGATTTGCTAACCTTACACTCTCTGAATAGCATCTTCATTGCATTGCCTGAAATATCATCATGCATTTTTTCCCCTCAGCCCTTTTTGACACATGCTAATTAGAAAAAAAAACTGCCGTTCTAAGTGAAGGGGGCCTCTTCATCTTCCACTTCACCGTATGACTCCTGGGCTCAAAGAAACATTTTTATGGGCATTTTTAAAATATGCTACTGTTTTAACCTCTTGACCTTGTCTTGGGCACTTTATTTTCTGTCTTCAGCTTCAATATTCATTAGCAACACTGTGACAAAAAGGAATATGAATAGCATTAAGAAATTGAGCCCTACTCAAGCTAAGAAAACTATGCTAATGCTTACGCATTGAAATAGAGCAAAGACGTTTGATGTTTCTATACCAAGGGCTGGTTTCAAATGATCGTGAAAACGTGCTGAGACTTTTCATCTGAACAATACCTTTAAAGACAAACTCATTTTTAAAAATAACAATAAATGCGGAGTTTACTTCCCCACCCCAAGCTAGAACTTCATTATGTGCCAAATATATTATTTGGGACTGGTATGGAGCATGACATACTAAATGTTCTGACCGTTGTAACGTATGCATGGATAATATACGGCTCATACAAGTTTCATAACCCTCTCTGCTGATTCTCTTCTAATATCTCTCTAAAGACATTTGTGGTATCATTCTTCATTTATTTTGCATGCTGCTTTCTCCCATTGTGGATAAACATGAATATAAAATTCTAGAAGTACGAGTAGTTATCTTTGCTGATGCTTGGTGAGGTTTTAATAAAATATACATGACACCAGTGTCTGGGTGTGTATCTGGGAGTTATATAGCAGTGAAAAAATGCAGAGATAATTATAATCTTTTATGCTGATGGAGGAATTAACACCTCAGTAATAAGCAATGTGAAGTAGCATAGACAGAATTTTCTATTCGTCCTTGAACCATTCAATGTGAATGCAAATAACTAACACTTATAACTCTAATTTTGATGGCCCTATTTCAGGAATAGAAATGTAGATGAAAAGAAAAGAGAGGACTTGTATAAGTTTAGTGGAGAAAATCCTCAAGCTAGTTAATGATTGTTGCCTGCATCTTTCACCTGAATACAAGGGTTTCAAAAATAAAGTCTATTTGGTGGCTTAACAAATAAATTCCTTTCTTTTTACTATTTCTCCAGCGTCCTTCATCCTTATGAAACAAAACTACAGTCTTTGATGGCTTCTTAGTCCATTTTGTGCTGATATAACAGAATATCTGAAACTGGGTAATTTATAAAGAGCAGATATCTATTATCTCTGAGATCCAGAGACTGGGAAGTTCAGTAACAAGGTACTGGTATCTGGTGAGGGCTTTCTTCCTCATCTTCATGTGGTGGATGACAGAAGGGCAAGAGAAAGCTAATGTTCTTTCCTCACATAGCAGAAGAGCAGAAAAGGGAGAACCCACCCCTGCAAGCTCCTTTTATGGAGGTATTAATTTATTTATGAGGGCAGAGCCCTCATTAGCTACACATGTCCCAAAAGGCCACACCTCCCAATACTGTTGTATTGGGGGTTAAGTTTAAGGGAACAAAAATATTTGTTTGGAGGGAACAAAAATATTTAAGTCATAGCAGGGGGTTATTTATTCATGCTGCCTAGATTTCCTAAATTTGTGAAATTAAATAAAATGCACACCTATAATTTTTGACTTCAGAGAAACATGGACCATTTCCAGTGACAAACATTTCCAGTTTGTGAAAAATTGAGACATCTGAATCATTGCAGAAGATCATGCTTACAACACTTAGAAGATCAGGAATTACTGAAGTCTCTGTGTTGAGAAAATAGAGCATTGTATCATAAAATCTGACGAAGTATACACTGCCAGGTTGCTTTTGTGTGGTCAGCATTTTTCCTATTTGATACACTTACTCTACAATCTTCTATAACAAATTTACAAAAATGACAAAGTTTATTAAAAACAAGTCAACAAAATTAATGATGGCTTTGTGCTAGCAAGTGTATCTTTCTTTCATTGCTCAACTTTGAAAAACTGTGAGTATAGCTATACTATTCATTGACATGTATAGCATAAAATTATACAGTATGTACCATGTACCAGATACTGAGGAAGGTCTATGAGTGAATTAACTCAAATCAGCATGGTATTTCTGCAATATAGTCATTATTAATTTGTATTTCTTGTAAAAAAAATAACAGAGATTCAGAAACTGTGTAACTTGTAAGCAGCAGAAAAAATAGATCTATTAAAATCTGTTATCACATCATTTTCAACATTCTTTTTAATTATTTTTCTTAGAGGACACTCAAGAGCATGCTGTACTGATGTACCCTTCTATGGGTGGCTCTAGGCCGTAGTATGACCAAAAATACTTAAGTTACTTTTGTAGTTGATTTTCATTTCAGGTGAAGCTTTCTAACCAATGTTATTTTGTGTTATTGTATTCCTCTAACATTTCTACATTGAAATCGGTTAACTTGGGTCAACCATATGAAGGTGGTGAGTGGCACACAATTTACAATTTTGGTCATCTAGTATTTACTTACCAAATAATGATGGAGGAACTTTTAAAAATCAATACATCCCATTTATTATGAGGTCAATTCTGCCTCTTACAACTTTCATATTTTGCTCCTAAGAATATTATTTGGGGTCACATAAATGTCTATTGTATGGGATAAATGTTTTGTATTGTTGCAGTATTCAAATGTTTTAACCATGGCCCTCACCAGATACTCTCAGGGTGTCCAACCTGGAGATAAGCAGACATAATTTATGCATCTCCTCCTGAATAATGGTTTCTATATCCTTACCCTCTTGTTAGCAGAAAGGTAGGGCAGTAGTCAAGAGCGTGGGCTCTAAGGTTGACCCAACTGACCTGTAGCCTATCTCTGCCGTAACAGCTCTGTGGCCTTGGGAAAATGACTTACCTCTGTGTAATGACTTATCTCAGCCAACTAATATGAGCAAAGTCCCTCACACTGTTGATTGTAAAAAGCAATGGATGTATTTATTTTTACCTAAAATTGTTGAATTAATTATAGGGTAGGAGGGTGCTAGAATGCTAAGAAGTAATAATGTAGTGCTAAATAAATAGCTTGAAGTCAGCTTCATGGAATTCTGAGTCCTTCTAGTCACCTAAATTGGTGGGTATTTTGGAAGATACCAGACACCACCCCTGACATGACAGGCTTTACATGGATACAAAATCCTGAACATGAATGTTCTCATGTCTATATTGCTTACAACCCAAATCCAGAATATTGCTTATAGCCAAAAACCAGAAACAACTTCTCAGATGTATTTCAAGGAGCAGGATTAGGAGTAGAGGTAGGTTTAGGCATTTTCTTTCAAGGAGCTGGTACATGTGTTTTCCTTCACAGGAGTTCAGCAATAAACAATGATTACTACCTAATTCACTGGACCATAAGCTCCAAAAGGAAGGTCACGTTTTTTTGTTGTTGTTGATCTTGTCAAGATCAAGAAAGAAATCTTGATCAGTGCTGTATCATCACACCCTAAAATACTGCACAAGTTTAATAAATATTTGCTGTGTAAATTAATTCATGTTGAATTGAGCGATTGTTTATGTGAAAGCTGATGATTATTATATTAATTTCAGATATTTTAAAGTAAAAAACATGATAATTCTATTATTCTAAATTGGTTTTTCAACATATTTAAGCAGCTTTAGCAGGTTAGGGGCACGCTCCCTTTCACGCCATACATTGGAAAATGCTTGCTACTTATACCTTCTCTTTGTGTGATGACTTTCCAAACAACCCTGAAAAAAAGCAACTTCCAGGCTAAGAGTTATCTGAATGTTGGGAAAGAATGATTCCAGAAGTCTTTTGGAGGACTCTTATCCAATAGTTTAGAAAGCTTTCTAGTAAACACATAAAAAAGAGAAGTTGTAACTGGATCTCAGGTATATAAGATATTCAATTGAGCAGATTACCAATATTAATTCTTTACATATTAATTGAAATGTCATGTTTATTTACACATGCTTCTAGGCTTACACATGAATTTTTGTAAATTATTACACCAAGAACTGGCTATTCTTAATAAATGAGAACTCTACTACTAGAAATTTATCCATACATTTAAAAAATATATATGCATATATATACATATACATATATACGTATATATATATATATATACACCTATATGTCTGTGTATATACACACACATGCCTATATACACATAAGCTAATACACACACACATAAACACAGACACGGTTGGCCTTTACATTCATGGGATCCTCATCAGCTAATTCAACCAACGTTGGATTGCAAATATCCACAAATCTATTAAATCTGTACTAAACATCTACTGATTTTTTTCCTTGACATTATTCCTTAAGCTATAGAGCATAGAAACTACTTACAAAGCATTTACATTGAATTAGGTATTATAAGTAATCTAGAGATGATTTCAATAATACAAGAGGATGTGGGTAGGTTATATGCAAATACTATATCATTTGATATCAGAGACTTGATCCTCCTGGAACCAATCCCTCATGGACACCAGAGAACACTGAACACATATCTATATAGATATAGATATAGATATAGATATAGATATAGATATAGATATAGATATTTATATATATCTCCATGAGTTAAAAACTTAAAGGCCTTTTTATTGTTGTATTAACTTAATTGCAAAATATTCAGATTTAAAGCTCAAACTCTAATGGTCATTCAATTATAAACGTTGCTATTATTTAAGCAAGAGAATTGCTTGATATTACATTTTAACTTGGTATAAAATAAGGAAATTTAAGTGATGGAAAGGCCTATCTTTGAAAAGGAAATGTTGCACAGATTATTAAAATTACATAAGAGATACTTTAGCCTCCTCAGAAGGATATTAAAAGAAAAGATACACATTATTAACTGATTTAAAATGAACTTCTTAAATAGTAATTGCTGTTTTAACATAGTTGGAGGACTCCAGGAATATACAGTATGAACTGTTGATTTCTAGTGTGGACATTTGTCCCCAGCACGAGCTTTGTGGCGAGAAGCCCTATTCATCGCCTCCAGTCACAATCATTGTGCGTGTTATGCTCAGAGACCGTATGACCCACACTGCTCCATGTTGCAATGCCTGGCAAGCTGGCATTTGTCTATTACTGCAGAGTAGGCAGTGCTGTGGCAGTAGCCACACAATAACTACAGATGTGATTTCCCAAAGCATACACTTTACTAACAGACTTGAGAGAAAACTAATCTTTTCTGTGTTTAAACTAATATGGCTTTATTATAAGTAGAATACAAAATATGCATGGATTTTTCAAGTAAATCCAGAGACTTAAAAGAAATTTTACTTTTCTTGTTAGTTGAAAGACTCTGGAGGTCCTCATTCACTCCCCTCTCCTATTAGAACAATTCAGCGGGAAAGTTTGTGAAATACTGAATCATCCAGTCCTTGATAGTCTACATTAAATAAAAATGAATTTCTGTGAAGATGGCAACTATGCATATTCTACGGACATTTGTTTATTCCTCTTTCCTCAGGGCCAGGTCTAGCCCAAACTTTGTTTGGGAGAATTTGGCATTCAGGGAACTTATTTCCTTTTCTTCCTCTGCCTCTGCCTCCCTGACTTTGTCTCTTTCTGTTTCTTCTACTTTTCCTATTTATTACTGTTTCTCCTGCTGCTTCTTTTTTCTCTCTTCCGTTATCCTTCTCCCTATCTCTCAGTTCATTCTTCTGTTCTTACTCCAAATATTTATTAGGCATCTCATACTTTAGGCACAGTGATAAACACTGTGGCTATAAAGATGGAAGATAAGTAGAGAACTGGAGCATTCTGCTTTAAGCTCCAGATAATTATACTTATTTCTTCAGAACTATGTTGCTAGTGCCTTCTATGATATCTAGCTTTTATAAAATGCCCAATAAATATTTATGAATAAACAAATCAAAGAAAGCATAAGGGAATATAATAATTACAAGTAAACAAGTTTTAATAAGGTCTGTATTTTATTTGATGTTATTACTTGAGTCTTGCACTCATTGATAAGTGAGAAAAGTGGAAGAAGTAAGGTGCAAACTCGGGTGTCATGCTGCTGCTTCCTGGGGAATATCTATCACTGAAGCTTTATCTTGTCTTCAATGAAGACCAAGTCATCTGGCAAGAATAAAAGAAAGGAAATAACATTCTATGCAGAGTAAAGGACACATTCAAAAACAATAAAGCAGAAAATGGCATGGCATGTTCAAAAGATGATAAAACTATTTCAACATGACTAATGCCAACCACCCTGTCACACCAGAGGGATGTTCAGGAGTAAGAATAAGTTGTTTGGTAATAATCATGAAAAATAAATATTTTGGCAAACAGAACGAAGCGACCTCATGTATTATCTCAAGTGATTTTAAATTTTCTTTCTCAGACATTTCCTATCATCATCATGCTCATTTACTTCTTGCAAACTTGCTTTCCCAGGGTAGTAATCAATTACCTTGTTCACACTTTTAAGTTGGAAACAATGGCTGAAGCAGAGGATTCAGAATTTCCACAGCAATACTGCAGGTTACATTAGTGTGTGAGACTTCTGGGTATAATTTTTGGAAAGAGTATTTGATGATTTCAGTGCTTATGTACCTGCTTAAAAGGATTCAACTCCATTGGTTGTTTCCATCAGGGATGTGAGTGAAGTGTTATCAAACATTTAACATTTTTATTTTTAAAGAAACAAGGTATCAATGCCTGAATATAAAATATAAAAAGTTAGATATAGATTAACTGTATTGCTTTTCTGTTATTGCTGTAACAAATCACCACAAACTTGGTAACTTAACAACTTACAGTTCTGTAGGTCACAAGTTTGGCATGGGTCTCACTGGCTAAAATCAAGGTATCAAAAGGACTACATTTTCTCTCAAATTCTGCAGGCTCTAGGGGAGAATCCGTTTTCTTTGTCTTTTCTTGTTCTAGAGGACTCACTTTCCTTGGCTCATATCCCCTTCCTCTGTCCTCAAAGCCAGCAGCATTGCATATTTCTAATTTTTTCTTCTGCAGTCACATCACCATTTGACTACAGCTAGAAAAGGTTCTCCACTTTCAAAAACCTATGTGATTAGACGGCCCACCAGATTAATTCAAAATAACACCTGCAAAGTTTTTGGCAATGATAGAAAATGTATTCACAGGCTCCTGAGATTAAAGCTTAAGTATTTTGAGGGGTGGGGTTTGAAATTTGCCTACTACACAAGTTTATTTGTTAGTATACATGGTTTTATTATTGTGTAAGTCAATGCCAAGAGAAAGGGGAAAAAAATAAACAAGCAACACCAACAATAAAAAAAAAATACTGTCAGATACATAATGTTTATAAAACCAACCTTTATTCATCTTTACTAGGTCAATATCTCCACTTTCCTTTTTTATTTATTTATTTATTTTTAAGAAAGTCCAGTGAGAGTGATGTTAGCAAGATGGCAGAATAAAAGTTTTCGGGCCCTGGTCTTCCTCACAGAAGTCCACCTAGAAACTATCCACAAATAAGAGTACCCTCATAGATAGCTCAGAGCCTGAGAGTAGGCCATGGAGAAAAGCTGCATTTGAAGAGTAAGAGGAACAGTTTCACTTGGTTTGTGTTGTTCTTCCCTCCAAGCTGGCACTGCATCACACAAAGAAGATTCCCCTTGGCCCACGATTTAAACAGTGTGGAAAGAGAGTCGAAGACAACCATTCACCTCCCCCACCATTCTGTGATCCTCTTCAAGAGACCTATTTCTGTCTTCTCTCATGGGGAACATTAAGGGTATTGGTAGAAATAGACTACCTGGGGTCAGTTAGAAACAGTGAGCAGAGGTGAACCTCAAAGTGACCAGGGTATAGATGTTGGTAGTGGCTCTGCATTCTGGCCTACAGAGGAATCCCATCAGAGAAGTAACACAGCCCCCCCAGAGAATCCCACCTGGCCAACAACATTGATGTGCAGAAAGTACAGTAAACAGGTCTGCCAGGTTCAGGTGCCTAGATGGCTTCTTCATCCATTTCTGGTGCTGTGATGAGTATTTCTCAGGCAGAGAGGTAAGCACAGGTCTAAATATCTGTGAACAGAGACATCTGGCCCTATGCAAACTCGGCATGGAGTGGTGACCTCAATAGGCCTTGGAGCTCTGCCTTAGGCTTTCCCAGTCTGGGAGGCAAGTCTATGGTCATGCATATCTGTAGCATCTCTGGCTCCTATCATGAGTGGCTTATCAGCAACTTCAAAGACCTCGCCAAATTTGGGAGCCCAGCAAACTACAGACTTCAAACAGCAGCACTGCCTAGACAAGGAAGTCATACTGCAACCCTGCCCAATCATAGGTAATTATAGAACACAGCCACTATGTCTGCCTGACTGTGGCGTCCAGCCAGTGGTCTCTCTAGACCATGAAGCACAGACAGCAGTTTCACTTGACCTCAGAGCACAGGCAGTAGCCCAGCACAACTGGCAAACCCAAAAGCAAGGTTTGCCTTATTAGCTGATCCATCCAGAATTCCAGGCTAGACCAAATATTGAAGCCATGCTACCGCCAAAGAACAATTGCAAAGGCCAGAAAAGGTGACCATTTATTCAGATGCACAGACATAAAGGACATAAAGATTATGAAGAATTAGGGAAATATGACACCACTGAAAGAAACTAATAATGGATCCTTAGGAAATGGAGAACTATGAAATGACTGACAAAGAATTCAGAATAATCCTCTTAAAGGAATTCAGGAAAGTATAAAAATATATAAATAGAAAATTTAAATAAATTTGGAAAATAATTCATAAGGAAAATGAGAAGTTTGACAAAGAAATAGAAACAATAAAAACATCCAAATAGAAATGTTTTATATAAAAACACAATAACTAAACTGAAAAAAAAATGTAATAGAAAGCTTTAACAGCATACTTGATCAAGCAGTATAAAGTATCAATGAGCTCAAGTAAAAGATATTTGAAATTATGTAGTAAGAACAAAAATAAAAAAGAACAATTATAAAATACCATCAAGAGACCTAATCTTTGCATAATAAAATTTCCAGAGAAATATAGAGAAAAAAGCTCAGAAAACAAATGTGAAGAAATCATGACTTAAAATTTCCCAAATCTGGGGAAAGACAATATTCAGGTGCAAAAAACTCATTTAATCTCCAATTAAATTCAACCCAAAGAAGAAGTCACAATGACATATCATAATCAAATTATCTAAAATCAAATACAAATATAGAATTCAGAAAGTAGCAATAGATAAGAAACATCATATTCAAGGAAGTCACAATAGAGCTTATCTGCTGATTTGTCAGTAGAAATCCTGAAGGCGAAGAGAGACTGGGATAATATAATCAAAGTACTAAAGAAAAAAAACTTGGCAATCATCAAGAATACTTTACTTAGCAAACCTATTCTTATAAATGAGGGAGTCTTAAGCTCTCTGAGACAAACAAAAGAAAAAGTAGTCTATTACCAATAGGGCTTTCTGTACAGCAAAAGCAGAGGTACTGCCCCTTGTGGAGCAGAACTGCCACACAGGTGGTGTGCCCACAGTAGCAGGTTAGAGGCGGCCCTGTGCTCATATTTATACCCATTTTTAATTGTATGCAAACGAAGGGGCAGTTTATGCAGACATTTCTAGGATGAGGATTGTAACTTCTGGGTTGTCTGGTTGTTGCCATGAAAAGGGGCAGTAACTTCTGGGTGTTGCCATGGCAATGGTAAAATGACTTGGCACAGGGGTGGGTGTGTCTTACAGGAAAGTGCTTCCACCTGGACCTGTTTTAGCTAGTCCTGAATTTGGTCAGATGTCCAAGACCCACTTCTGGGGTCTATTCTGACCTCCTACTGCAAAACCTGATGAGTAGCAGCTTCTAGAATGTTTCTGCATGAGTTCATGTCCTTTGTAGGATCATGGGTGAAGCTGGAAACCATCATCCTCAGCAAACTAGCACAGGAACAAATAACCAAACACCACATGTTCTCACTCATAAGTGGGAGTTAAACAGTGAGAACACATGGACACAGAGAGGAGAACAATCACACACTGGGGCCTGTTGGGAGTGGGGGACAAGGGGAGGGATAGAATTAGAAGAAATACCTAATGCATGCAGGGCTTAAAACCTACATGATGGGTTGATGAGTGTAGCAAATCACCATGGCATATACATACCTGTGTAACAAACCTGTACATTCTGCACATGTATCCCAGTACTTTAGTATAATAATAAAAAAAATAAAGAACGTTTCTGTCAGATCCCCAAATGTGTCAGACTCTCAGTCTTTCTCTCCTAGAAGGCGATCTTTCTGAGATTCTGACAAGGGGAAGGGAGTGGAAAGAACGCCTGGCTATTTATTTCCCAATGCAGATTTTCTCTACAGATGCGACTCTCCTGCACAAAGGCAGCTTTGCCTGGGTATTTCTGTCTGCACTCCCTTTGAATAGCCATCTCAAAATATGTCAAAGAAGTGTATTTTAGGGTGAAATATTTTTGGCTTTATCTCGTCCCTGATTTATAATTGTATTTTCAGAAAGTTTCACATATTAATGTAGGATTGGTAAGTATAGAGAGTTTGGGGTTAGAAGTTTCTAAATAAGAGCAGGCAAAATGAGTGGGGGTAGTATTAGAACAAGCCAAGCAAGTACATTGCTTTATATCTTCTTCAAACAGCCTCAGTCTGAGAATAGATCAGTTCAGTTAAACAGTGGTGTCCCAGTGCAGAAGGCATCATTGCAGATGGGCCCTCAAAGCTAGGCCTGTGTATATGAGGCAAGCAAACAGAAATTTAATAAGAGGCATTTCTATGTAAACAGAAGAAAAACAAAGGTTAATGGCTGGAGTAGTCTATAAACCAGTTTTGTGAGAGTATCTGAAGTTTCTTCTGTTAGTGTGGGCAGGCAGTGGCAGTCTAATAGATTTTTTTGGATTTAGTTTGTATCAGGTGTTCCAGTGAACTTTCTAATTAGTTCATACATCCACAAGCATGAAAGGTGTTTATATAAGCTGCTGTAGTTATTTCTCTTAAAGTTTATATTAAGTTGTCTAGCTACAGTTTTCAGAGCTTTAGGAACAAGGCAGTTTTAATTTCTCATTATTTCAAATCAGAAGGTTGGGAGGAAAATTAGCAATGTTAGTCTGGAGAGTCACAGTTAGATATTAGAACTAAAAATTTAGGATTTAGTTCAATCAGTTTATTTCATAAAATCTAAAAAAAAAAGTGTTGGAATTAACAACAGGTGTCTTATAGGTTTGATTTTTGTTTTTTGTTTGTTTGTTTGTTTTTGGCTGTTGTTGAGACATGTTTCTTTCTTCAGTGCCCTATTTCTACCAAGAATAAATCATAGTATGAGTAATTTATTTGCAAACTAACTTTTAACTTTGTTAATACTTGACTTGATGATTTCCATAAAGTGCAAGAAGAATAGGATTGGCCACAAAGACTCTTTTTAAGTTGGATTTTTTGAAACTTTTATATACGAAATTTTGGATTTAAAAAAATGGAGGATTAGGAGACATGGCAAAGATTGTGTATGTAATATTTGTACATATTGAATAAATTTCTCTATTGCCGACTACAAAAAAACACAAAAAATAAAAAAAGCAGTGTTTCCAACAATATAAATCATTAAAAATAAATTTAGCTCTCCATCAGTTCAGTCCTATGTAATTAATTCTTTTTCTGCCTAATGTTAGGTTAGGAATTTTGTGAGTCCAGCTTTTTCTTCCAATGGAGTTTTAAAATTTTAACCCAGTTGTATCCTTATTTAGTGTTAACCAGTTGAACCATACTCAACTTTGAATATGATTTCAAAGTTGTCAGAAGCCTGTATTTAAGGGTACTTGTGGTCCTTTTGTGAACCTCCTTAAATATACAACATTTTAGTATTTGCCGAGAGCTTTTAGAAAAATGAAAAGCATCAGAATGTAGCAGTTTATTGTGGACAATACTTAAAATGACCATTGTTAAACTTCAAATTGACAAAAAAATTATTTCCTGTGGCCTGCAACAATTGTACACATGAGCCATAATTATGATTGATAACACATGCCAAAACATATCAAATTTTTAGGAATCTCATACAATTTTTGAACACATGTTAATAACACATCCACACAAATACATTTAATGAAGAAAGCATGAGGCATATTCCCTTTCTATTTCTTTCTTTCTTTTTTTTTCTGGCAGTTTACTTAAAAGGTGAACTAAATATCCCTTATTCATACTACATAAAATTCTTGTTTACATGAGAAAACCTGCAAGGCCTGGTGGCTCACGCCCATAATCCCAGCACTTTGAAAGGTCAAGGCAGGAGGATTGTTTGAGCCCAGGAGTTTGAGACCTGTCTGGACAACAAAGTGAGATTCCCATCTCTAATAATAAATAAATAAATAAATAAAGCAATTTTTACCTTCATATAAGTGTATTATTAATATTAAAGCTAAGTTTATTAAAATCTAATGAACCGATCCATCAAATCTCAATCATTTTGAGCAAACGAGATAAGATTTCCATAAAACTTATATAAACCCTTATATATTTTTCTGGTTTTGTCTCTTTCCTCAGGTATTTATATATATTCACTTTTATGTATATGATTCTTCTTTTTTAATTCCTTCAATTTGAAATAACCTTGAACTAATGTCAAAACTTGACAAAATTACTTTTTATTCAGAAAAAAACCCTCATTTCTTTTTTAGCCTCCATTACCAAAAACATGTCCAATCTCCTTTATGTATTCTGCATGCAGAACTGTTTTCCTTATGTCTAGAAGTGTAAAATATATATATTCTTACATTTTTAACTCTTAATAACCCTAATTTCCTATTGAAAACCTAAAACCGAAGCAATTTTAATTTTTATATACTAGATACTGAGCCCAGAACAGGGGGCAGAGCTGTGTAGACAATGCTTGGAAGATCCGACCCCTCCTAGATGGCCAGGAGGCAGAGCTGGGCCCAGCAGAATGGGGTTATATTGAGTTTGGCTTTGCTCTGCAGCTTGTGGCATGAGTGCTATTGACACACATAAGTTCCCAGGTCTCACCGTGGCCACCTGTCTAAGACACCAGAATCTGAAGGCCCAAAACGAAAGATATAAGCTCACAGACAAAGTGTCAAAAATCTCACAGAAGCACCAGTTTTATGAGCTTAAAACATCTGTTAGAGATAGAATAAATCAGTTCCACTAGTAAATCCAGACAAAAATGCCTGAACTTCTGAATATATTTCCATTTTACTTTACCGGTGATTTTAATACTAGTTTTGTTTACCAAAGATTTCTAATGTCACTTGAATTTGTAAAGCATTTGGGCTAGTCATTTACGAGCACTCGTTTGTTTATGAGTCAACTTGGTACCATGTAAACAATATGTAAGTACAGGTATATATAAATGAAAATACATTAAAAAAACATAGATAAAAATTTTGTATCTTTGATTTTAAATTTTTAGCTATGAGACAGGTAAAACTCACTAGTTTAAAATAACAGTTTGATTAAACTGTACTTCTATGATTAGAACAAATTAAAACTTCTCTGTCTAGTGTGGATGAAGCCTTTACTGATATACAGAGAAAATAGGGTAGCAAATTTTCATCTCAAATCACAGAGAGTGAATTTGAGCATTTCCAAGAAGGGCTCTGGGTATGTTAGAGGAAGATTAAAAATGAATGCCAAGGTAACACAAAATCACAGGAATTCATCACAGAGATTTTATAAGATTTTGATGTCCCTATAAAAACTGAACCACTGAGGTCAGGACAGAGCCTATCAATGAAGAGGAGCAACAAAAGCATTTTCAGTTGCCAGGATCTAATACTTACATATGTGAAAAGAAAGTGCAGCTGGAAGACAGAGCACCTAAATTCCCAGATATAATAAGGTATTTCAGTTTTACACTAAATCCCTAATCCCTTAAAGCGGATGCAAAAACCCAGGAGGAAAACACTAAGAGGCTAGGCCACACAAGGCTTCCACAGTGTACCTTGTTGCAAGTGCATTGCCCTGAAGCTGGTGGGTGACTCAATGCTAATCGGCCCATTCTGTAATCAACTCATCACTTATGAGCATATTATCCCTTGATGACAAGTGTTCCCATAGCCTCTGATTGTCCAAACTGTATTTCTTTAATCTAAATGCACAAAGAAACAAGCAGCCCCTTGCAGTAATGACCATTCACTGCAACTGCTGTCAGCCACCTCCCAAACTGCAGCCCTTGACGGTGACTTGCCAGCCATTGCAAACCCAAATGTCAAGTGCTATTTTGCTGCACAATACAAACTAACCTCTTTATCATCCAAAGTCAAAAGATCAAAAGACTCCGTGCAAGAGACAGCAGAGCTTTAGACATGAGAGAAAGCTGTCCATTAGTCTTAGGGTTCTGTGAGGAAGTCAAAAGACTCCCAAAAAAGGGTGTGTGTTGCCTTTTCCTGTATTTCTCAAGGGATCTCAGGGTTGCTAGAAGTCTTCCTGAGATCTCTTCATGCGGTATTGTTACTGGTGGAGGAGTCTTAACTACAGGAGTCATCCAGGTTCTGGGCATTTTGAACAAATAATTGGACAAAATGCATAAACAAAGCAATGAAAGAATGAAGCAGTGGAAGCACAGATTTGTTGACGCTGGGCTCAAGCAAGGGGCTCAAGCCACTGGTTTAGAATTATCTGGGGTTTGAATATCCTGTAGATGTTTCCTTTGGTTATTTGGTTATGCCCTATGTATATGAACTAGTGGCCCATGACCAGTCTGATTGGTTGCAGAAGGAGACCAATCAAAGGCTGAAGTTTCAAAGTTACACCCCTGTGAAAATGAAGACTAGGCCTGCAACCAATCTGATGGTTGTGGGAGGGAACCAATGGGAGGTAGTTTCCATTTTTCATCTGTGGCACAGAAAGTGGGGGAAGTGATGGCAAAGGAATCTTTTTGTTACTTGTACATGGAGAGTTGATATTTTCCTTTTGATTCAGTTCTTGGAAGTCAGTGCAAATTAGCCTTAGGCTCCCTGCCTCAAGACCCTATTCTACTGCCTCCGTATTTAAAATGGCATACAGGAAGGAAGAGTAGAAGTAAATGCGAGAATAAATCTTATAGGAAACAATTGTGTAGATTTTAAGGTTTCCCAAAAGCCAGTGAAGTTCTAGTTAGCAGGAGTTTTAGGAGAAAAAAGAAATAAATCTAATTCAGTAAGAAGTTCCCATGTGAGAAAAAAGATTTTAAAGAGATCAGAGAAGAATAGCAGCTTTTAATTAAGCTTATTTTTGACCAGAGTGCTCTTAAAAAATCCTTTTAAATATACCAGTAGCAAACTTTCTGTCTCATGAGAGGCTGAGCTTTCACTGGAGCTGAGAGTATGGCAGAGGTGGCTGAGGGAGCAATTTCTCTACCTTCCTGGTCAGGGAGAATCCAGCCTCTTTCACTGATTTGTTTTGTTCCCAGTGTAGAAGGAGGTATGTTTCTCTGGGCCAGTAGAGAAAGCAAAATATAAGGAAAATAGGAGTTGCTATCTCACGCTAAATATATATCAAAGGTATAAATCAAAGGTATACCTAAACAAATGACTCAAAACCAAAACAAGCGCACATGAAGCTAAACCTAGGATGTCCCTCATGGCTTTACCCAAGCTCTCGAAAAAGGGAGCAAAAGCTCCAACTCTCACAGGATCCAGAACATCCTCAAAGACATCTCAGAGAAAGGACAGGTTTGTGAACTGCAAATGAGGTACACACCACATTTCTGTCCAGCAATATTCTTTAGGATTTCAGCTTCTCAGCTGACTATCTGCACACAAAGACTTGACAACCCGTGTGCCCCAGAGACGGAAGATTAAAAGAAACATCAGGTAAGAATGGAAGTGAAAAGCTGTCCATGGGAATGGAAAAGTTGTTAATGGGTACCCCAAAAGATCAAGAGTCACAAATTGTAAATTCAAAATGAATAATTCAGACTCTTTTTTTTAAATGTTTCTTTTCTCTTCTTAGTTAAAAGACTTACATTTCTGAGGGATTGGTTCCCTGACTAGGAACCAAACCCTGGCCATGCTGGTTAAAGCATGGAATCCTAGCCACTGAAATACAGACTGGAGTGCCTTTTTGAAAATCCCACAGGGGATCCAACACAAGCCCTTTGAGCACACTGCCCAGTGAGGTGTCAGAGCCCTGACACTGGAAAGTGCTTGATTCACAGGTTGGTAAGAATTTATGGACAACAGTTAGGTTTGAAAAAGGAAGGTTTTATTAGAAAGAAAGAACGCTGCAGAAGAATGCAGTGGGGTGCCTCTGCAGGAGAGGACTGAGCTACCACCGTGGATTTTTCCTTAGGGGTATTTATAGATCTTCAAGCAGGAGCTTAAGGGTAATTTGGACTGTTAGCCATATAGGTCATAATAAATGATGATACTTGTGCACGCGTTGGAGCCTTAATGTCAGCAAGTGTTGCACAAGGAGTTTCAATATGCATGGATTCTAGAGATGTATAGAAATTCTAGTTACTTAAACATTTCAGGGAAAGAAACCTGGAACCAGATGTTTGCTTTAGATAACAGGGAAGTCTAATTACGTCTGAATTCCTCAGATAAGGAATTTTGCCTCTGGATGGGCTGCTTGAAGGCCACCAGGTGATCTTTGCTCTCCTCACATACAAAGAATTTTAAGTTTTTTTTTTTTTTTTTAACTGATTTCTGCCTTCCTTTTAGAAAAAAAAATCTTGTCAAGGAAGTTTTTAAGGTTCTCTCTCTCTCTCTCTAAGTATATATATATATATATACACACACACACACACACACACACACATGCATACATATATAATGTATATATGTCACATACATATATATGTATATATATATGACATACATATATGTGTCACAGATTTGCATTTTTATAGGTACCAATAAGATAGCCATTTAAGATGAGAGCTCTCCAAAAATATTTCTTTAAAATATAACTAATTTATTTATTACATAAGATAACTAGTTCATATTCAGTTTGTTTCCTGTTAATCCAAATTGGAAGGGGAAGAAGGCAAAGATTCTTACTGATCTCATTCAACCTGGGCTGTATAGCCAGAAGCCTAGGAGGACTAACTTGAGAGAATAATTCTTACTATTTGTTGCAAGCGTTTCTCCTTTCCAAGAATCCATCTGTAGGCTCTGGAACAAACAGGGATTTGTTATCCTGCTCACAGCAACAAAACTATAGGGGCCAAGGAAAACTTCCCCTTTGCCCACCAATGTAGTTCACTGAAAAATCAACTGACAAAAGGTAGATTAATAAGAAAGAGAGACATACAAAATGTATTAATGTGCACATGTGCACACAGGTGCCATACAAAATATATAAAATAAAAACTCAAAGCTAGATCATTGAAGATACCATCCTGGGGTGATGGGAAGAGGAAGGCTTGGAGAACACCAGATCAGCTATGGGAGGAAGAGAAGAGAAAAGGCATGGCTGGCACAAGCTGTCTTGTTGCGGATGAAACCTCACAGATAGCTCTTAGAAAGAATAAGTTTTCACCAAACACTCAGAAGTGCAGATTCTCAGACTATCTCTCTTGCAGGAGCCAGTCCTTCCTCGAGCTGGACAAGGAGCAAGGTATGGGGTGGGGAGAGAGAGAGAGAGACTGGCTGCTTATTTTACCAATGCAGATTTCCTCTACAGATGCAAATCTTCACAAAGGCAGTTTTGCAGAGCTCTTCCTGCATGCTGGCTCCCTGAACAGGCATCTCAAAATATGTCACAGGTATATTTTAGGGAGAAATATTTTTGGTTTCCTTTAATCCCTAGCAATAATGTCATACATGGCATACAGTAGGTTCTCAGTAAATGTTGCTAATGAGAACTGATACAGATTCAAAGAAGGAAAAGGAAGAAAAATAAAGTTTGGATAAAGCAGTCATCTCTTTCCAACTCAAAATTAGAAATTTGTTTTCCATTTTCATGTAAATTTTCTGATGCCTTCATGGGGAAACAAAGGAGAAAGGAATATTATGTTATTGATAGATAAGATTGGTATGTGGTTCCTGAAGAAAATCTAAACTCAAATGTGGATGCATAGTAATATGATGGGGGTACATATGTCAGAGGTATGTGAACCACAGCTACTCCATCTTGAATAGGGGCTATGTAAAATAAGGCTAAGACCTGCTGGGCTGCATTCCCAGTTGGTTAAGGCATTCTAGGTCACAGGATAAGGTAGACAGTCAGCAAAAGATACAGGTCATAAAGACCTTGCTGATAAAGCTGGTAATGAAGCCGTCTAAAACTCACCAAAACCAAGATGGCCATGAGCGAGATCTCTGGTTGCCCTCACTACTGCACTCCCACCAGTGCCATGACAGTAAGCAGATGCCATGGCAACGTCAGGAAGTTACTCTATATGCTCTAAAAAGGGGAGGCATGAAGAATCCACCCCTTGTTTAGCATATAATCAAGAAATAACCACAAATATGGGCAACTAGCAGGCCTTGGGGCTGCTCTGTCTGTGGAGTAGCTATTCTTTTATTCTTTTACTTTCTTAATAAACTTGCTTTCACTTTACTATGTGGACTTGCCCTGAATTATTTCTTGAACGAGATCCAAGAACTCTCAAAATCTCTCCAGGGGTCTGGATTGGGACTCCTTTTTGGCATCACATCTGCCACATTTTAGGAAACAAAGACAAAACATTTCACTTTGTTCCAATGGTAAACCATATATAGATGATATATATTTGTATATATTTGCCAATACCTGCAGGTGTATAAGATTCTGATACATTTTTACCAGTTAGTATCAGCAACGGGAAATTACAAAATTATAATTTATAATTTATATAATTAAAAAATGATATATATATATCATTTATATATATTTACATATAAATATTATATTTATATGTACTTATATATAAATGATATATATGATTTTCTTAATTTTATATAATGATATATATATCATTTAAAAATTTTTTTAAAAATTTCACAGGCTATCTTCTTTCAGCTCTCAAATACTGTCTGATACTTCAAAACATCTCAACCATATTATGTCTGCCCAAATGGCCCAACTAATGTTTTGGAAAACCTTGTCAAGAATTCCAGGGAGTGAATAGAGTTATTTAGCAGCTTCTAGAACTTTCTACAGGCTGTATATTTCCGCTGTTCAATATGGCCACCAATGGCTCCATGTGATACTTGAGTTCTTGAAATGTGGCTAGTGTGAGTGAAGAATTAAATTTTTAGTTTTATTTAATTTTAATTAATTGAAATTTGTTTAAATAGTCACATATGGCAAATGGCTACCATATTAGTCAGTGCAGCAGAAGTTTCTCAATTGAATATAAAATAACTGATTATGTCAGGGTGTGTTACAATAATCAGTTTATTTTAACATCTTGCTATTGAAATGACACCATGAGGATGTCAATCAGAAACCATCCTCTTCTGTTTCTGTTTTTTATTTTTATGAACACTAATACTCTAGAGTTTTGAATGTTGAATTAAAATAACTATATTCTAGTTCCATGTGATTTTTACCGCTTTGATAAGTCTATTTTTCATGTGTATACAAGATATGATACTCTACCTGAATCCCTCATTGGGATTATGTGATAATATTTACATTTTAAGAATTATTGAACACCTATTAATTACGAGATGTGAGACAAGTTCTTGGTTTGCAAACATAAATAAAACATGATTACCAGTCAAGGCTGTAGTCCAGCTTTGTATTGCCTGTGAAAACAGATTTAATATTTATAAGATGCTATGGAAAGTATAATATTATTATTTTTTGTTCTTCAGCTACTGTAATGTTTCCTGAAAATAAAGGTCAGTTTTTCAATAGTAAAAGATATTGGAAAGGTGTAAAAACCAGAAAATAACAGACCAAGTTGGGAAAAGCTGACTGTTTTAAGGCCACAGATATTTCTCAATGAGGGGTGTTCGGTGGGTGACAAGAAGGCAAGGGACTTTTCCATTGATTGAAAGCAATAAAGAAAAATAAATATCTGGGCAGTGCTTTAAAGCTTATGAAGTTCGGTCACAATATATACGCCCAGATTTAAGGTGTGCAATCTCAACTCTGGTGTTGTACAAAATGAGAAATGATAGGGAAAGAGAAAGAATTGAAATTCCTCTGAATAAAACTGAGTGTAGAGAAGTGATTAGGCCACCCACCAGAAAGAAATTTATGAAAAGCAAATGCTAGATAAAGTCATCTTCACTCTTTTCATAAGACAATCAGAATAAAGACAAAAAGTAAATAAAACAGCAGCACTGTGTGAGACCAATGCCTTGCTCATTTTTGCAGCCACCAATCACATATTCAAGACGAGTCCAAAGAACTGGAATGCAGCCCGGCACGGTGGCTCACGCCTATAATCCCAGCACTTTGGGAGGCCGAGGTGGGTGGATCACGAGGTCAAGAGATCGAGACCATCCTGGTCAACATAGTGAAACCCCGTCTCTACTAAAAATACAAAAAATTAGCTGGGCATGGTGGCGCGTGCCTGTAATCCCAGCTACTCAGGAGGCTGAGGCAGGAGAACTGCCTGAACCCAGGAGGCGGAGGTTGCGGTGAGCCGAGATCGCGCCATTGCACTCCAGCCTGGGTAACAAGGGCGAAACTCTGTCTCAAAAAAAAAAAAAAAAAAAAAAAAAAAAACTTTCAAAAAAAAAAAAAAAAAAAAAAAAAAAAAGAACTGGAATGTGAACATTAGTGAGATTGTGCTTACCACAAATATTTAAATAACAACAGATTTATTGTTGTGTTGCTATTGTTCAGTATTTATGCCACTACTGTAGCCAGGTTGGAGTGCAATGGCATGATCTCGGCTCACTGCAACCTCTGACTCCGTGGTTCAAGCAATTCTCCTCCCTCAGCCTCCCGAGTAGCTGGGATTACAGGCACATGTCACCATGCCCAGCTGATTTTTGTGTTTTTAGTTGAGACAGGATTACCCCATGTTGTACAGGATGGTCTCGATTTCCTGACCTCATGATCCGACCACCTAGGCCTCCCATAGTGCTAGGATTACAGGCATGAGCCACCACACCCAGCCTGATTTACGATTTTAAAATATAACTTCATGAAGTGATGTCCATTATTATCTCTATCTTACATATACAGAAACTGGGTCACTTGAAGTAAATTTACCTGTCCAGGATTGCATAGCTATTCCGTGATGCCAAGTCTCCTTCATTTTATATATGTATATAATGTTTCAAAAATATTTTTATTAGAAGCACAAATTAATAGTAAACAGCTATGTCTAAGCATAGAGCTTTAAGTTGCACTTGTTAGACTACTCAGTGATCTAGCACAACCATTTTTTCTTTCACTACAGGGGACTCAGTGATGTTTGATGAAAAATAAACGGCTTTGTCAGATAATATGCTTAGTTTAAGTACTAGGATATCAGATGGGCATAAAATGTGATCCCAGCTTTTGATGAGCTTCTAAAAACTTCATTTCCTTCCATTGATGCCCATAATCCATTGACTAGGTTCAATGTATCCAGTCAATACAACTGAAATTTCCTTCCTCAAATTGAAATATTTTTGCCTACTGCCAACCCTGAAGAAGATATCAAAATCCTTAAATCTTCTATCTCAAAATTCAATGTTACTTTGGGACCTCTTACTTAATACCACCTATTTCTTACCTATTTACTACTGTCTGTTACTGCTTCTACCATACTGGCTTCAGAAAACAAACATTCTTCCCTAATTTCCCATTGCTGAGACTTATTGGTAAAAATGTATCAGAATCTTATAAACCTGCAGGTGTCGGCAAACATTTTCTGTAAAAGGTTAGTCTGTTTGAGTAGTATCTATTTCAACCATGCAACTGTGCCTTTACAGCAAAAGTGTCCTGGGACAATTACATAAACAACTGGTCATGGTTACCCTGCAATAGCACTTTATTTACAAAATCTAGATGCTTGCAAATTTGGCCTGTAGGCTGTGATCTGTTGACCCGTGACTGCAATTGCATCATAGAGAGAGCTCACTCCCTCCTACAATAAAAGTATTTGAATTTGGGTTTTGTGTTTCTGGTGAGGTATCTGAGTTATCTGAGATTGCATTCATGTCATAATCTTCAACTTAGTGAGGTACAGACACTCACACTTACGGGAAATGAAGAAAGATAAGACACATTTTAATGACAGAACTTGAGATAATGATATTCACTTTCTCTTTCCAATAGCATTGTTTCCTCTTCAAAAACTTGGAAACGTTCTATCATTTTATTAAAGTAATTGGTGGGTTTCTTTGTACAATTCAGGCTATTGACCTTGTAGACAGTAGTTAAAAGAAAAAAAAAAAAAAAAAAAAAAGGAAATCTATGAGGCGAGGGAAATGAAGCTTCAATTCCTTATACTTGGAAGAGTAATCAATCAATCAATCAAAGGGCAGGATATGATGGTAAGATTCTGGTGCCTTGTAGCAGATAATGATATATTGCTGTATTCTGGACTGGTTAATTTGCCTGCATCCTCTTTCAACTATTTATATTCTCAGGCTCTAGAGAAAATGGAGGTGTACATATGCTACCTACTGGGTTAAATGGTACTTACTTTTATTTCTTATAATCTGACCTTTATCAAGATTGACACAGGGTGCTCAATTTGCTTCAACAAATCTTCTAATGCCAACACTGTGTTCAGTCTCTTGAGTCCCCTTGTGACATGCTAGGCTATAATCATCCACTCTCCAAGCCATCATCATTCTAGTTAAAGGTCTAATCCTCTTGCGACTAATCCCAGATTTCAGGAACTCTAAAAAAATCTTCTGTCTAAATTGAGAATGAAGCCACATCATTCCAGAATGGAAAGACACAACAACTTAGAGTACTATGAAATCTCCATTCCTTTGGGGCTTTCTGCTGCAGGAAGTTAGATTAGTAGGTCACTTCATCATTAAGGAGGGAAACAAATTTATCAAAGCACCAGAAGTAATATTAAGCCCTAGTGATAAAGTGGTGAACAAAAGAAACATTATTACGCTCTCCTACATCTTGAGGGCTGGGGGATGGGGGTGGGGGAATTCAGCATACTTACTTTGCTATAGATGAATCTTAACCATGACTGCTTGTGTTTTAAATTTAACATTTTTTTTCTTTTTCTTTTTTTTTTTTTTTCATTAAGTGATACAGGCTGTCAGGAAGACTTTCCTAGAGGATATTTAATCTGAGAGTTGAGGGGTGAATGGGGGTCACCAGGCAAGGGGAGAGCAAAGTACATTCTAGTCAGAGGTAATAGTGTGGGTACACGTTCTTGAGACGTAGGAGATGGAGACAGATAGAGACATAAAGACACAGAGGTAGAAAAAAACCAAGAGAGAGGGAGAGATGCGTTGGAGGAAATGAGAAGTGCAATTGAAGCAGGCTATTTCCCTGATCCCTTTGTGGGACCTGAGACAGAAGTACCTCATTTACTCAGTCCGTTGCTCTCAACTCCTCGTGCAATGGAGCGAACGAGATGGGAACAGCAGTGCATGAGCGCTGGAATCGGCCAGCTGCTTTGGCATCAGAAAGAGTAAACTCCAGGCAGGCCCTGGGTCAATGTCCAGCTGGGGGTACCTGCAACTCCCGAAGTCCCAGAGGGCTTGTTACAGTGCCCTTTTAGCTCTGCCATTCCTGGACAGCTAAGTGTTAACAGCTGAGAGGGCCATTTGCTTCCTCACGTGGTGTGGCTGCCCTCTGCCAGTGAGGGCAAAGGGCCAGTGTGACAGCATTTTGTGCAAGTGCTCATGGCTCCCGAGCTTTTGTCCAGCATCCAGGAAAAATGAGGTCACACGAATGAATTGCAGGATGGTAAATGCAGGGCATTTTATTGTTGATGAAAGTGGCTCTCAGCTGGAAGGGGAGCTGCAAATGGGAGGGGGGTGTAGAAAATCTTCCCCTGAAGTCCTGCTATTTCCGGCCAGATTATTCTCTGAAGTTAGGTAGTCAAGTTGTCCCTCTGAAGTCAAGTCACTTCTCTCCCACGTTCAGTTGTAGTCCTGTCTACAGGCTGAATCTGGGGTTTTTATAGCCATAGGATGGGGCATAGTGGGGCCATGGGTGATTTAGAAAAAGACATTTAAGCTGGGAAACAGGGATATCAGTTCTCACTTTGGGCCGCAGTTTGAGATGTTTTGGCTTGAGGGTGGGGTTTTCGCTGGAGTCCCACCCTTTTCTTCCTAGAATTTCTCTGCCTCCTGTCCCTATCACAATGAAGGCAGATGAGAAAGGAGGATCTTAAAGATAAAGAGGAATCTGCAGAGACAGCAGGGTGCAGATTATTCGTTTATTGCAAAGGCTAAAATCTTACCGTGAAGAATTCTGAGAGGTATGATGTAACCAGAATTACTTTTTTGAAAGATGACTCTGACTGTTGTTGAGATTTTTTAACAATGGAAAAAGCAAGGGAAAAATAAAACAAACTAAAAGCAGGGTTGTCAGCTTGAGGGCTACAGTGGCATTGCTGTAAAACAGGAGGTAAGCCTAATCTATACTAAATATTTTGGCAATGGTGGGAGAAAGCAGATGTATATTTCAGCATTTTTAGCAATGAGTTGTTATTGAAAAGCTGAACAATAATAACATTTTTACTTTTCTACCAAAGTGATTCTTATCAATGAAAGCATCTTTCTTTTCCACTTCCTTCTGGGACTGGGGTAACATGAAGACAATGTCAGAATTTGGAGAATGATTTTTATTTCACTGTATTAGTCTCTTCTCAGGCTGCTAATAAAGACATACCTGAGACTAGGTAATTTATAAAGGAAAGAGATTTATTTAATGGATTCACAGTTCTACATGGCTGGGGAGGTCTCACAGTCATGGTGGAAGATGAATGAGGAACCAAGTAATGTCTTACATAGTGGAAGGCAAAAGAGAGTGTGTGAAGGGGAACTCCCGTGTATAGAACTATCAGATCTCATGAGACTTATTCACTTAACGAGAACAGCATGGGAAAAACCTACCCCTATGATTCAGTTGCCTCACACCAGGTCCCTCTCACCACATATGGGAATTATGGGAGCTACAATTCAAGATGAGATTTGGGTAGAGACACAACCAAACCATATCAGTCACTTCCACATCATCTGTTGATTAGGAATTTCTGTATATAACAGCCTCCATGAGGAGGAAATACATTTGCTAGTGAAAGGTATAGCAGTAGAACAGGGGTTCTCAAACTTGACAACACAATAGATCATGTGGGAACCTAAAGAAACCTGAGGCCTGGGAGATTCTGATTGATTTGTTTTGGGTTTGTATCCTGGATAACAGGCTTTTTAACAATCTCCCCAGGTGATTTTTACTTCCAGACAACTTAGAGAATGTCTAGAGTGGAGGACGAGGAAAACCACTACTCTTGTTAAGCTTCATTCTTTCCTTAAGTTGAATCACTCATTTTCACACTTGATCTTAGCCAAAACATGCCAAGAAGCAATGAGTCTCTCATTCTCTGTTCATTCTTTCTTTGAGTCTCTCATTGTCTCCATGAGTTGTTTTCATGAGCAGCTCCCCAGTCCTCAAGGCTATGACAAATTCCTACTGTTAACCAACTCCTGAATGATTAATTATTGGCTGTTTTTCTCTAAGCTAAAGGTTTGAGTTCTTCCATTTTTATTAGCTTTTTAAAATTCTTGTAAAATACACATAACATAAAATTTACAATTTTAACCATTTTTAACCTGGAAAATCAGGTTGCATTTAGCATATGAATAATATTTTTATATCTGTCACCACCATCATTTTTAATGGGGCATTTTGAAGCAGGGCAGCAGAAGACAGACTTTGGAATAGCAAACCACAACAGTCAAATAGCATCAGTGAGCATAGGTGGGCCATTACTTTTACACTGTTTCTGACCTTTTCCAGCTTGAACAAAATGAGCCAAAATATGCATCTCTGCTCTGCCATTTTCATAGGGATCAGGACTACCATAAACATGGTTATAAAGACATTATAATTTGGAAGCATCTTTGCAACATGTGTAGAAATGTACTTGGAAAAGTTCATTTTGTATCTAACAAATGCCTATGACTTTCTATATTAAAATGCCAACACCATAGGTTGGTTTCTCCAGAAACAGATAATGATATGAAGATCTATGTGGAAGATGCATACTAGGAATCAAAACACATAAAGGACACAGAAAGAAGCAGGAATGGGAAAATCAAGAAATCAAAAAGTGACTCAGGCTTGGCAAAATCTTGGCCAATGCTAATGGGGAGCTCTGAAGCCTGCATTGAGTGTGGTCATCATAATTGACCACTGTCGGACCAAAATGACTGGACATTTCCGATTTTTTTTTTTTTTTTTCATAAAGCCTTGCTTTATCCTATGAGAAGCTTTTTTCTTCTTCTTACTGAGACACTGTAAGGTTTTGAAGGGATTGTTTTTTGGGCATCTTACTCTTTTTTGTGGTATAAATCACAGGCAATTCTGGGCATCTTACTCTGTTTCATGGTATAAATCTTCTCCTCTTCCATCCTGTGTCCCTTCCAGAGATCACTAAAGTGATCCTTTTGAGCTACCTCACAGTTCAGTGCAGGTTTCCAGAAGAGTAACTCTACGCCATCTAAAGTGCATGCAGATTAAGACACGATTGTCTTCTCTTGCAAATAGAAATGTTCAAAAATGGTTTATTTGTCCACCCACTCCAGTATATCTTTCCTCCTAAAATAATGGTACTCTAAGCTTTTCCAAACCTAAGTAATGAGCTCCTTTAGGGAAGAAACTGAAGTTTTTCTGTCTTTGGATTCCTGATACCTATCAGTAGTGGGAACTAGTTAGGTTTTAATAATGTATGTTGAATGAGGCCAACTGTAGTAGTAGTTAAGTCTATGTTTCCTGGCAATGCTTGTTTTCACTTTATTTATTCCTCACAATAATCCCAAAAGACAGTTAGAACGATCTGCCCATTAAACAATTACAGAGAGAAATACCCCTTTCAATATAAGCAAGTCATAAAACAATAAAATACAATCAGGACACAAGACTATTGGCTTCATGGGTTGCACTTCCTGTCACTCTTGAATAGTGTTTAATTGGTATGAGGTGGTTAGGAGGACGAAGGAAAGACAGGAAGGCAGAAAGGAAAGAAAAAAACCAACAAAATAGAATTAAAGAACTCATCTGTGTATATATATCATATTGAAATTTAGGAAAACCTCCGAAAAGTTGGATAAATAATTTGGGCAGCTTTTGAAAAGATATAGAATATATGTTACTGTAAAAGGTCACAAAAGGTGCCAGGCAATGCCAGAAAAGCAGAGGGTAAAACCAATTGGGGTTTTGATTGAAACCGAAAATAAAAAGTGATAAACAATGTGGAGATCTGAGAATAGGAATGAAGTGGGTTTGGGGTTTGAAAGAAGGCACCGTTGTTTGAACTTGATACATTCTAGAAAAGCAGTGAGGGCACCTTATAAGAAAAGCAGCACCGTGGTCAATGGGATGAGAGAGAATTCAGTGTGTGATAAAGCAAATTCTGAAATTGCTTCTACTAATGTTATCATTCACTGCTGAGGACTTTGGTCTTATCTCTTCTAAAACATAAAAGAAGACTAATTCGTTTTAAAAACAGTGTTCTATTTGTCCCTCTGCAGTCCACTCAAGGAGCTAATGTATTTAGAGAGCTTTTATCATGGAGCCAGCTTGATTTCTGCCTTCCTCATACTAAGTAAATTTCAGTGAATTAAATGACAAAAAGCCATCTGCTTTCTATAAATAAGCTCTTCTAATACCTGGCAAATCTTAAAAGTCAAGCTGACAATGAATCTCTGTATGATCAATGATTCAAATTGTATAATTCATCTTCTGCTGAGGAATACTGGTCTTGTTGTGCTCAATAGGAAGAAGATGCATCCATGTTTCTAACTTGGAGGTCAACATTTTAGAGAAAATTCAGTTTTATTTTGATCATTGCACATGCTGTTTCTACTGTCAAAATTAGGTAGCTCTCACTACAGTGCTGAGGCAGTACCTGTTCATTTTCAAGTAGCCATCTCAAATGCATCTTAATATGACATCTGCTATAACTCACTGGTAGGCAATTTATTATTTCCAACAAAATAATCATAATAAACATATTAATAAAAAGTTATGATTATCATTTAATTATTAAGAAATTAATATGTGCTAGCCAGTTGTGAACATGATTTCCATTTATTCTTCACAACAACCCTTGGCAATAAATACTAAAATTGCTTTCATAATGATGTGAGAGGGAAATGAAGGCATACATTTTAGCACTTTTCTAAGACCATACAGCTATAAAATGATGGAGCAAACTTTGGGATCAGAGCAACCTGAAACTCAGAGTATCTGTGTTAGAGAATCATGCAATGACCATGTAAATACAATAGTTACCTCTCTTATATATTTATGCACATATTCACCTACCCCAATAAACTAGGAATGCCATAAGCTGAGAGACAATATATCATTCATTTTTGTTTTGGTATCTCTAAAGATATTGATTGGATCACAGCAGTTATTTAATTAAACTTTTCTGAGACTCCTTTATATTTTTCAGGTAGGATACTGCTAATAATAGGAACATTACAACTTGTTAAGAGGATTCTATGAATAATTACATACTAAGATTTTTAGAGTCATGCCTGGCACATCAGAACTATGTGATAGATATTAACTCCATGAAAGGTGTTGGAAATAAGTCACGAAAGTATGTGATATCTTTCTGATAAGATGATGACTTTGGGGTAGTTAGCCCACTCCTAAAAATAGTTATCAGGAAGGCGTAGTGAGAATAGACAGACTCTTCTGTTCAGATTCAGTTATATAGTGATGAAGGAAAAAGGAAGTTCAAGGTAATTTTCTATCTGATGATGTATGCTCAAGATATTATGGGGCAAGGAAATAGGAGTCTGGAGCTTTGCTTACTGTGTCCTCTGAAGTCTTGCATTTCTGTTGTTCTCTGCTCTACAGGCTTCACTAGGTTTAGGATTGTTTCTCTGGCTATGGTCCCTCCCTTCTCCCCTTCTCTTCAGGAAATATTTATTGAGCTCCTAGTGCCAGTAACTCTGCTAGTTACACTGTGATGGAAAATAGGAATTAGTTCAGCCCTCATGAAGATAACAATGAGCTTTTAGCCTTTCTTGCACTGTCTCTTGTGTTTTATGTTTTACTATGTTTTTGTCCTTAGAAAGAATGTGATATATATATATATATATATATATAGTGTTTGTGTGTGCACATATATATATATATATATATATATATACACATATATACACATATACATTCAAGGCCAACTTGTTATAGAAATCACAAATTCCAAATTTGGGGGAGGAAAGGCTTTAATTTCCTATCTTCAATCATTGATCATATCATTCATAAGAATGTTTTAGAAATTCCAATACCCTTGTTTCATTTTATATATGGAAATGGAAGAATATGTGAGTCTCCTGATATGGGATTTGTGAAAGGTGGTCTGTTTTTGGAATGGATCAGTTTTAAAGTCTCTAAAATAGATGAATTTTGAAGCAGGGTGAATGAGGACAGTTAAGTGTTACTTTGTGATCAAGATTTGATTGTAGTTGGCAAGATTTGGGAATACACAGAAGGTCAAATTATCAAATAATGTCTAATGAGAGATGCTGGTAGAGCATTTTTTGGATATAAAATGGCAGGTAGGGAGCTCAACTCTTACATGTGACTAAGGAAGTCTCAATGCATGAGTCACTCCACGCAGAATGTACCATTGATATATTGTTTCTGGATTTTCATCTATAATTCACTTCCACAGTGGATGGTAAATGGCTATATATTAAGAAGATCAATCAATAAAAGAAAAAAAAAAGGAGGACCAAGACTGAGAGCAGGGATGCAGAATACCAGTGAAACAGTAGCTTATGCTCAATAGGGAAAAATAGCCTTTTAATTTTAATGTCATTTTTTCAAAAGACATTTTGAATTTAGGTCAACATAATTCATTGAGTCAGATCCTTATTTCCTACCATACACTACACACACACACACACACAACACACACACACACACACACACACACACACACCTATAGGACCTGGCCCAGTTCTTTGATTAATGCACTCAGAACGGATGTGAAAGAAATAAAGCTATTTTCCCAAGAAAAGAAATAACTTTTACTAAATCTACATATTTTGTTTTCCTTAAAATTTTTAAGAAATCCTTAGGAACCTGAAACCCAATGATATCAGAGTAGGAGTCTGAAAGCAAATTCAATTTGAGTTAAAAAATATACTTAGTAGAACAATTTTAACAAAGGGAATAAAGAGGACTCAGGAGACAGTATAATGAGAAATAGTAATAACCCTTCCAGCAATCATAGCTTGATGGGTGAACATAATCTGAGATTAGAGGACCCACCAGGGAGCTGCAAAGTTATAGGACTGCTTGATGAAATAATTTAATACCTACTGGCTCCAATAAACAGGATGTATAAAGAATGCTTGGTGACCTGGCAGTCCTGCTAACCCACAGTGTGAGGGAACCTGCTTCAGGCAGTGATAGGTCTCATATTTCCCAAAGATTTCCTGCAAGTCCCTATTTATCCCTTTGATTATTTGTTTCAGATTTACTCTGTGGTTAGAGTGTGAATCAGTCCCTGGTCCCACTGTCTGTAATCTCAGGAGTTACATGTGTTTGAGAAATAAAACATAATAATATAAAAAATTAAAAATAAATTGGATATGATTATAAGTATTAACACCTTTATTTTGCATGGCATTTCATAGTTTTTGCATCTTTTTTATGCCCTTTGATCTTTAACACAAGCCTAGGGGGCAGTTTTTGCAAGATAGGTGTTGATAATAAAATAACTACTATTACTGTATTACCATTTTTTAAATAGAAATGTTAACAACATAATCAACATTTATTATGTGTTTACACTATGCCAGACTCTTTCCTGTGCTCATTAACTTTTTTAATCTCACAATAGTCATATAAGGGGACTAAGAAATTGCTGCTTTGCAATTCCTTAGTTGGGGGGATAAACTACACACCTAACACAGAATTATTTCTTGATGGGATCAGTATTTGAACCCAGGCTGTCTGTTTTTGAGCTAATGCTCTCATATATCCACTGTCTTACCTTGCACACTGTATAATGGTTAGTGTTTGTCCTTAATTCACGTATCTATTTGACTCCAGTTTCTCTTGCTACTGTATCAATCTTAAATGCAAACAGTCAGCTTACCATTAAAACAAACTGGGCAATAGGAAAGTAGGCAGCAATATTGACCTTCCCAGAATCCCTTTAGCCTAGAGCAAGTTCTTTATCCACAGAGCTCGGGTTGTCTAACATCGCCATTTCATTTGCAAAGGCCTTCTTCCTGGCGAATGGGACAAGGCACACTGTCTACAAATTAATAAGCCAGATCTCCAGGACCCTGTGGGGCAAAAGCTTGAGCTGCCAGAATGAATTTTTGATTTATTTACATCAAAGCCCAAGATAGGCCCAGATAAACGTCACACCTGTCATGCCCATCATAGGAAAGCAACCAAGTACAGAGAGAGGATGTAATTCCAATTTTCAATTGGTGTATGCTTCCTTGAAATACCAGCAATTGGGTCAATTAGCTTCAGTCGTTCAGATGGTATTAGATCCCTATCTCGTAACCATCAGAGTGAAACCAATAATTCATTTCACATAGGCACTGCAGTGCCATCAGATAGCAATGCCTTTTAGTTACTGCCAACTTGGGGCATTTTTGAAATAGTGACCTCAAGATTTAAGCTGCAAAATTCCATTATCTATTCTCAAGCCAGCCAGAGCTGAATTTTTGAAATATCCTATTAAGTTTTCTGCTCTGATAAAAATTCAGAGGCCCTTTTCATATTAATCTCCCCATGGCAAATGAAATTTGCTGAGTGGTAGATTTAATTTGCTTCTATTTATGCATTACTGTATTTTGGAAAAAAGATAATAATTGCTCTCAATATCACTTTTTCAGCATTAAGAAAAAAATCATAAAGACTTAAGTTCTTTCCCCATTTATTTCATTGTTCAGACTCCACATCATAAATATGTTATTCTTCACCTTTAGATCACTTTGGCATTTTAATTAAAATATAATTACCATTCAAAGTGTATTAATGCACAAGTTTAGTAATTGTCTATGTCAATTCATTAGGTATACCTCTATAAGGAAGCTTAAAGTAATCTAAAATATTCAGTAAAAATATACTGTCTACGCATTTACCTAAGATGTGGTATATCCTAGTATATTTTATTGTTTCCCCAAGGCAACTTCCCCATTTTAATTATGTAATGAAATTGAGAAGGTGTATAAAAGGGAGAGGAAGGCGTCCCAGTGGAATTTATAATAATGAAATATAAATGTTTTCATTGCTGTGGATTTGTAGAAAATCTATAGGATCTTGAAATAAAAGAAAATTGATGGCTCATATTTCTTTCCGAAATGAACAAGGAAAAATAAGTGCCTTTTAATAATAGAAGAGGGACCAATGTTTCAAGCACACATCTCCTGCCCACCATGCCCTTCCCACACAAAACATTTTTCATGAGTTGTGGCCTATTCCTATGTTATCACTTGGATTTGGTGGATAATTGTGACACTTAAAATAATTTTATTTTTCCGTTTTGTTTTCCTAATTGAAATCAGTTGGGATGCTTATAAAGGAGATTTCTAGGGCATTTGAAAGCAACATACAATACACCAATATTAGTACCTTCTAACAACAAAGGGTTATTTTTTTCTCATTCTGTAGTCCATTGTGGATTGGCTTACACTCAGCTTTGCAGCTTCTCAGTCTGGAAATCAGGCAAAGCAACTCCCCTTCAAACATTACTGTTGCCTTAGTTGGGGTTAACATACTAACAATTAAAACCTCCAGCCCAGCAGTGAGTAAGTAATGATGTTTCTTTCTTCCGCAATGTATTGCACAAAACAATTCACAAGGTTCCCATCACTTCTAAGGGGAATGGGAAGTGATATTCTGCTACATTTCCAAAGGCAAACTTGGACATATTTGGTGAACATCACTAATACCTACTCCAAATAGCATTAGCTACATGATTTTATGATAATGCAGTGATTAGCTTTACTATGATTAGATGGACTAATTTAAGATGTGAGATCAGAACCTTCATAGATTCAGTGATCAGGATGGCCTTAACGATCTCCCCCACTTCGCTCAAACTTACGCAGTTTTCTTCCTGATTATAGGCCCCCTATCTTCATTTTCTTAGAGCACTTACTTCAGAAAACTTACTGTAGTAAATCATTTCTCTGTCCCTTTGAGATGTAAAATCCTCTAGCCTTTTGCCAGTTTTGAAACCCAGATATATCTGTCTTAAGAACTCGAGAGCCATCCCTTGAAATGTATCATCAAGGCAGGTAGTACCCCCGTCTTCCAGTTTCTGAAGGAGGGCAGGAGTCTAACTTCAACAAGTGCCAATTGGTAAACAGAGATGGCCTGAACACATTGACCGATCTCTCTCCCTAATGTCCTCCCATTTTTCCACTAGCTCATTGCTGTGCTTAAAAATTCTCCTGCCTTTTGTTTTAGTGAAATTGAGTTCAGTGTCTTTTCCTTTTGCAAGGCTTTTACTGAAGAAAAAAAGTTGTACATATGTAAGATGTACACCACAGTGTTTTGATATATATATGCATAGTGAAATGATTATTATAGTAAGGGAAATGATCCATCACTTTCCTGAATTACCTTTTTTTGTTCCTATTCCCTGTTTTTGTGATAATAACACCTAGAATCTACTTTTAGAAAACTTTTAATATACCAATAAAGTCTTTCTTGACTGTTTAACTCTTTCCAATGCAATTTGTCTTTGATCTTAACAAATCTTTATTCAGCATCTATGATATTCAAGGCCTCATGCTAACTTTGGGAATTAATAATAATTAATGATAATAGTGTTTAGAGAATTCTTAATTGCCTATCATAGCAAATGATGGGTACTTTATGTATTTCTCAATTAATTCTTAGGAAAATCTTATAAGGTGTTTGCAACTAATCCTTTGTGTTATAAATTTGGAAACTGAGGCACAGGTCGGTTTAGTTAAGAAATTGCCTGGATGGCCAGGCGCCATGGCTTACATCTGTAATCCCAGCACTTTGGGTGTCCGAGATGGGTGGATCACGATGTCAAGAGATCACTGGCCAAATTGGTGAAACTCCGTCTCTATTAAAAATACAAAAATTAGCCGGGAGTGGTGATGGGCGCCTGTAATCCCAGCTACTCAGGAGGCTAAGACAGGAGAATCGCTTGAACCCAGAAGGCAGAGGTTGCAGTGAGCCAAGATTGTGCCACTGCACTCCAACCTGGGCAAGAGAGTGAGACTCAGTCTCAAAAAAAAAAAAAAAAAAAAAAAAGAAAGAAAGAAAAGAAAAAAGAAATTGCCTGCCTGGAATCAAAAAGTTCGGAGGTGGCATAGTTCGAAGTTTAATTTGAATGGGACAAATTAGAGATTAATCTTGCCTCAGATTACTTTGTCCTCATAGTTTATAGAGAGTGATGAAAAATATAAGAGATCACTGAAATGTAATACATGAATAGCTTTAAGAAGACATGTGTGTTCACGATTCTCTGTAAAGACTCAGTGAAATCTCACTTAGGGTGTGGAAAAGGAAAAGGAAGCCTTGGAAAAGATACTCCAAAGAGAAAATACTATATTTGATTTGAATCTTGAACATAGCCTATGCTACCTTTCCATAGTTGATCTGAAGGAATAGTTTATTCGAAGACAAGGAGGCATGAAAAAAGCACAGTGATTTTGGAAAACAAGTAGTTTAAAATAGCCAGAGGGACAGTAAAAGAGGAAACTGACAATTATATCTGTTGCATTTTTGGTTACTATGCCATCTATTGAATGATTTGTGTGCCTGGCACATTCAAGTCTTATAGTCAATATTATTTAAAGTGGAAATAATATTGTAATCTATATATGTGCAAGACCATATATTTTTGAAGATACAGTAGAAACCAAGCAGACATTATTTTTTGCGCTTATAATTAAAAAATGTAAGACAATAATCAAAAAATAGAAAGCAAGGTAACTGCAGTTGTACATGTAATAATATAAATAGACAAAGGAGTACTGATAATATAAGTAGGTAAAGAAATAGAATGTAACTGATGGAAGGTATTTTGTTTTATAAAGGGTGGTCAGGGGAACAATATGAAATAACAAAGCAGAGATAGCAACATATATGAAGGGGCGCTAGTGGAAACAAGCACCGTTTGGCCTGTTGGAAGACTTGCAAGCCACACTGGAGGCAGAGAAATAAGGGAGCCATGATCAAAGATAAAATCACAGAAGTGGGAAGAGGCAGATCATGTTAGAAATGTAAGCTAGCATTAATGAAGTACATTTAATTTTACATGGAATATGAAAGTATTGGAAGGTTTTAAGCAGGGTGATGACATGATTTGAATTTACCGTAATAGTGACAACTCTGCTTGTTTAGTGGAAGAGCCAGTGTGTCTGGTGTCAGAGCTGAAATAGGAACACCTATTAGGAAGCTGTGTCAGTGGACGAGGTAGGAGATGTTGGTGGCTTAAATTTGTCACAGAGCCAGGGAAAAGTGGTCAGATTTGGAATATATTTATGCATTTATGTATTTATTTTAAACACAGAGAGTTGGATACAAATGCCTGATAGCTATGTTGTTTGGGAAAATTACTTCCCCGTTTCTTCCATTGATCATTTCTTCTTCTCTATGGAGGTCTGTTCTCGAAGTCTTATAAAGAAAAGATGTGTCTGCTCCTTGACTTCCGTGTTTGTTGGAATGAGTGATTTGATGACAATAATCATGTGACCAAAGTTTTCATAACTCTTTGGTGATTATTAAAGTTTGCAATGATTTGTTTTCCCATTGGAGTGTTACAACCAAGCATTTCTTCTAATTTGATTGTGGCAAGTTCATTCAAATTAAATATATAATCATTATGAATCTTTTTCTTCTCTACTAACAAAGCTGCTAAGGTATTTTTCCGCACGTCAGAAGATAATGCATCATAGCACTGAAAGGCACCTTGATCGAGAGGCTGACATATATTTTCTAACTACAGCCAAGTACCATTTTTAAGTAAAGTAGTCCTTTGCTTAAGAGGTATTTGCAAATTATCTGATAACATTCCACAAAAATGTAAAGAGTCCTATTAAAAATTCTACATGGTATTTTCCTTTATCTGTAACTAGAATGTTCTCTTCACATTTACTTCTTCAAAGTCCTTTAGTATGTTTCTTGGAAGGAAGATGAACTTCTCTGAAAAAAAAAAAAAATCAAATAGGAAAAAAAAGCAACTGTAGACATCCTCTTTCCTAAACCCAGATGTCATCTGCACCGTTATAGCTACTAAAGAAGAATAGACAAAAGTGTTGAGCAACAGGTTCCTATAAGTCAGGCAATGAGGACAGTGACATACTGGAAAATAACTCCATGAGCCACTTCTGAGTCTCCGGAGTCCACTTTCAGAATCACTTGGTCTTTGACAAAGCTGGTGATGTTGGAATGCAGAAGTATGTAGAACTGGACACATCTTTGGCAGGTTTATTATTGGGCCAAATGGAAACCCTCTGAACACCTGGGATGACCCTTTCAGCCATAAAATCTTTTTCACCAGAGCATAAGTGCCCATGGATGGCTGGTTCTGAAGCAGAACAGAAACTATTAGGCCCAGAGTCTCAGAACTAGGCTTTCAATTTGCAGAAGCTGCATTTTGTAGGCCTAATAGAATTCATCCACCCAGCTGCCAGAGATCAAAGTGACACAGCGTCTCCAAAGTGTGCAGGAAAGTTTCAAAAATTTCAGAGAGAATATTTCTGGATTTCAGCAATCCAATTGTAGATTGTTTTGGTTTAGGAACCTCTGGAAACATATATATATATGTGGAATTTCTTCCAATAACAGCGTAGCTATTGCTAATTGGGGATAAGGCATATCTCAAAAACTTATTTAAAAATGACTTCATAACAATATTCATGAATATGTTATTGATGAACAATATTCATCAATAACATAGTCATGAATGTTAATGAATCTTAGCAGAGCAGCTTCTTGTCTTTTCTAGGAAGAATTTAGCAGACACATAATCATTTTGTAAAATAGTTTTTATATATTCAGAGAGTACAGCCCAGCAGAGTTTATTGTCACCAGAAATGCACCACATGGAAAAGGCACCCGACATTCACAGCAGCTCACCAACTGGTCTCATTTTCAGGAAGTCCATTCTTGCTACTCTAACTGGCACAGACAAATCATAGTTGTATGGAAGGAAAGTCAACAGAAGAAAGTCAATGTCACTTTGATGACTAAGCAGAAGAACAAGAAGTTCCTGGTTGGCTTGTTACAGTTCTGAATACCTTCTTCATTTGCATACACCTTTGAGAAAATTTGTTTAAATATTTTGCTCAGGAAAAAGATGGAAAACTGAATGGTTCCCAGATGTAGTTTGTGACTCATTTAATCAAAAATCTCACTAACTTCATTTGGAATTCCTTAGAAAGTTGTTTAATGACTGTCTTAGTCCCTTAGTATTGCTATAAAGGAATAACTGAGGCTGGGTAATTTATAAAGAAAAGAGATTTATTTGACTTAGGATTATTCAGGATGTACAGTGTGGCTCCAGCATCTGCTTCTGGTGAGGCCTCAGGCAGAAGCCTCCATTCATGGCAGAAGGGGATGGGGAGCTGACCCATCACATGGTGAGAGAGGAAGCAGGAGAGATAGGGAAGGAAGGTGCCAGGCTTTTTTTTTTTAACACTCAGTTCTTGTAGGATAAAACTTACTCATTACTAGGAAGACAGCACCAAGCCATATTGAGGGGTCTGCTACCATAACTCAAACACCTCCCACTAGACACCACCTCCAACGTTTGCGATCAAATTTTAAGATGAAATTTGAAGTGGACAATCACCTAATAAATCTCTTCACAATTAAGAATGCTACATTTAAATTACTTGGCTTACATGAAATAATTCCCTTATAAACCAGAGGAGTGTAGCATTTCATTGCAAATTTCGAGTCACTGACATGCCTTCTCTCCTCTACAATGTTTTCAAATTCATGCCACTTTTTGAGCTCCTTTGAGTAGAAGAGCACACGGTATTGGGGTTGGTGGAACCAATGGGTTCCAATGAAAGTAGATGAGCTGGAGAGTCCATGGTATGGCTGCCGACTTGGGTAGAGCCTGGGACTCTTTGCTAAGTGGCTGTGGTGCTGCCACTGCGGAGTTTCTTTCACATAGGGTGTTGACAACCTGTCCCCGGTCCACATGACCTTGGTTGCCTTCACCTTAACCCTGGAGTAAATTTTAAAGCTAAAACTAACAGGTTTTACAGAGAGACTATATATTGTGTGACATTAAAAGAAAAGACTTGATAAAATTTTATTTTGGCTAAATATTGTCCTGTTTACTGAGATGCTAATAATTCAAGAATGAGCAATAAGATGTGATAGAAATTTTAAGTCTTGAGTATTTAGTCTGGAGTTTAAAGGGTTACCAATATAATATTGTCATTTAAAGCTAGGAGATTAAATGATGCAATTTAATAGGCTAAAATAGATGGAGAAGAAAGGGTTTGCTCTTGGCCCTATTTTCTATTTTATTTAAAAGTGCTACTCGAAGTACTTTGAAGTAGCGATTAAATGAAATAAAAAATATATACTTAATCATCACAAAACTATAGACGATAAGTATTGTCTTTTGTGTTATACAAAGAAAGAAATTATAAATGAGCAAGTTAAGTCAATTGAACAAAGTTGCACAACCACTGGAGAGGGTTGAAATACAAAACCATATTGGACAGTCCTTAAAGCCTGCTGTACACTGTGCTACTCAAAGAATCTTCAGTCTCCAGTAATAGCATCAGCTTGAGCTTCCTTGAATGTTAGGTCAAACTGAAACCCTTTGAATGCCTGGGATGAACCTTTCAGCCATAAAGTCTTTTCCACCACAGCATAAGAGTTCATGGATAGCTGTTTCTGAAGCAGGAGAGCAACAATTAGGCCCTTCATACCACAGCTTGTGGGGGATTTTGTAGTAAATTCAAGGTGATGCCTTGGTATTTCCATTTGTCATCTTCTTGTATCCCTCAGATCCTAGGATCCTCTTCTGCAATGTTCATTGCAGCTTGCCTTTCAGTTTGTAAAAATTAACTCATTTGGATTATCTCTTAGACTGTAATTTCCATGCAATTTTTATTATAATCCAAACATCTAGCACAGTTTCTGGCTAGCATCAGCACTTGCTGAGTAAATCAATGAATTTTTTAATATGCCAATCTGTCTCTCAGTTTAATAAGTTAAAACCTCTGCTTTCCTGTCCTCTTTTCATTTTTAAGATATTTTGGCAGAAAATTATCATTGGCTACTCTTAGTAGGCCAGCTCATCATCTGGAATTTGACTTTAATTAAGCATATTTGGCTCAAAGGAAGAAAACTATACCTCTCTCTCTAAGGTATGGTCTATGCAAGAAAAGATAGCCTTATTACCTGGCTACCTGGTTAAAATACATATCCTAGGGGTTCACTCCAAAGTATTTCGAATTACGAAGTGTTTAAGGAGCACTCAAGCAATCACTTAGCACTTCAGAGTTGAAAATCTATACCTTATTCTGAGGGTTTTCTTTAATGTACCTGATCATCCCATCTCTGTATTGATTGGGAGATCTTTGTTCTTAGCCACTTCTCTAAAGCACAGACTTGGAGTTGATAGTGTTGGACCTAAACATCAGTTGCTATTCTTATAGGGGACAAAACCTTTCTGTGAAAATTTTAAACTTTCTAGTATTATTTTTAATTTATTTCAAAATACATTGCCTTTTATTCTCTCAACTTGAAGATACTTTAATTATTTTGTCTTTTTTTTTCTTTTTTCCTTTTTGGAGACGGAGTCTCACTTTGTCGCCAAGGCTGGAGTGCAGTGGCACTATCTCGGCTCACTGCAACCTCCACCTCCCAGGTTCAAGCGATTTTCCTGCCTCAGCCTCCTGAGTAGCTGGGACTACACATGTGCATGTGCCACCACACCAGGCTAATTTTTGCTTTTTTTTTTTAGTAGAGATGAGGTTTCACCATATTGGCCAGGCAAGTCTCAAACTCTTGACCTCTTGATCCGCCTGCATCGTCCTCCCAAAATGCTGGGATTACAGGCGTAAGCCACGGTGCCCCGCCTATTTTGTCTTTTTTAATGCCAAGTGATGTACTGAACATGTAGGACACTCAATAAATGGTAGAAGTTGTCATAGATTTTGTTTATTTTTAGTAGTAATAGCTGGCATGGTGTCTAGGGGACTGACTAGTTAGGCAGGGATGTGATATTTGTAGAGGTGCCCAGTACTATCCATGATGTGAAGAAGACTGTCTTCCTTAGGTCAATAATACAATATTGCTAAGGGATAAATGGAATACAGATGCAAATAGCATACTAAAATGGAGGAAATAATCAGCTTTTAGTGATATAGTTAAAGAATTGATTGGCTGCTTGTGTATGGGACAGACAGTTCACCCCCATATTCTGTAACAACTATGACTATGTCCAGGTAGACTAAAAGATGCTGGTTCTTCACAGCATTTCTCTAGTGTAACCTGAATAACGAGAATTAAATTCTGGGTCACATGATTGTAATTATGTCTGTTGGAATTTTATGTAGAGTTGGGGTATTTGTCCAAAATGACAAAATAGGCGGAGTGCTTCTGAAATGGTGAGCACATCTTTCTTTCTCCTTTTCATACGCTGAATGCAGTGGCAAATTCTGTCAACCTTACTCTTCTCTGGGCTAATCCCCATGGCTCATTTCTCATTGAATTCCAGGGGTGGTGGAAAGGCAGCACTCACATATGCTTTTTATTCACTTGTAAGTAAGAGCCTTTCTTCTCTGTTCAATAGTGAATTCGTTTAGTGAACCAGAATCTGCAAAAATCTTTATCTTCAGAACTGCAAATTAAGAATTTAACTTAAAAAATCATTGGGATAGTTTAGCCAGGCTGTTGGGGGGAATCTAATTATTTTTTCAAATGAAAGTAAAAATGGCGACCAGAAGTGAAGCCAAGTACTAGATTCAAGGAGAAGGATAAAATAAGTTATTTTTATTTTATGCAAAATAAAATTAAGGGAATAGGGGACATGGTATGTTAAATAAAATAGGTTAGTACAAGTCGCTTAAGATTGAAGCTGTTAGAAGAACCTTACAGAACCCTGCAACATGTGCATAGAGATGAAAATAATAATTCATGCTTTTGAGTATTTTCCACTAAGCACTATTTTATGTATTTTACATATGTCTCATTTAATTTTCAAACTATTTGAGGTATTGTAGAAAATAGAGTTGCCAAGAGCCAAAGTCAATTGTTTAGGGTTTCAAGTCTACCTTTAGTGCAGCTCTGTTTAGTCCAACTATCTGTGACTATGGAAATGTTTTTAATCTGTCCTGTCCAATATGGCAGTCACAAGACCCATGTAACTAATGAGTACATGAACTGTGGTAACTGTAACTGAGAAAATGCTACATTTAGCTAGTAACTTCCAGATTGGACAACCAAGCTCTGGAGCTGGAGCCTGTAACCATAATGCCATATTACCAACTTTTGCCAGAGAGTCTTGTGGTACTAGGTAGTGCAATCTCCATATTAGTAATAACATCTCAAAGCTAAAAAAGGAGCTAGGCATTAAAAGATGCCAGAAAACAACTCTCTGGGCATAGAAAACAGAAGATACAGAGGAAAAAATTATACATATATTTTTAGCATTCTCTTGGAATTTAGTGGGCTTGAGGAAAGATTGAAACAGGATGAAGTTGAAGACATTAGCCAAAAGTTGTACACCCAGAAATTTAGCTATCTGGAAAGTGGAGAGAATGCCTGCCTCCCTGAGTATATGTTGTAATAATGACAACTTTTGGCTACTTATTTATTTCAATTTATAAAGTATTTAAGATAACTGGCTGGCTACAGGAACAAATGCCTCAGAAGGATATACCTGTTCAAACACCAGAAAAGCCTATTTTTGCTCACCCGAAATAAAGATCAGCAGGCAACTCAACTCCAAGTGGTAAATTGGGGAACCTAGCGAGGCCTCTTCTTCCTGGTGACTTGGCCACTTTCCAAGTATTATCTTTCATCCTCCTCAGGAAAGGACTAAAGGACATCAAGGATTCATGAAGCTTTCTGTGAACCATTCCGAGTTGCAGTGAGCATCAATTCTGCTCACTACTGGAGCAGAATATTACATGATATATTCACATAATCACCAGAGTAGCTGGTAAATGTGGGTTAGCTGTAGATCTAGGAAGAAGATGAGATGGATTTTGTGCACAGCTCTATTCTCAGCCACATAATAGTTGTTACTTAAACCTATGATGAAATAACATTAGGACAGGCAGTTTGAAATACACAACTAAAATATCATATTCAGACCAAAATATACAACTGAAGATAACACATAACACCTGTTTAATGTCACCACTCAATTCTTCTTGAATTTTCAGGTCTCTAGTGTACTGCCTTTGATATTAATACTGGGATTTGTTACTTCTAGGCCAAGGCATTCAAGAGTAAGAGAGGAAGTATGCATTTGACATTGAGGAATTGGACCAAACTGGGGTCTGGCAGTCTTGCAGAGCATGATGGGAGATAAGGATGAAAGATGATTTTGGAAATAATCATGGACTAACAATACTTCATTCTTGCTTTGCTCACCATCACGTTCTTGGGACATTTAGCTCTCCGGGGCTAATTTGGATTTCTGAAACTGGACAATTTCCAGTGCTTGTTTAGTGCTTCCCAATTGACTAAAATATTCCTTCTAATGAGATTTTGGAGTACAACTCACCTTAAAATGCTGTTGGGCAATGGAAATAAGACCCAGACATAAAAAATAAAATGACAGATATAAAACAGAGAGTCACACATGCTCATAGTTCAGAGACAGTGGGAATCTTCTATTTAAATACATATGTACATGAAGTCATATGTACATAGACATATAAATACATAGAATAATAGAGTGTAGTTGTTAGAAGTGGAGTCTTTGAGAAGATAATTTAGTTTCACATTTTTGTACAATTATTAAAGTATAGCCTTGGAAAAGTTACTTAATTCACCAAGTCTCAGTTTTGTCATCTGTAAAACAGAAGTGTGAAATTTACCACCTTCTGTTATTTTGAGGATTAAATGAGTTAACATATGTAAAGCACTAAGAAGTGCATTATTGACTGCACTCTACACACTAGTTATCTTTAAAACTTTCAAATTATAAGTAAGGGACATCAAATCCCAAGTGTTTCAATGAATTATCATGTTCAAACAGCAAAACCTTTTCAAGTTTCATTGTCCTGAAGCCCAAATCTTCTTGGGATATAAAAAATTAATAGCACTGTCTCTAGAGTTAGACTGTTTTCAGTTTGAATACTAGCTCTTATCTGTGAACTGTGTGCTGGAATTTTTCTAACATCTTCAAAACTCAGTTTTCTCATGCATAATAAAATAATAGTTAATTCTTAAGATTGTTTTGAGGTTGGAATAATTTTTTTTTTGAGACGTAGTTTCACTCTTGTTGGCCAGGCTGGAGTGCAATGGTGCAATCTCAGCTCACCGCAACCTCTGCCTCCCAGGCTCAAGCTATTCTTCTGCCTCAGCCTCCCGAGTAGCTGGGATTACCAACATGTGCCAACATGCCCAGCTAAATTTGTATTTTTAGTAGAAAGGGAGGTTCTCCATGTTGGTCAGGCTGGTCTCGAACTCCCAACCTCAGGTGATCCACCCACCTTGGTTTCCCTAAGTGCTGGGATTACAGGTGTGAGCCACTGTGCCAGGCCCGGAATGATATTTTTAGAGCATTATTCTCAACGCCAAACACAAAGTCAGCACCTAATAGTGTCAATGATGATGGTGATGACAATTAGATCATGATCATGCTGCCTGTTTATTCTCATGTAAATGCTATTTCTGTGAAAAGAACTATTTAAAATTCTTTGAATAAACAATTCCATTTCTTAATGGGAAAGAACAATGCAGTATAACTTTTTTTACTGTATTGCTAATGTTTTGGACTGCCTCTAATTGTCAGAGATGATTTTTTTTTCCAATCTAATTACACACTACTAAAAGGAAAAGAGAAATTCAATCAGCATCAATACATGCTTTAGACAATAAAACATCCAGAAAGTTATTTCGGAATACATTGAGTTTCAAAAATTAATGACTCATTGATAGAAATAGTGGTTAATATATTACAATTGAGTCCTAGCCCATATTTCAGATACATAACTAATATTTAAATATAATATATTATACTCTTGACATTTCTGCAGACAACTCATGAACTAAAGCCCATAATTTATTCACATCTGTTATAACACATTCGTATAATTTATTTGGAAGAAAGCAATCTGCATTAATCATTTATTAATTATTAATAAAATATAAGTGCTGCATTAAAGAACTGCTGTTCAAAAATAACCTTTTCTTGAAGCCAAGGACTTATTTGTTTTCACCCTGCAATTTGTAAAGATTAATCACCTTTTAAGGCATTGTCCTCCATTTTGACCCTGTGAGCCTTTGGGGGAATACTTCTTACATTCAGATAGCAGTGCATCTGTTAGGGATTGAATTGTTTCTCGTGAAAGGGACATGTAGAAGTAAAAATTCCTGCTAGCTCAGAATGTGATCTTATTTGTAAACAAACTGAGGCAGATGTATTTAGTTGAGGTTACGCTGCAGTAGGGTGGGCCCCCTATTCCAATAGGACTGGTGCCCTTACAAGAATTTGTGAAGACACAAAGACATGGGGAGAACGCCATGTGAAGATGGAGGCAGAGATTAGCGTATTAGAGTGATGCATTTATAATCATAAATATCAAAGATTACTGGCCATCACCACAAGTTAGGAGACAGCAACAGAACAGAGTCCTGACGCCAGGCACAGAGGCTCACGCCTGTAAACCCAGCACTTTGGGAGGCCAAGGAGGGTGGATCATCTGAGGTCAGGAGTTTGAGGTCAGCCTGGCCAAGATGGTGAAATCCCATCTCTACAATAAAATACAAAAATTAGTCAGGTGTGGTGCACATGACTTTAATCCCAGCTTCTTGGGAGACTGAGGCATGAGAATCGCTTGAACACGGGGGGCAGGCGGAGGTTTCATTGAGTCAGGATCATGCCACTTCACTCCAGCTTGGGTGACAGAGTGAGACTCTGTTTAAAAAAAAGTAAAAAAAGGACAGAGTCCTGAGTCCTGGGGGTGGGGGTGTGGAGGAACCTAAGTCTTCCAATACCTTGATTTTAGACTTCTAGTGTCTAGAATTGAGAAATAATAATAATTTTATTGTCATTTAAACTACTCAGTTTGTTGACCTTTGTAATGGGAGCTCTAGGAAAGTAATACAGTGTCCTTTTACCACCTTTCCCAGCATTCCCACAAAGGTCTCCAAAGTCTTGTCTAAAGAAAATAAACAAACAAAAAAAATTGCATAATGTGATTAGAGAACTCTGAGTAAAAACCCCAATGCCTATCATTTACAAGATTAGTATATTGAAGATATAGCAATGGAAATGATCTAAAATGATAAAGGAAGAATAATCACCACAAAAAAAGCAGAGCATCAGTGAGCTGCAGAACAACCTCAAGTGGCTTACTATGTGTGCAATTGGAATTCCTAAAGAAAATAAAGGGAAGAAGAACATAAATAATATAGCAGAAATAATGGCAGAAAAATGTTTGCATTTTATATAAATCATAAAGCCACAGACTAAAGCTTATGAACTACGAAACATGAAGAATGCCATAATAACACAAATTGTAAACATACTGCTTAAAACCAGTGTAAAAGGAACACCTTAAAAGAACCAGAGAGGAAAAGATATAATACATAGGGAGGAACAAAGATAAGAATAACAGAATAGGCTGAGCACAGTGGCCTGTAATCCCAACACTTGGCGAGGTCAAGGTAGATGTATTGCTTGAGCCCAGGAGTTTGAGACCAGCTTGGGCCACATGGTGAAAATCAGTTGCTACAAATAAATACAAAAATTAGCTGGGCTTGGTGCTGCCTGTCTGTAGTCCCAGCCACTCAGAAGGCTGAGGTGGGAGAATCACCTGAGCCTGGGAGATGTAGGCTGCAGTGAGCTCACATGATGCCAAAGCACTGAAGCCTGGGCCGTAGAGTCAAACCATGNAAAACAATGGGAACAAAAAAAAAATTAAAAGGGAACAATGTGCTGAAGGAGGAAACACCACACACACACACACACACACACACACACACACACACGCACACGAGAATTTAAATTCTATGGCTAGAGACAATGTTTTCCAGAAAAACAAAGGTAAAGTAAAACATTGTAGATCTTTAAAAATTGAAAGAATTATCACCAGCAATTTGGCAGTGCAAGAAGAAATTCAAGTAGAAAGACAAAGTCCATGGAAATCTGAACATACACAAATAAAACATCACTAGAAATGATTACCACATGGGTAAATGCTAAGGTAATTCCTTAACATTTAAATCTTTGAAATGGATAATTGGGTCTTTAAAGCAAAGTTTGTAACAATACCTTTTGGTGTTTATAATATAGGCTGACAAAGCGTGGTGAGAAGAATAAATGGATACACTCTTTTTAGGTCCTTATACTGTAGAAGAAGTGGTATAATTTTACTAAAAGATAGACTCTAGCAATAAATATGTATAAGTTTTACATGTATGTTATATACGTGCACACACACACACATATATGTGTATCAAACACTAAATACAACCATACCTAAATCAAACTCTAAAATAAAACAAAAAGGAGATGTAACTGATAAACCCAGTAAGCCAACAAAGGAGATAAAATGGGAATTTGTATTATGTCAACTTATGCAGAAAACGGATTTGACAAAATCTTACATCAATTCCTGACAAAACATCTAAATAAACTAGAAATAATAAGGAATCTTCTCAACCAGATAAAGCACATCCTGAAAAATATCTGCCAATAACATACTTTAATAGAGAAAACTGGATGCTTTGTTCCAAAGTGATATTAAACACTCTCACTGCTTGATTTCAACATCATACTCAGATTCTCTAGTCAGTGTAATAGATGTGAAGAGAAAATCAAAGTTGTCATACTTGAAAGTAAAAAAACAAATTTATTTGTAGTCAACATAATTTACATTATAAGAAAATCATAAGGAATCTACAAAAAAACAAAAATTTTAGGAGAAGTAAATTTAGCAACATTGTAGTATATAATGTAAATAAACAAAATCCAATTGTATTTCCAGATACTGATATAGAAATACTAGAAATTGAAAGTAAAGATTCCCTTTATGTCAGACATATTAAATAAATATTCAGGGATAAATATGAAAAACTATATATGATTCCAGTACACTGAAACCTATACAATATTTTTGAGAGAAACAACAAGAAGTAGCAAATTAATGGAGAGGTATTCTCATTTTCCTGGATCAGAAGACTCAAATTGATAATTTATCAGTTCTCACTAAATTATAGATTCAACACAATCTCAATCAAAATTCCAAGAGAGTATTATTTTCTTTTAGAAAATGACAAGCTGATTTGAAACTCCATATCTAATTGGAAAGAGCCTAGATTACTGAACATAAAATTGAATGAGAACAACAAATTAGTGAGACTTACACTGTCTTGGTTCGAGACATGTTACAAAGTTACAATAATTAAGAAAAATGTAGTATTGGTGACAATAGAGAGTTCAATGGTATACACTAGGGCCTAGATACAGACCAGACATATTTGGTGGAATAATCTTCAACAAAGCTGCAAAAAAATGTTAGTGGAGAAAAATGTCCTTTCAACAAATGGTGCAAAAACACTTGGGTAATGTGTAGGGAAAGAATGAACCTCAATCTAAAACTCCTGCTATACACAAAAAATTAACTAGAAATCAATCATAATCGTATGTGTATATATATATAGACATATATATATATATATATATATATATATATATATATCTCCAAAAATAAAAAAGAGTTTTTTCATCCATACCTCATAATGTACAAAAAATTAATTCAAAATCAATTGTAGACTTAAATATAAAGCCTAAAACCATACAGATTTCTAGAGTAAAACAGAATAAATCTTCATCACTTCTAGTTAGGCAAAGCTATTTAAAGATATGACACAAAAGCACAATTCATGAAAGAAACAAAATGATATGTTGGACTTCAAAATGTCTGCTTTTTGATGGATCCTGTTATGAAACTAAGCAGGTGAGGCACAAACTTAAAAAGAAAAAAATAATTGCAAATACCATAAAGAAACTGTATCCAGAATGTGTAAAGACTCAAAACTCAACAACCAAGCAACCAATTAAAAATGTGCAAAAATGTGAACATACCCCTTACTGAAGAAGGGAAATGTTTTTATTTGTTAATGGCAAATAAGCATGTGGAAAGAAACTCATCAATCCTTAGGGACATGTAAATTTCAAGAGATAGAACATACCTCTAAATGGGCTAAAATTAAAATTTCTGAATATTCCAAGAGTTTCTGAGGATATAGAAGAATCAGAACTCTGAGATACTCCTGGCGAAAATAATAAATATGACCTCTTTCGGGAGCAGCTTGCACCTCTAGGTACTTAACAAAGAGATAAAAAGCATAGATTTGTAAAGATACTTGCACATAAATGCTCATAGCAGCTTTATTTGCAAGACCCAAAACTTAGAAAGAACTTCAATATTCATAAATTACAATGAAAAGGTACAAATTATTGTATGCATCTTGGAATAATAGTGGTGAGAAAGAACAAGACAAGGAGTAAATTCTATGTGATTTCATTTACACATGTAATTCCAGAAAATACTAAATAACATAATGACAGATATAGATCAATCAATGCTTGGGTACCAGGAAGAGTGCATGGGAAGGAGGAATTATAAATGGGCATGAAGAGTTTGGATGTTATTGGATACATTCATTATCTTATCTGTGCTGATGGTTTTATATATACATATGTGTATAACTACATACATATGCAGTTTGTTGCATACAAATTATACCTAAATAAAGCTGTTTAAAGTCACATAGACTTACTTCTTTGGAGGTGGCTTCTTCCCAGGATGGTAAGAGTGGGACAGAATAGGTTTATTAGTCTTATGGTTATAGGTTTCCCCATACCTGGCTACATAAAAGAATTAAAAAGAGTGCCTTTCCATCTAGATATCTCCAGCACATTTTGTTATCTGCCTCTTCTGGTCCTCACTTCCCATTTTATTTGAACCATCTTTCTCCTTTTCCCCTGAAGCCCATATCTTTGTTCTATTTCCAGTAGTTTCTCCTCATTAGGAGCCTCTGACTTTTGCTGGTTATTCAATATATCCCTGAGAATTCAAGCCATTCCAGACAATCAGACCTTCCCACACGATCCTACACCTTATGTAACAATATAAAAAAGAGCCCTAGAGCCCTTTGAACTTACCTATGTACTGGAACATCTGAAGCCCACTCTCAAAATTTACTGTAGTACTCAGAAACCCAGTTGTGGCCGCCACTCTCAGGAGGGAGCCCTTCTTTAGATAATGAGTGCTTGTTAACCATTTTTCTATTCCACAGCTTTTAGGATGATCAGAAGCTCCCTTTGTCACACCTCAGCTTGTGCCTGCATGGCAGTCTTAACCCACATACCTCTTTTTACTCTTGGTGGTTGGCCTTACTGTTTCCGTCTTTTGCAAGAATACTTTCGCCCCTAGTTTTTATTTTTTTGTAGTTGTGGTTTTAAGATGTTGGCTTTTATTTATTTATTTTAGTTTTTTTTTTTGGGGGGGGGGTTGTAGGGGCTAGTTCTCCTAGCTGCTTTCTGTATTAGGAGATTTGAAAATATTAAGACCAATGCTATTGCTGCCATATTGCTCTCTCACTAATCCTTCTAAACCATATTTTACAAATAATCTTTTTATTTCGAACACTTTTAGATGTTATGAAAAGTTTTGAACGTAATAGAAAGTTGCCTCACACCCAATCTCCCCTATTAAAATCTTATATTTGTTTGATAGATTTGTCACAAAGAGCATTCATACTTAATTCAAATTTCCTTAGTTTTAGCCTGATGCCCTTTTTCTGTCCCAGATGCTGTTTAAGATATCATATTACATCTAATCATCATTAATTCTTTAGGTTCTTCTTGGCTGTGTCAGTTTCTCAGGCATACCATGTTTTTGCTATTGTTCTTGTTACTTCTTATCAACTGTCTTTGTCTTTTCAGTAGACTGTTTAATTCATGGGGAAAATTTTCATGTTTGCCCACTTCACTGTTGTATCCCAATTACATTGTGCTCATAGTTATGTTGAATAAATAAAAGATAGAAAATAAATAAATGTATTAGTTATATGTGGTTAGTCTGATTTTTCCTTACGAACAAAAAGCTAAAATTGGTATTATATATGCCTTTAAAGAAAACATGAAGAATGAATAAATTATTAGTATATATAAATATTATTTTGTAGGCAATGCTTTACTGCATGCATGATCTATGAGAAAAAATGTTTTGTAAAACAATTACTTTGTACTAAAACACTTGCAGGTCACCGATGTCATTCATCATTTATACTTTATGAAAGTTAAATTAAGTTCAAAATAAGGCAAGCTTCTGGATGGTAAAGTGGCTTACAAATTGAATATATAACATAAATTACTTATAATGAAGATTCCGTTAAATTTTATTATTGTTTAACAGTAACTGTTTTTAAAAATATTTGTTCATTACCATTCAATTTGCCTGAACTCTTAAAAATCATATATATGTATATGTCCTTTATTTAACACATTTAAACAGCAGTACATTCACAAACGCAGCTCAAAATATGGGCTTGTCTTTCACTTCAAAGGAATTCCACCGCTTTCTTTTTGATGCGTAGTTTTACATCCAGGTGGAGCAGTTTGTAGTTTCCAAATGACCATCTGTGGAAATCTACACATTTTTCAGTTATTCTTTCCTCTTAAAAGTAATGGACAATTTCTGGGGGACAAGTGAATAAGTTGCCTGTGGTTTATTGATATAAAACTGCTTTCTTTTCCACCACAGTAAGAGTGAGAGTCCTGGAGATGACAAATTGTTGCAGTCAGGATCAGCAAGTATCTCAGGAACATGGAGACAAGATGACTTCAATAAATCCTGCAATGCCTGTCCTCAGTGAAAGTTTAGAGACATCAAATTTGTTACCAAAGCAATTCCCTTTCTCCCTTTCACTGAAGAGAAAGTATAGTTAGCTACTTTTCCTAAAATAATATCAACGTATCAGGTCAACTATTTATAAAGTTATCATTTGTGCCTATGGTCAAATTCACATAAAAGTATACATGGAACACTGCCTATAGATCTGTATATCAAACTTTGAGAGGGATATAGGTCAATAAGAGCAAACTGGCAGATATTATAAGTGGTAGGGACATAAATTTTCACTACCTGTTACATACCATTTACATGCAATGTCTATTTATTACTCCTTGTAGATAAAACATGAGGTATTTAATATATTATTACTATATATATTATAGAAAAAAAGGGAGTTAAATTTTCCAAGAATATATTATAAGCAAATGGAGTAGCTGGGTTTTCAGTCCACATCTGCCTGACTAAAGAAGTGAGAGTCTATTTGTGGTACTATGCCTGGCTATCATAAGAAAAAAAAAACACAACAACATACTGGATGGCCTAAATAACATAAATTTATTTCTCACAGTTCTAGAGGCTGGGTGTCCATTATCAAGGTGTTGGCAGATTGGGCTTCTTCTGAAGCCTGCCTCCTTGGCTAAACTATACTACCTGGATGGATCATTCATACATACATCAAACCTCAGCAACACAGAGTTTGCCCATGTAACAAATTTCTCATGTACCACCTGAACCTAAAATAAAAGTTGAAAAAAAAATAATAAACTAATTAAAAATATGTTAAATATTTAGTCCTTTAGTTGCCCTAGCGAAATTTTAAGTCTTTGATAGGCATATAAAATATTAACTAAAAAAAATTATCACTGAGATCTACAAATATGGGTTCATGTTTTCCCTATTTCTTCTCTTTTTAATCTTAGCAATGTTGATATCTCCAGAATATAGACGTTTTCACATTTGTGACATACTAGGTGCAATTTTTTGAAGCTATTTTTTTCTTTATTTTAATTTTTTACTTTTTTTTTNGCAGTGGCGTTTAGGGCACTTTTATTTTTTTTTATTTATTTATTTTTTTCCAAATAGGCACTTCTCGGTTACCCACTTTGGACACTTTGGATATTTCCTACCTGATAAAAATTTAAAGGGAAAGTCATCATCGACATATAATAACTTTTCAATCTCTTTCCTGAATCATCAAGGATAAAACATCTAGAGAGGGAGGTTAGGTCATTGACTCGAATCTGCCATTATCCAACTACAGTTATGTAGAATCTAAAGTTCGTGAACGTTTTTTTTTTTTTTTTCTCACTCATGAAAGTGATAGAAACAGTTGTTTACTTCAGTTTTGTCTTATAAAAAGTGCAAATACAGAGGAGGAAAATGAGATGCAGAAAGAGAATACAACCAGTAAATGTTTGTCAGATTTGAAACTGGGATCCATAATTCCCAATTCAACAATATTAATTCCTTTTCAAAAGTAATCTCATTCTTCCATCAGTCTTTTAAAAAATAAATCTATATAACTAAGTCACTGTCCCTTTCCCCTTCTCTGATAATTATTGAGAAACAATGAGTATGCTATAATTTTCAGAGTTCAATATTCAAAGAAATATTTTAAAAGATGTATTAATGCCATGAAAAAAATTACCATCAAATATTTTTGAGCATCAATTATATTTAAAAAACAAAGTTCTATCTCTACTACTTTAAGAAAATATGAAGTTATTCAAAAGTTTTTTTGTATTAAAATCAATTTAAAATTCCAAGATAATATAAAACTATGCATTTCTTGAACTGATTATATATACCTATATCATTATAGATATCTATATTGATATATATTGATCTATATCTATATCTAGATATACATATGTATCATTATAAACATGCATATAGAGATAAAGATGTATATATAAATATAGGTAGACTTTGATGTAGAGGTACCTCTATGATAGAGGTAGACTTTTGAAAGTCTACCTCTATTTATTAACATTATTAAAGGACCATTATTAAATTACAATAATTTTAAATTATAATATTTATAAAATTATAGTATTAAATCATAATTATGCAGAGATTTCTTGATTTCAATTTTGATTCAAAATAATAAAATTATGTTATGGAAAGCCACTACTCTAACTGGTAAAAAGGTTCCAGAAATTATCCTGGCCTTCAAGGAACTTATCTTCTAAAAAAAGAGTCCAACATTTCAGTTTTTTTTTCCTCATAGGTCACTGTAAGTACTATAATAGACATACACCCAAAGAATAGTTTATTAAAGATCAAAGGCTATTTCAAACAGAAAGCATTCATAAAAGAACTGACAATTCTTTTTGGACTTGAAAGAAGAGTAGGATTTCAAAAGGAAAATAAATTTTTGAAAAGATGAGTGCATGCATTTTTGTAAGATAATCTTGGCCTCACTATACATGGTACCCAGAACAGTGCTTCTCAACCTTGACTTCCTATTTAAATCACCTGGGGAACTTTTAAAATAGACATGTCACAGTCCCTGCCCCTAAGACTATTTGATTGATCTCAGGAGAGGCTGCTTATAGGGATTTTTAGGAGCTCTCTGGGAGATTTTCATCAGCAGCCAAGGTTGAGAACCATTGCTTTAGATGATAGTCAAGAGATTGTATGAGGGGAAAACTGGCTGTTTTACAGGGCTATTGTAAAAATCTGCTATTTGTAAAATGATGTGACTCAAGAGGCTTCATTATAATTTAATAAAATTTATTCTTTTGTAGATAAAGGGGAAACAAAAAAATTTACTGCCTTATATAAGATACAGAGTGCCCGTTCCACTGCCTTGCAAACAAAAGATGAGGAAAATAAACTAATATTTTATTGAGTAGCTGTTATAAGTTTAAGACTGACATAGGTATGATCACAGAAATAATCTTAATTTATCCTTATATAAACTCCTTTATGTTGACTTGCCTGTTTCCCACATAATAATTTTATATATGTATATATGCATGCGTACGTAGACACCAAGGCCTAGAACTCTTAAATGCTAACAGTATACTAACAAGCACTTTGTTTCCAGGCAAATGTTATGAAAACACTTTCTTTTTTAAGTGTCAACGGCACTATTGATGCAACAACCTGACATAGCCTGGGTTAAAACAAAGGCCAGATCTTCAAACGTCAACGAAGATTATCATCACATTGCAAGGTATTATCACCAAATGACAGCATTCACGTTGGTGGACTGCCTGGTGCAACACATTCAGACAACACAGGCTCTCAGAGTAATATTTGTTTAATTAGCAAGGAACACAACATGAAAAGGGAAAGCTTAAGCTCCTAAGGAAGTTCTTTTGAGTTTTATCTCAACAAATGATGACAAACACCTACAAGACTCTTTCAGTTCTGGCCCCTGTTCATTCTTCAGCTTAATTTCCTGCCACCATCTTCTCCCCTTTATTGGCTCAGAACACACTGGGCTCCTTCACCATGCTTGTCATCTTCACACGCTATGAAGAAAACCACACTCTTTGTAGCTCCAGGCATTTTCATGAGCTGTTCTCTCTTGCATGTTATCATCTTGGACAGTTTAATTTTAGACTCCTCTTGTTTTCTGTTGGTGTCTCTATTTTTTCTCGGAAAATAATATTGCAAGTTTTAATTATGCCTTCCAAATATAAGCCCCATGAGAATAAGGAACTAATTTACTTTTTTCATTGCAGTGTACCAAGCACCTAACACAAATTTCTTTTTAGTAGTCACAAATAGATTTTCAATGAATATAACAAATGAATAAAGAAATACAGCTCCAGCATATATGTAATACAGAAAAAAATCTAGCAGTTGAAGTAGAGCTTCCATGTGTAGACCTTTGCCCAAAATGTTCATGGATTATAGGAGTGTATAATGCAATGTACAGTTTCTCTTTCACCTGTGACAAAAATTCAATTAAAATATAAATTATTAAAAGGACAGAAGGCAATTAAAAGATCTTTGGCCCAATAGTTAATATCAAATGATTTTATCAAACATGGAAAATTACAGATTCTGTTATTAGAAGATAATAGAATTCTTGTAAATTATTCAAAAAGAACAAGACAGCAACATGTGAAATTAGATATGAAATTAGAAAGTAGTTTTTTTTTATAGTGATATTATTTGTTTTGAAATAAATACCAAGTGTGATGGTTAAATTAATCTGATTCATAGACGTAAAAAGCATGCCTAGGTCTTAAATAAAAATGTAATGAAATTGAATTATGACCTCCATGGCAGGCTACCATGAACAGACATTTCTACAACCCTGTCTCATGCCTCTGCATTTGTGATATAAACAATTTGAACTGTAAAAGTTAGCTAATGGAAGACTCTTGAAAAACAATGATATGTCTGTTATAAAGCAAGAATGTCACACATCATGAGGGCAGATTGAGAGATATGATCCTCGTGATACAGAAAAAGATATTAACTGTGGAAATTATGTTAATTACTTTCTAAATGTCATTCATTCATTATGTTCATGCTATATAAGAAAAAAAATATCTATTATCTCTTAATGCTTACTGGGCCAAGTAAATACCATATTGCTGAAATAATTAAATCCTTTTAATAGGAGCATGTTTGATTTTGTTAAATTTATTTTTAGATATTAAAGTTTTAAATGGGTCAATGTTTCAGAGCTCTGAGTAAAAAGGTCAGTGTTAATCTGTGCTTATTAGAGTGTGTCTCACTTCAGTTATATAAATAATACAAATGATGGATACATGCAGAAAAGAAGTCAGAGTGAATATGCATTAAAAGCCAAAATGCAATCAACAGTTGTAAAATGGTGACTTGGTTAATAGTACGGAGCACATTCTTGCTTTTTGTGGATTATCATTCACAATTCTAAGTTGTGAGACAAGTATTTTATGACCTATTACCATGAGTATTTTGTGATGTATTTCTTTAAATCACAGAACTTTTGTGAGGTTGCTGTGCAGTATCTGCAATGCCAGGAGAAGACCCTCAGCTCACCATGGCTTGGTAGTCTTCCACCCTTACTTGCGTATGAGAAACTTCAGACACTTTAACTTCAGGTATATGAGAAACTATGTCAGGTCTTTATAGACTCATGAAGAGATGGCAGGAGTCGGACACTACTTAAGAATGTTCTGTCTCCTGGATTATTTTAGTATTTTGTAAAATTCTGATTTTATTACAAATTAGTCATGATTAGGAATTAAAATTGGGTAAACCCATAAAAGCAAGTATTTCCTTAATTCTTGTTAGGTGTAAGGATGTTTGCTGGATCCTAAGGAAGGGGACAAATGTAATAAGAATAAGGATGTGTCTATGAAGTTGATGTATAAATTAATATTTTTATATGGCAAAGTAAGTTTTATTACCATAAATATAACACATTTGTAGGGCTTATGAAGAATGTTGGCATTTATCAAATGTTACTTTAAACGTTTTCTGACGTGTTTCCCATGGAATACTAATTCTAGAAATGCCTTGGCACATGTTAAATTAATACATGTTTTTAATTAAAGTATTGGCTGAATGTTTTAAGAAAAAAGACTCCTCATCAATATATATTAAATTCCATTTTTAGTAGGGCATAGTGGCTCATGCCTGTAATCCTAGCACTTTTGGAGGCCAAGGTGAGCAGATTGCTTAAACCCAAGAGTTCAAGACTAACCTGGGCAACATGGTGAAACCCTGTAACTACAAAAAAATATAAAAATATTAGCAGGGTGTGGTGACATGTGCCTGCAGTTCCAGCTATGTGGGAGGCTTAGATGGAAGGATTGCATGAACTGGGAAAACAGAAGTTGCAATTAGCCAAGATCACACTACTGTATACCAG
>NW_016107466.1:4384841-4407593 GCF_001604975.1 Cebus imitator | reverse complement strand
TAATTCACAATGCATATTATTTTGGGACTTCCAACAATAGTTGACAAACTAAAATCTATTTAAAGATATTCATCATTGCTGGGCATTGTGGCTTATGCCTGTAATCCCAGAACTTTGGGAAGCCAAGGCAGGAAGATCACAAGGTCAGGATTTCAAACCCAGCCTGGTCAATATGGTGAAATCCCCTCTGTACTAAAAATGCAAAAAAATTAGCTGGGTGTGGTGGCACATGCCTGTAATCCCAGCTATTCCAGAGGCTGAGGTAGGAGAATTGCTTGAACCCAAGAGACAGAGGTTGCAGTGAGCTGAGATCATGCCACTCCACTCCAGCCTGGTGAAAGAGTGAGACTCCATCTCAAAAATAAAAAAGATATTCATCACAACATTTCCTCAACTTTTTCGGTATATAATACACACACACACACACACACACACACACACACACACAGTACCTAACAAGTTAATAATAATTGGATATATATATGTATACACACACATATATTATCAATATCATCAATTATTTGGGGAAAAATGAGCAAAAAACATGTTTTATTCAACTCATTTTGAGTTGCTAGAATTTTTAAAATTTTATTGCTGTATTAGCAATTTACAATGAAATGTCTGATATAGACATTATTAGCAGGAGTAGTCATTCAAATATTTTAATTTTTTATGAGCATTAGAAGCTCTAGAGAAGGAAATATCTTTGTTAAACAAATTATTTTCTTTAAAAAACAGAAAAAGTAATTGGTAATTTACTACTTGTTCTCTACTATGATCAATAGCTTTTATATTGAAGTTATGGAGGCACTCATCTGATTCAACATCTATCCAAGACATATTTATGTATCTCTAGTTGTGTGCCTAAAGTACGGTAAAGAGTGAGAAGGCTCCTGCTCTCACATGGCTCCCAGGCTTATGAAGGAGATTGAAACTAGTATTAACATTCTTTAGTAAGGGAGAAGATAGAGAAGTGCATAGTGTTCTCATAGGAAGTTCACTTTAGAGACATTGGGCATGGGAAGGGTGTAGGAATACTTGATGCAGAAGGAGAACTGAAGCTGGCTTTTAAAGAACCAGTGAAAATACCTGTGCTGAACTTATGAGAAGAAATGTAAAGGTACCCCCAGTGAAGAATAGCATATTGTAAAACCAGACTATGAGAAGCAGAAGAAGAGGGAGAAAGAAGAGGAGTAGAGGATCAGCTGTTGCTATCACAATGACTTGGGTTTATCTGAAACATATGGACACTAATAGAGTGGAGAAATAATGGGGTACCTGAAAATAGAAACAGGAAGAAGCCACATCAATGAGTATCTTGTATTTCATGCTAGGGTGTCTGAAGTTCACACTTAAGACAAGGGTGAATCAATGAAAAGCTGAAAAGCAAGTGAGTTGTGTGACTCTAAAGAAGTAATTGATTCCCAGTGTTTCCTACCCTGAATGCCTAGACCCCCACGTTGGACAAATTCTAGAAGATAAGACAAAGTGTAAACCTTCCACAGTGAATATTTATCAGTAAACTAATTTGTTTAAAAAGTGTTTAATGGAAATGTGGAAATGTGGAGAATGTTAAAAAATCATTCTCATAGTAAATGATAAATTGCCAGGGCCATATGCTGGAATGTGCAAACAGAAATAAAAGTGATTTTTATTAAGATCTTGAAGTGTGTGTCACACAATGCTTGATATTTTTTCAAAAATAAAGATTAGCAATAATTTAATATATCCTTTATAGTTTTAACTCATGCAAGTGAGTTAAATGAGACAGTTTTTGAGTGCTCCTAAAACATATTTCTCTTATAGTAACACTATTAGTTTACTATACCTTTGTTGTTACTTCTTTACTCTGCTACATAAATTGAAATACTTTTAAGCCTGCAAACAACTGTCGATTGCCTCTGTTTACTCAATGTATACCTTGGTAGCTGACACATAATATGCAATAAATAAATACATGTTTAAGCAATTCATACAATCAAGTATCTAGGTTGATACCTATCAAATGGCTTTCAATAAAAGCATATTGTTAAATAGATAGGATAACTTCATTATTTATATTCCAGGGATTTAGTTTCCTTATTTGTTCAATTTACTTCTGTCTCTAAACATTTTTTTTCTTCTCACTTTTAACTTAAAGTTTCCATATTTGCCTCACAAAACATCAGGGGCATAATGTGAAGATCTGGGAAAAGCAGAAAGGACCTTATAATTCATGATAATTTCTTACTCTTATCCCAAAGACATGCTATACATTTCCTCTTATGAAATTTAGTGGTTAGGAAAGAAAGTAGGCATCAATACCTAAGTTGCAAGGAGAAATACAAAGGAAAGGTAACCCTTTAATATGGGAACTAAACTAGTTTTAGTAGCAAAACTTTTTATTGAAAGGATTGTGGAAGACAGCCAGGTTTTCCTGTCATTTCTAATCCTATGTTTTGTAAAATTTTACCATCTTTACCCTTTGTTTGATTTTTAGTTTAATTAAATAAGAGTATCATTCTAACAAAGACATAGCCCTCTTAAATATATTTTGACATTTAAGACCAAAAAATGATTTTTACAGTTTAAAAATGTGATAGCTATAGGTTTTACTATAACAATCATTAAAAATCTCATTACACAATTGTATATTTTGATACCTGTAAGTTTTACTATAATCATTAAAAATCTCGTTACACAATTGTATATTTAGGTTACTTATACTATTTGTAATGACTAATGGGATAACTTAATTGTATAATTAGGTTACTTATATATTTTATAATGACTTGTCTGCTTTTTGAAAACAACGTGTTTGAGTTTCCAGAAAGCAGACAAGACAGAATTATATATACAAGAAAGAGATACTGGGGAAAAGAAAGGTGGGGAGACTCTTGGAATAAAATGCAGATCTGGCTTCCATGAGGGGAGAGACAGAAGGTAGGGTAATTGTGTTAGAAGACTTAGACTGCAGCACAGTTCCAAGAAAGTTTCAGCCAGATCACTGGGGAGTCCTCAAGCTAAGATAATCTATTCAAGGAGTTCTTCATCTGCCTAGATAACCCCCAAGCAATCCCATCATGCTCCATGACTGTCTTAGATAAACCCTCCAGAAGCTTAGCTTGATGCAAACTTTGTGGAAAATCCAGAAGGGTAGCAGTGAGTGTCTTCATATCTGCAGCAGGAGATAGGAATATTTTTTGTGACTTACATTATACATGGATCTTTGTTCTCTTTTTGTTCTTATGTGTCCAGATCCATAATATTATCTTATAATTCTGTAAAAATGATATAAATATTTTAAAGATGCAGCATACGTATTTCCAAAATTGTACAACATTATGAGGGGACAAAGTATAATGTGATCATACATAAAAGGCTTAAATGCATGTTATTTTACACTTTTCATAATTGCATGATAATGTTATTATTTTAAACTGTATGAGTTTGAAAGTCATAAAATTATATTCAGATTTGATTCCAAAGTTGTTTTATGTTGTTTTGTTTTGTGAGGGTCTACTTTGGCATTGTCTGGTGGAGAGTAGAACTGGAGAGTCAGTTCTTAGCATTTGGGCCCAGAATTTTCATTCCTTTATACTACAGAATTTGTCTTTTCTTATTGCCTGACTAGGCTTAATGCCAGCCCTCGTTCAAAATTCCACTGGTCCCAGCCCCTCCCACTCACTTGTTCACTCATTCAGCACTGTGCTGGGACAGGGGTAGGTGAACATATGGAGGATCCCGCCTTTAGAGGATTAGAAACAACAGCAGCAGCAGGCCTGCTGGTGGGAAGCAGCATCTTGTTTGTTAAAGTCAACCCTCTTCCCACTGAAGCAGCCCCAGGCAGAGGGGCCGTGCAGCCAAAAATGTCAGAAAACATGGAGTGTCCCAGACCTTCACCCAGACTGGCATTTCAGGCAGGAAGACAGCCTTTGCCTGGGGAATGTCACTGCCGAATTTGATGATTCTTGGTAATTAATCAACAGCTTCAGTGAAGGTATCTGGCCGTATCAGGAAGAGTGAACACAGATAATACTTCACATGAGTATAGAAGGAATTTAGAATTATCCTCTGCAAAGATGATAGAGGAGCAAGGCCCTGCATCTACGAAGAAAATCAACATTCCTGCCATTGCTCTGTCACTCATTTTACATATAACCTTGAGCATAGGTGGGTGTCAGGTGTCTCCTCTGTAAAATGAAGCAGGGGAGATGAGATCCCTAAGAATCCTTCTAGATTTAACATTCTGCATGACCCTATTAACATCTTCCATCTCTAGGAGACTGAGGTAGCTTGCTTTCATACTCACCTGAACTTGGGGTCATTTGAATTAATTTGTCTGTCTCTCTTCACCTATACCTCTTCACTCAGCTTCCCTAGGGTTATGATTATTAAGGAGATACCTGAAGCAACATCCGAGGTATGTGTGTTTCACTCACTTCTCAAACACCACACTTCTTTATGCTTTTTATCTTCAGGAAGTCTCCATTGTCTGTACAAAATGCTTTGCTCAAAACTTCTTTATTCCTCTGACTTGTAGATTCCCACTTCCCTTTTAAGGTAATCAAGCAAAACTTCTGGAAACATTTCTTTAAAATCCATCTCCATTTAGTTCCTCTCACACTCTTTCTCTGTGTTCTTACTTTAGTATGTATGTACTTTACACTCACACTTATTCTCCTCTTTTGGAGATTACTATATTCTCTTCCTTTCTCTTCTCTTAAATTATTTATTTCAATTTAATTGTCTGACAGTTGAGATAAAACAATTCACTCAACTTATTCTAGTACAGGGGGAGTAGTGGTTTTTGTTGTTTTTGGATGAATAAGCTTGATTCTTATGACAAGAGAGAGTGTCAACTAGTTAATGTAAATGAATTAGGCTGAGCAGTTTTTTTGTGCGTATGCAAATCAATTCTCAAAATAATTCGCTATGACTAATCCCTGCTTTTCTATATCTGGGTTTTCAGGTGTAGCCAATAATAGAAATCTGGATGACATAAAATAGTGAAGATTTTAGTTCATTTTGCTAGTTTTTTTTTTTTTATTTTTGCCTATCAAACAATTAAGGTTGAGCATTCCTTTTCTGTTTTTTCATTGAGAATTCTTTCTTTCTGTCTATTGTTTTTCTTTAATAATTATGGCTATATTGAGGCTTTCTTTTCATTTTAGAGTGAGTAATCATGAAAATGAATAAAATGTTTCTACAAGAACTATATATGTCTTTACAATTTTTGGCAAAAAATTGTTTTTAGAAATTTGCCATAATTAATGAAATTCCTCCCGACGTTTAGTGTCCTCTTTTTATTCTTAATGTTAAACTCTGCTCTTTCTCTCTTTTGTAAATTATTTTTGCAGAAGCTTTTCTATTTCTCAGTTTTTTGAAAAAAATTTGGTTTAGTTGATTCTATTTGTTTTCTATTTAACTCAGTTTTATCTTTATTATTTCCTTACTGTCTACATTCTCTGAATTCAGTTATTGGTTATTGATTTCTTTTTTCTTTTTCCTTTCTTTTCTTTTTTTTTTTTTTTTGAGAGAGTGTCATTCTGTTGCCCAGGCTGGAGTGTAATGACACTAACTCAGCTCACTGCAACCTCTGGCTCCTGAATTCAAGGGATACTTGTGCCTCAGTGTCCCAAGTAGCTGAGATTACAGGTGTGCCTCACCACACCCGGCTAATTTTTTTGTATTTTTAGTAGAGACAGGGTTTTGTCATATTGCCCAGGCTGGTCTTGAACTCCTGAGCTCAGGAGTTCAATCCTCTCACCTCAGCCTCCCAAAGTGCTAGGATTACAGGCGTGAGCCACTGCACCTGGCCTGTGTATTTCTCTAATCTAATTTTGCGTTCATATCTTAAGCCTGTCCTTGCTTTCTGTCACTTTCCCAAGCCCCATCCGATCCCATATCAGACCTAGGAGAATCTGGGGTAGGCACTGATGATTAATAAGAAGAAACAAAGTTTTGTGAAGACAGCATTGTTACAGCACTCCATGAAGCTCTCAGAGGGGGAAGGCAAGTTACCCTTCATTTACCATCTAACATTTTGTAGGTGTTTATATTGGATTTGGAGGGGAGAGGTAATTTGCATAATACCAGTTTTACAGATGAAAAAAATGAGTTTTAGAAGACTAAAAAGATATTTATAGGTTCACAAGACTAGTAAATGATGGTGCTGTGGTTCAAGCAATATAAAAATAAAAATGTGCTGAAAAAAAAGGAAGCTAGGTATGAGACAATGTTTGCTATAAGAATAGGAAACAAGAAATAAGTCCAGAGATGGAGAAATACAGGGACTGTGTCCAAAGAAATGAGTGGAGCTAGAGGGTCTAGGATAATTGTCTTAAACAATTGACTGTAATGTATTAAACTCCATGAGGTGAGTAGATGGATCAGTATTAGATTATGGTCTTGGGGTATTCCTTAGTCACGGTGACACTGAATTACTAAATTGTTTTTGTTTAACAAAATTGACAGTTCACCAAATTGACTTTGTAAGCTGCCTTTGACTTCAACAACTTTTAAATGCCAAAGAGTCTGAAAAACAAACACAGGAAAATATGTATTCATAAGATCCTATTGTTCAGGCTAAACATGAGGTTAAGGGATGAGTTTTTCATTGGTGGTCCTAAAACAGGTTTTCTGAATGATGTCATCCTTAGAACAGCAGAAATAACTTCCTCAGAACTTTCTGTGGTTCTAAACATATGAGCCAAATACAGCATCCAGAACAGATAGGTTTCTACATTCCACACATGGTACAAATGCACATACACTCGTGCACAAACCGCATACACTTTTTAAAAAAATCTGGTTCAGAAATTTATTCCCCATATGCTCCATTCTTTGACTTCCTAATGGTTCATTTTATGATATGATATTGTTTCACACATGAATGAATTGAAAGACATAAGAAGCAACCTGCCTGCTGTGAATTCACTCCTAAATCCCTTCTCATATCTTAATGTCCATACATTTGAGCCCCCACAACCAAGTGCCAAAAAGGACTTTTTTTCACTGCTTTGTATTTATACTCTGTCTGCATTTCTACTTATCCTACCCTCAAAGAAAACATTTGGATTTTGTTCAGCATTCTGAAAGAATATTTGCATTGTAGATTTCTTTTTAACACTTGCAACAAAAATGAAATACAACTCATTCCCTAATGCTTCCATTACAGAACATTTGTAAAAAATTAATCAGAAAAAAATTAATATTGTATATGCCCCACTTGTACACCCAGATTCTTTTTGCTATTGATGTGATGTCATGTAAATGTGAAAAATGTCATGATTTTTTAGAATATAATCAGCATGATACAAATATTCATTTGTTTCTATGTATTTGTATTAATAAAACCACCTTTTCTCTTTTGCTTATAGGTCTCTGTGTTTTCCCTTATCAAAACATTTAGTAATAGTATTCATGTATAAACAATTTAAAAAAATAGAAACACTTCATTGTAGGAATCCATTGATGGACTGGTCCCTGCCATACGGTACCTGCCTTCATGGAGCTTATAGTCTAACATGAGATATATTGAATAGGTAACTGTAGGTAAAAATATAAAGAATCTGTTATTCAACTATATAAATTGCAGATTTAACTCGTCTATGGCATCACTGAGGATTTCTAGGGAAAATGATCTTAAAACAGAGACTTGACCATAAATTAGACTCTTCCTAACCTCCATAAGAAAAGGAGTACAGACAACTTTAATTGTCTGCCCTTTAGGCAAGTACATTAACTACATGTCACTTCCATTAAAGAGTATAATTTGTAAGAAAAAAGAAAAGGGACTGTGTTTCATGATTTCCTTAATCCAGTCCAGTGAGAAAGCTGAGACCTACAGATCTTAAGATGACACATCTACAGCGTGAATTTTCTTTTTTTTAATTAAACATAATTGTAAGAACAGGTTGCAATGTTTTATTATTCAAGAGAAGTATGAAATTAAGTGACTGTGGTAATGTAAGATAAGTCAGTGGGAACATTATTACTTACCTGTTACATGTGCTGATCAGTGGTTTTAACTAAATAAAAGAAACAGTCGCCAACATTTTATTCCAGTACAAATGCACGATAAACAGGCATATTCCAGAATTTGAGGGCAGGTTCAAAGAAGCATGGAAATGTATATGGCATGAATGAGGGAGGCAACTAGCCAGTAAGAGTGCAGGTATTGCCTAATAAGTGTTGAGGAAGTTTTACTTGCTGGCCTGTTTATTATTAAACTTCCTTGACTTATCTTCACCAAATTCCATTGCCATCATGTTGCTTTGGGAAAAGGGTTTGTTTAGATGTCTAGATAATGCTTTTACAAGTCTCTAAGTAACCATGTAAAATGGGTAAAATGTAATGAACTTACAGATGGACATTCCAAGGTAGAGAAAGGTCCATTTCACAAAGAATAAACTATTGAGATTACTATAAAATCGTATAATATATATTAATATTCATTAACAAGGCATTAGCAGAATGAATGCCAAAAAGAATTATTGCAAGTAACTAGTATCCAGTGTGGCCAAACTGAAATTATAACAAAATTTATAGACCACTGTATCTAGGAAGAAGCTGGGAAATTTCATAGTACCAAAGAATACGCTGAATAAATGGGATAATCAGGAGCTGAAGTGAAGCAAATTATAGGAAAAGAGTAACACCATCTTAATGAGACTCCACCACTTTAAAGTATCAAGTTTCCAGTTCTCAGAACTGTCCACTGCCACCTGACCAAACTGCAAATATCAGCCCCACTTGTATCTGCAACAGAGCATAGTGATCCAAACCTCAACAAAGCTTATCAAAGTCCCCAGCAGTCCCAGCCAGCCAGCACTCCCTCCACCCCTCCCAGATAGGAACCTTTCTCAGAGTACATTTCCCCAACACAGCCCGTTTTAAAAGCGTCAGACTCTAAAAGAAGTTTGATCCTGACCCTGCCAGCCAGAAGCTCTTCTCAGGTTTATTCTCAATAAACCGGTCTCAACTGTAGAGTTACCTTCTCACCTTTTCTTTGCTTAATCTTTCTATCACAACAGCAAACATCTCAAAGATCTTCGTCTCCATCAATCTCTCATCATTGTCTTTTCCTAGGTTCATTCTCCAAGACTAGCTCTATCTCTGTGCCAGAGAAGATGTTATCAGCTAGATAGTTCTATCCTCCCACTTTAATAGTGCCACCAAAAACAGAAAACAGTTTTTCTCAATCATGCAAATACTAACCAAGGACCCAGATTGTGCTTACTGGGTCACTTACCTACTTGTTAGAAAGTCCTAAGAAAGCAGGATAAAATCCACTGCTCAGGTGAGGTTGAAAGGTAAGGCTCAAAAGCATTCAAAGGAAGAGTTTTCAGGGGAAAAAAAGCGATCTACCATGGTGCATTATAACAGGCATTATGAGGTACCTGCAATTAACTGATTTTTACAAATTTTCCTCCAATGAAGCCAGGTTCATATGCTCTTGAAGGGTGGATGTGCAATTTATCCTGCAGGGGGAGCTCAAGTAATCTGCTGACTGCTGATGTGTGCCAAGGATAGTAGGGACCCAGTGAATCTGGAAAGGAGGGAGGAGAGAAAGTTTTGGACAGTTTGGAAGAAGCAGCAAAGATTTTAAAAAACTATGTTCGCAGTAGAGTGCTTAGTCTTTTGAGAATTCCTCTCTTATTTTTTAGCTTTGTCCTTCAGTTTTGATCTTTTATTCTCTCCTGGAAATCAGTGCACATGGTGGCATATGGAATCTAGTTTTACTTATGAGATTAAATGAAAACCAATATGAGGCCCGAGACAAAACAATTATAAGGAAGACTAAGTCAGACTTTGTTCTAGACCGAGAGAATGTTCATAGCATATACAGAATCCAGACAAGTCCATCTGCATGGTCCCATAGCAAAGTGAGAATCAAATACCCTTCATTGGTAAGATTATTTTACCCATGCCCCCCTCTCTGGGCACACATATACTTCCAAAATATAATAGATACAGATATAATTGTTCATAGATTTAAGTTATTTCTTTATCATTTTTTGTGTTATTAATGTTACTTAAAATAGGGACTTATTAATATCAATATTTCCAAAAAATTTTCTAAATGTGCGCTAAGACATAAGGCACCACCATGTAACAATTATTTCTCCTCATGGAAACTGATAAGACTACTAAGTGGTACATATGAATTGGGAGGTCAGAATACCTGTTTGGAAGAGGCCAGGGGCCCTAAGGTAAACTTAGTAACAATCGAATAACTTCTACTTAATCCTAATTTTTATTTAAAACCTACCTGCTTGCTCTGTGGAATGTATGTTACTAGACAGAATAGAGAAGAATGTCTCTCTTTCTTTCTTTCTTTTTAAAAACAGCTTCATGGATGTACAATCCACATACTATAAGTTCATCCACCTTTAGTGTATAATTCAGTGTTTTATAGTGTATTCACAGATAGATATGAGCAACTGTCACCAGAATCAATTTTAGAACATTTTTATCACTGCAAAATGAAATTCTCTTTCCTTTTCTTGAGACAGAGTCTCACTCTATCTCCCTGGCTGGAGTGCAGTGGTGCAATCTCAGCTCACTGCAACCTCTCCCTCTCAGGTTCAAGCAATTCTCCTGCCTCAGCGTCCTGAGAAGCTGGGATTAAAGGTGTGTGCCACTATGCCTGGCTAATTTTTGTATTTTTAGTAGAGATGAGGGTTTCACTGTGTTGCTCAGGCTGGTCTTGAACTCCTGACCTTGTGTTCCGCCTGCCTCAGCCTCCCAAAGAGCTGGGATTACAGGCGTGAGCCACTGCGCCTGGCCTTTTATTTTCTCCTGAAAAAAATATTTTGTCTTTTAGACAGTTGAGGGGAAGCATATGGAAAGGTCCCTCTCAGTGAATTTTATGTTTTCATACAACTTCATGTTACTAATTAGCACCTTTTCATTTCAGGTTGAAGAACTCTGTTTACAATTTATTGTTAGCAAGTCTAGTCGTGATTAACTTCTTCAGATTTTGTTTGGGAAAATATCATTCTTTTATTTCTAAAGAACAACTTTGCAGATAAAGTTTGCTTTGTTGGTGTTTTTTTTTTTTTTTTTTTTTTTTTTTTTTTTTCTTTTTCTTCTGAGCATTTAAATTTGTCATTCCACACTCCCCTGGCCTGTAAGTATTCTGCCTAGAAATCTGCTGAATCCTTACAGACATTCAGACACTCCCTGATAGAAGACACATTTTTTTTTTTCTTGGAGCTTTAAAAAGTCGCTTTTTGTCTTTGATTCTTAACAGTTTTTTTTTAATAATGTGTCTAAGTTAAGTTCTATTTAGGTTTAACTTTCATGGGAACATATGTATCAGGGACTGTGGTGTACCCACGGAGCTGAGACTTTGAGCATGGTTGTGCTAACACAATAATTTGGATAAATATAACCCTTCTACCTTTATTTGGAAGCTCAGGAAAAGTGTAGACAATATCTAAAAATTGCTTGCTATATCTATCACCATATAAAGAACAAATGGATTTTGAGAAATTTGGTTGGCCTAATATTTTTTCCACTAAGATATATGCTCTATAACTCTAGCCTCAATATATTTCTATGACAACATACTTGTTATGCATTAAGTTGTTCTTAATTACATGAGATAGAGACTTAGGGACAATAAGTGACAGAATGTAGTGTAAAAAGCAAATGAAAAGCATCATAAGTTTGGCAGATTTTAGAACAGAATACTGAGAGATATTATAGTGAAGGAAGAAAACAGTGGTGTAACTGAAAATGGGATTGAAAGTCATGACAAATAAATGATGGGTGAAGAAAATAAAATATTAGCTTTTGTAGGTTAAGAATAACAGTCTTCAATGCAAAAAAAGACTGGGTGTTATTGCTTGAACCCCCTTTTTGGACACTCACCCCCTTTAGAGTCATTAGAGTGACTTCAGAATTGAGAAGGAAAATAGACAAACAGGCTCATTAGCTTCACAATAGACACAGCATAATTTTATTCTAGCCTCTTTCCCAAAGGAAAATGAAATGGTCTTTATTATGATCTAATAACCATGCCAATACTACATCTCAAAATAGTTGATTATACAGCTAACACCAATGGATTTTTTTTTCATTGTGTTTGACTTACTAATAGTCTAGGTAATTTGTGTTGTCTAATTAATCCTGCAGCATAAAACATAACACTCTCTTATCTAAGTCTAACTGAATTTAATAACTGGCCACTATTATAGTATGTTTATATGACATAAATTACAGTAGATTAGACTTTTGGCAATACTGAGAATCCAAAAGAAAACACTGTATTAGATAAGTAGGTATCAAAGAAAGGCAATCGGTAAGAATAAAACTAGAAATTAATGCAAAACAGAGAAATTAAGCAAAATTAAGAAGAGCATTTAAATAGATTATCTAAAAATTACAATATATAAATATACATATATAAATACACACATAAATTAATGTAATATACAAATTACAGATTTATATATTAAATTATAATATATATAATTTTAATTATATAATATATAAAATGCATATGTACTAAAACATATATGTATATATATTTACATATTTATATATAAATATGTAAATATAAATATATTATATATAATTTTTATATTAATGTATAAGTATGTAATCATATATAAAATTATACATTTATATTTAATATACGTTATAAGTTATATGTAACATTAAATATATTGTGGATATACAATATATATTAACTATATAAATTTATATTTAGGGAGAGAATATGTAGAAAGAAGAGTGACAGGCTGATTTCTGTGATATGCTAATATTTGGAGGTCAGATAAAGAAGAGATACTTGTAAAGAAGACTGAGAATTGACCAGAGCTGCTGAAGAAAACTCAACAGCAGGCAGACTTGTGTTAGCAAGGAAGACATTTTTGCCTGATTTAACTGAGGCTGAGAGATCAAGGGCAGAGAGGATAGTAATAAATGAATAAATTATTACATATATAATTTATTTTATGGCATGAATGTAAATAGTTTGAAAATAAAGCCAACAAAATACCCTTAGAATTTTAATTATAGAGTTGTAAAAATATGAAATGAGATATGAGAAAATTTAATACATTAATAATGTCAAAAATTAACCTGATATAGGGGCTGGTTGTGGTGGCTCATGCCTGCCGGTATTACCAGCACTTTGAGAGGCCGAGGCGGGTGGATCACGAGGTCAGGAGACTGAGACTATCCTGGCCAACATGGTGAGACCCTGTATCTACTAAAACTACAGAAATTAACTGGATGTGGTGGCATGTGCCTATAGTCCCAGCTACTCCAGCTACTAGGGAGGCTGAGGCAGGAGAATTGCTTGAACCCAGGTGGTGAAGGTTGCAGTGAGCAGAGATCAATAATGAGAAAGAAGTAATGCCCTAAGTTTAAGCACTAGATGATTTAATAAAAATATATATGTACATAAACGGTGAAATAACGTTAACAAAGTGTGTATAAATGGCTAATACAAATGGTTAAGAAATTTTTGAAATACGTAAAAACTTGCACACCAATGTAAATGAAAATAACAATATGCCATTTCTTACTTAACTAGTACTTGACAAATTGCTGGGGATTTTGTGGAGAAAGAGCATCATTCCCATCTTGTTGGTAAAAGTGGTTGGACTGCATCTTCTCTAAAAATCTCATTGGCAATATAAATAAGAAGACAACAAATATGCTAGTATTTTACTGAGTACATTTTTTGGCTGAGAAATCTATCAGGCAAGTGGTCATATATATGGGCTATTATATTTGATTTTGATAACATATGTAGTGTGTGTAAATTCAAATAACATAAATATCTATAAGGGAAATTGGAAAATATATTATAAGCTTTATATGGCATATTTTAAATCCGTTTTTAAAATCAAACCACTACGATGGCATGTGTACACCTATGTAACCTGCAATATCTGCACATGTACCCCAGGACTTGAAAAGTATAATTTAAAAAATCTTGTTTTTTGAGCATATAAAGTGATAAATATGCCAAAGCAAAAATCACATGCACACACACACATGCACACATATATTCACAAAAAAACTCATCAGCAGACGCATGTAATATTATATACATTATTGTTTATAGTTCATTCATAGTTGTATTATCACTGGCTATGTCTAGACTTTGTGAATATAGATTTTCTTCCCTATTCCCTATTTTTTATTTTTGCTATACATTTTCTACTGTTCCTATTGGTTTTAAACTTCAGACTCATGACTTTCTGAGTGTCTAGTGTTTCCATGAATGGAGCTTCACTGTCCCTATAGATTTCTTGAAACTGAAGTTGTATAGAAAGACTTATTCAACATGTACCTTCTTCTAACACAGCAGCACAATTTCTACTAGAATAGGGAAATCAAAATGTTTATTTCCCAGTCATCTTTCTTCTACCTCTGTCCATTTAAATGAGCTTTACCCTCGAGTATGATTTTGAGTCATGTTTATAATATGGAATTTACAATGTAGAGAGATAGGAGAAAGGAATAAGCAAAAATAGAGAAGCAGGAAGAAATGTAAAGAGATAGAAAAACGTAAGTTCTGTGTAGGCTGGCAATTCAAGGAAAGAGAGAGTCAATGCCTGTCTAAGCAAGTGAGTGGCTTGGGCAATGATGAGCTGAGAAATTATTTGAATGTAAATTAAAGAGTATATAATGGATGCTGGGTCCTATGGCTCATGCCTGAGAATCCCTTGAACCTGGGAGGTGGAGGTTGCAGTGAGCTGAGATTGCACCACTGCACTGGTGACAGAGCAAGACCCCTTCTCAAAAAATAAATAAATAAATAAATAATAAAGAAAGAAAGAAAAGAAAAAAGAAAGAAAGAGTATATAATGGAGTGTTTCTTTATGATATAAATAGGATCCCCTTAATATTCTCTAACAGATGTGAGGTGTATTTGGAAATTTTCTGTTATTATTTTTATTTTCTGGACTCTACTTTTTTTTAATGTAATACCATGCTGTGCCAGATTAGAATGCGTGTGAACTGGAATTTACTGGGGATACAAATATTTATCTGATAGAAAGTTCTATATGGATTTTATTAGGCTTTCAAAAATATTTCTTGGTATGGTGGCACATACCTATATTCCTAGCTACTTAAGAAGCCGTGTGGATATTGCTTGGGCCCAGATGCTTGATTTCAGTTTGGGTAACATAGTCATACCCTGACTCCACCAAAAACAAAACAAAAAAAACAACTGATTCAAGTGTTATTAGTTGAAAGTGACGGTCCAATGTACATCCATTTCACATAAGATTAGAGGGAAACACTACTACAGTACATAGAATAAATTTCCAGAGGCATTCCTTAGTGTGGATCACCCCCTCTATTTTTTAGTTTTTAGAATTTTATTAGGCAGGTAACGCAGTCTTAGAGTTTTCTCTTCAATTTCATCTAAAATGTCTTCTATATTAGTTGAATCAGGGTCCTGGAACAAAAAAAAAGATAATACATTTAAAAGCGAAAATTAAAGAGAGTTTAACAAAACAACTACTTAAGAAACTGTCATTCAGGTAAAGGAGATGCACCAAGTATGGAGAATCCACCTTGGTTTAGAAATAAGAAGTCATTGCCATTCCTACATTTTAGGGGTAAGCAGATGGCATTATTGAAATCTTGGGAGAGTTTTAATTATGGAATAGACATTTTAAAGAAGGGATATGACCTTGAATAATCATATACACACTCTAAAACCTAGGTCCAGCATGGAGGGGATCAATAATATAATGCCACAATCTCTATCTCCTCTCATTCTCTAATCTCCAGCCAGTACCTCCGCATTGGATGGACCCAATGGGAACTACAGAGGGTAAGGAATTCCCTTTGATACAATTCATGCAGGTCAGCTCTGTGATACACCAGGAATAACGACAAATAACAGAGAGCTAATCTTAAGGAACATAAAATGAATATCAAACCCTACTGAAACTTAGTTAATTCAAAATCTTTACATATAAGTCTGACAACAGCATGATACTACACATTGCAAATTACATACAATATGAGTGACCCGATTACAAAGGCAATGATGGAGGCTTGTGCCTGTGTAAAACTAGCAGTTTCTTTTCTCTTACAAAAACATGTGGAAAAAAATTTTTAAAGAAAAAATGGAAAAAATGTATCTTTTACTTTTGGAATCTGAACATTGTAGATGCATTGTTATCTCCTTTAAATAGGAGTGTTTGAGCTCTGGAGAATCAAAGGATGATCTTTTTCTTTCCATTATTGTTATGTATGTTTTAAAGAAATGTCTACCATCTTCCCAGTTTACTGCATCTACTTGAAAGATGTGCTGTGCTCCTAGAATAAGCAAGCTAGAATGTGTTCAAATTCCAAGTCTCCTCTTACGTAAGGAATAGTGTTTCTTAACTAACTTACTTTCTATTTAAAAAAAGCATTCTCCTTTGTAAAGAAAGAATAGTGATACTAGACTTGATAATTTTTGAAGATTATGTAAGTCAATTTATAAAAGATACATATATGACTGTATCTGCCATGATACTGATAAAGTATTAGTTTGAGGCTCAGCACATTCATCCATCAAACTTCTCCTTCTTTCCAAATTGCTTGGCTCCTTCTTCCATTTGCGAGAGACTAAGAATATTCTCTGGCTGCCACAACACTTGTGACTGAGTCAAAAAGACTTTCAGACATCAAAATATTTAATTAAAATTGAGAATGTTTGCAAACCTGTGTGTATAGTCCTATGTGTATAAGAATGGATGGTAAGGGTTGTGGTTGGTATTAAGGAAAGAAAACAAAGAAACAGGGATATATAAAGTTTTCACCATGCTTTAAAAGTTGAACAAATACAGCAAAGAAGTTTGACTACTAAATTGATGAAGCTCTAACCTTTCACAACTGGTAGTATAATTCAAATACAACATGGTATCTGATTACCATGACTGGAACACTGGTTGGGGTCATACCCAAGCCACCCATGGGGGACACCAAATTGACAGCATAAAAACAAGGAATGTTTTTTATTTTGGCTGAGTGCCTGAAGTCTGAGGAATTCCCATGGATTCGGTCTCTGATTTAGGAACATATTTCTGACAGAGGCCATCATCACCAACCAGTGCATGGTTGACTTTACATCTGCCTTGACAATTTTTCTGTCACTTAAATTAGAGAAATTTAGGATACATGCAAAAATAGTTGCTCTCAATTCACTAAAAGTACTCTTGCGTGCCTGGAGAGACTTTCCACAATGTCTGTTTACAAGGTACTACTCCAAGCATGCGAAGTTTTCAAATGAAGAGGTGACCAGCTATAAAAATCCACGTGTGTTCCTATGCAACAATTTTGCATGTTCTTCACATGTACCCCAAAACCTAAAATGCAATAAAATAAATAAATGGGAAAAATAAATAAATAAATAAATAAATATTTGGTTGTGCTTATGCATTTGCCAGAAGAAAAAAAAAATCATGCATGTTAATAATTCAAAAAATATGTCTGTGAAAACTGTGTGGCATTCTTTCCCTCCTACACCCTTGCTATGTTTCCAGTTTATCATAACACAACATATTGTTATACGATAATAATTACCTGATGACTTTTCTACGTATAAAAATAATGGAGGTAAATTCTACTTAATTAAAAGCATATCTCTTCAGGCAGGTTAAAAAGATTAAATGACAAGCCCATTTTGAAGTACCTGGCATGTAACAGATAAGTAATTAATAATAGTTACCTCTGAAATGTTCTTTGGCTCACCGCATCCATGCAACCTGCAGCAACACTGTCACCTTTGCTGTCCCTCATTTTTTCCAATACAAAAGAAAGGTAATAGGTTCTGGTTCACAGTGATACTGAAGAATTTTATTGAAAAGATGTCAAGTGCCTAGTATAGAGCCTTGCCTGTAGTAGCACTCAATAGATTTTTTAATTCCTCAGTTTGATGTAATGCTAACTCTTTATGAGTAACTTAATGAGAAATTGGTATACAGAAAACATACATAGACACTGCTACCAGTTATAAACACTGATCTAGGATACCTGAATCAGACAGTGTTGCTCGTCAACCACAATTTATTGAAGAAGCCATAAATTCCTATTAAAGCTAATTTAAAACTGGCAATGTTTCTATTCCCGGAAAAATAAGCTCAAACATCATTGTGGTGATATTGATGGTATGCATTTATATTTACATACTATAGATAACTGTAAATTTTGTCACTAAGTTACTAAAATTTAAACAGATTCCGGAAGCAGCCAAGCACTTACTAACAGCCACAACATTAGCCATTTACAGTTTTTCAGAAAATAGCACTAATTGAAACTGTTCAAATCATCCATGGGTTGTGTTAAACACCATTCCTTACACAGTTGCATCTTGGAGGCACACTGATTTTGTGTAAAATAATAATTTTAAGAGGAAACAATATACTTTAATAGAAAATAATGGTCACAATATTATACAAAGCAGATTTCTATATCAAAAGCATAACTACAAAAGCGTATCTTTTAACACACCGTAACATCTTCTGATGTTGTATCAAGTATCCTTCGATTAAGTTTGCATGCATATTAAAGTGGTCATATAAGACCTTGTACTTTATAAGAAAAATTTCATTTAGAAGAGAGAAGCTGGGTACAGTGGTGTGCACCTGTATAAGTCGTAGCCACTCGAGAGGCTGAGAAAAGAGAGTCACTAAAGCCTTGGAGTTTGGGGCTGCAGTGGGCTGTGATCACACCTGTGAATAGCTACTGCACTCCAGCCTGGGCAACACAGGGAGATCCCATCTCTAAAATAAATAAAAATAAAGAGGTAACAAAGAGGAGTGTGGTTCTGTGCCCAGAAATCATTTAAATCAAAATATACTTAATATAATACAATTTCACATCCTTGATATGTAAAGCAGATCAATGTATCAAACCAGTGGCTTCCAAACTGCCCTTCTCTTTTTAAGGAGAAAACTTAGCTTTAACTTTGAGATTATACATTAAAAAGAAATGTTTCTCTACCACCATTAACCTTCTGCCACTCCGAGGTAACTTCACAGAGTGGCTAGATAGACCTGGGTGGAGAGGTAGAATCTGGATCAAAATTAAGCTAAACAAAAAATATTAGATTAGGGGATGAAACATATGTAAGTAAAATCTGCTAAGTAATATGCTAATAAAGTATTTGTTCCATTGTTTTGATGATATTGCTACAGACACATGAGATCAGAACATCTCTCTGAAGAGGAGGGATATTTTATAGATATTTTAGTGGGAAAGGGTAATGAACAAAGTTTTGCAAAGGAATGTTACCTTCACCCTAGCTAAGCATCAGGTCTTTGACACTGAAGGCTCAGGAAATCAATTTTTATTTTTATTTTTTTGTGAGGCAATATGGTTCTCAGGACTTCTGCTTTCTGTAGAAGCGCTCAAAAAAACCTATGTACAAATGAAAACTTTAAAGGAAATGGTTCTAAGTATCAAGAGAAGTGACTTTCCACATTTACTCCCAAAACAAAATAATCAAGTTGGGTAAAAATCAAATTCTCAGAAAGTGCCTTAAAGTGGTTTATTACCTGAGCCAAATGTGCAACCAAGTCAGTGCCTTTAATATGTGCTTCTGTCCCCTCAATGCAGATTTAACATTAAGGTGGGGCAAACTTGTTCTTAGTCACTCCCCAGGAGAGCCTTTGAATGGACACTGCCCCACCTACTTCTCTATGTTATTTTCTTTCCAAGACTCCAAGAACCCTGTTTGATGGGTACATTTGTTAATTGGACAAGAGACATGAGTGACGGTGTTTTTCAACTTAGGTAATTAAAAATGCCTCATTTCTGTGATGTAAGCACTTAGATCTTCAGAACAGACTGGAGAAGATGGTGAATTGATGGCAATCAGATCTTTTTTGGGGAGTGGGAGACAAAGCGGTGTAATGAAAAAATCATAGACTTATGACTCAGAGTTATCTAGTTGCTACTCCTTATTCCTCATGTATTAGCTCTGTGACTTTGAGTAATTCATAAATACCTTGGAGCCTCAATTCTCTCAACTGTATCTACCTAATGTAATAATCGTCCATGAAAAATAATGGGACTAGGTTGGTGCTCCATAAACAACATATTTCTTCTTTCTCTTTTGTCCTAATGACACAATAAAACTGGAATAACTCACATTGGCATTTTGAGAATTACATGATTTTCTTGCAAAGCAGCCCATCAAAGAAGGCAAATAGCATTATGTCTCAAAAGACAAGAGAAAACCAAGCGATTATTTTCCTTCTCCTTAAACCTTTAACATATCACAACACTAGTGGGTTTCCAGGTTACCAATACTTTTGTTACAGGGACCTACCTTTTCATCACATATCCTTATGTGCCCATATGTAATTTTTGTCTTTTCTCAAGTGTCTTACCTTTCTTTCTCTGGGATAAAGACATTCAAATTTCACTTTTCTTCCACAGATTTAAAAGCTACTTCCAGTAGTCTGCTTGACAGAAAATTAAAGTTAAATATTAGCTGAGTCCCCTATTTATTCATTAAATTCAGTGTTTTCATGCCTGAGTCAATCTTTAATTATGACGACGACTTTCATTATTTACAAATCATGGCTGATGTATGTTTTGTTTAGTCTGTAACTAGTGTGTCTTATGGTCCACAGCTGACACAATGAGGAGAGAATACAGAAAGCTTCTTTTGCATTATCATAATGTATAACAATAGGCTCAAAGATGTTAAAAATTACAAATACTAAAGGGAGAAAACAAATATGTTCAGAAAGTTTACAGGCACAGTAAGGAAGTATAAGAAATATGGATTAAACATAGATCTGAGCAACCCTCAAATTTTGCCTTCTCAGCAATACCAACTTAGTGCAATCAGGGAAGAAAATATCCTAACAATAAGAAGAGCATGAAACTGCACTTCTTAGAGTTATTATACAATTAACCTTTTTTCAAATGTAGTTTCTATATAGAAAGAAATGTAATAGGCAAATTATTTTATAATTTCTTCCAAGCGATTAAAAATACCAAGTACATTAATAATCATCCTTTTTCATTCCAGAATTTCTCAGCAAACTTTTTTCATATTAAGCCTAAGATAAATTGTAGAACAATCACTATCAACATTATTCAACTCTCTTAATAGATGGAGATCAAAGTATTAAAGTTATATGTATCATAGGCCAAATTAAGAGCATCATTCTTCTAGAATGGCCATAGGGTGAATTCTCTGATATTAATTTCATAACTAATAACAGAGATATTTTTACACTTTTTAGGGAGTGGCCAGAGGCCTACCCATTTTCTTATTCAGTTGCTTCAAATCCCTTCACTCACACTCCATTCCATAGTTACCTGCTGTTCTTATCCTGTGACCATTATCACTATCTACGTTACACCCCAGACATTATTAAGATATCAAATGTATTGCTCCTGATAGGCTCCAAGCATATGAAGAGGAAGGACAAGTTTTATTAATTTTTTTTCCATTTATTTATTTTATTGCATTTTAGGTTTTGGGGTACATGTGAAGAACATGCAATATTGTTGCATAGGTACACCTGTGGCAGTGTGATTTGCTGCCTTCCTCCCCATCAGCTATAACTGGCATCTCTCCCCTTGCTATCTCTCCCCAACTCCCCACCCCCCACCGTCCCTCCCCTATTTCCCCCCAACTGACCCCAGTGTGTGATGCTCCCCTCCCTGTGTCCATGTGTTCTCATTGTTCAACACCACCTATGAGTGAGAACATGCAGTGTTTGATCTTCTGCTCTTGTGTCAGTTTGCTGAGAATGATGGTTTCCAGGTTCATCCATGTCCCTACAAAGGTCACGAACTCATTGTTTTTGATGGCTGCATAATATTCCATGGTGTATATGTGCCACATTTTATATCACTTGCAATACTCATTATGAGACAAGTACCAATGAGTTACATTAAAAAATCAAGAACTATGGAATATATTTTAAATCAAGTTAATAAATTTATAATTAAATCCATTTATGTCACTCACATGAATTTACACAAGCTGCTTCAGAACCATTATTTTCAAAGGGAAGTCAGGGTTTATTGGAAACATATCAGTTGTGTACACTGAATAAGTTGTTTAAACTTGTTAAGACTAAGTTTCCTCATCTGCAAAATGGATATGAGGGTACTTTCTTAAGATGATCAGGCCATTGGATAAGATAACAACCAAATTTCTTAGCAAGTTATTTCTAGAAATGATCAACTACTTGAACAATTTTAAGATATTTCTCCAACATTACAAATGTCATTTCCTTCTCTCTACTTTCAGTCCACTTCCTCAGTACCTGTATGCGGAACTTATCCAGGGGGAAGTCTAGAACACCAAGTCAAAAACTACAGAGCTAATCTTCTAGAAGGAGAACAATTAGCTAACCTGGAGGGGAAGAACTGAATTAAATAACTGTCCAATGTCATTAAATGGCAAAAAAAGAAAATACTCATGTGACATTATCTCTTCAAACACAGAATACAAATAATAAAAAATACATTATCAATCCTTTTAAATGAAGCCAAAGGAGCCACAGTTAAAATTTTAACAAGTTGGCCAGGTGCAGTGGCTCAAGCCTGTAATTCCAACCCTTTGGGAGGCTGAGGTGGGCAGATCACAAGATCGAGAAATCGAGGTCATCCTGGCCAACATGGTGAAATCTTGTCTCTTCTAAAAATACAAAAATTAGCTGGGCATGATGGCACGTGCCTATACTCCCAGTTACTCTGGAAGCTGAAGAAGAAGAATTGCTTGAACCCAGGAGGTGGAGGTTGCAGTGAGCCAAGCTCATGTCACTG
>NW_016107466.1:4368821-4384768 GCF_001604975.1 Cebus imitator | reverse complement strand
AAAATTAACAAGTTAAGAGTTATTAGCTAAACAGATCTTGACAGCTGAACAGTTACACAGACACCTAACACAGGCTTGACTTGTGAGGTTCCCTTAATAGGCCCCTCAGTATTTTCCGCAATGATTCAATTTTGTTACTTTTCTGTCAGCCCCTATTCTCTCTGCCAGTCACAAGTGTTTAAAAAGCACAGCTAAAACTCTTGTGATCATAAATGAACACAGGAGAAATTCTCTTCTGCATCTCATTGTATTGATCTTCTTGGAAAAACAGACGGACATTGTTGGGGAAAATGAATCAATTGATTCCTTTAAGCTTTCATAGTGGAGAGTGTCTTTCTTATATTTTGTCATTTTCTCTCAAATGCTAAAACAGCAGGTAGGGCCCATTGCCTCAACTCCGAGACTGAAAAGTTATGGATTATGCCATACATAATTTATAGTACTTAAGACAAATATAATGTGATAGAAATACATTTTGATGAGCACCTACCAAATGCCACTCAAAGGATTCAGTTTACATAGATCTCTTATAATCCTCACAAAGATTCAAAGAGGTAGCCAGTAACCTTTTTTTTCAATTAATGAAACTAAGGTCAGAAGATTGAAAATAAATGAAAATAAAAGCCCTTCATGGAAACAGAACATGGAGGAGAGGAGCTTGAGAGAGAAATGGATTCCATTTATTCACTTTCTAACAGGGAAAACATTATTGCTAATAGTTTATGTCATATTCATAGTTCAAGTTCATTTCAAGACATAAAATATTTTCTTAAATACAAACAGAAGAAAATGGAATTTTTAGGTGTATTTTTTTTATTGAGTTACTTCAATATTCACCGAGAAGCATATCTCAAATTTTTCAGAACAATCGGCTAAGAAAACCATAGTTTTTGTTAACATTGAGAAATGTACTTTATATAGGACTGGCCAAGCAAATATGAAAATAAGACAGTTAAAATGAGAATGTTTGCAGTAAAATTGGAAGCCTTACCCTGACAGTAAAACAAAAATTGAAGTAGTTTTATCAGAAAATAATGTCACAAAATATTTGAAACTCTTAAATGTTTTCATAATCCTTAACTATTACTCTGACTTCTGGAAATATATTCTGAGAAGTAAACAAAAAAATTTTAAAAACATAAAAAATTAAAGTATACACATTAGCAAACATATAGCTTTATTCAAAATACTGAACACTTGAAAATGACATCTATAATTAAAAGGGAGGTAATGGATAGATAACTTATGGCATGCTTATACAAATAAATGCTATGCCAGGATTAAATTCATCTTTGCATACTATTGTAATATCACAGGAACATGATTACGTTATATCACATGATAAGATATATTTAGTTGACCCTTGAACAATGCAAGTGTTGGGGTGCTGACCCTCCATAAAGTAAAAAATTTGTGTATAACTTTCGAATCCCCCAAAACCTAACTGCTAATAGCCTAATGCTGACCGGAAGCCTTACCAATAGTGGATTAACACATGTTATATGTTACATGTATTATATACTGTATTCTTAAAGTAAGCTGAAGAAAAGAAAATGTTAAGAAAACCATAAGAAAGAGAAAATGTATTTACTATTCACCAAGTGGAAGTGGATCACAATAAAGGTTTTCATCCTTGTCATCTTCATGCTGAAGAGGAGAAAGAGGAGGAGTTGGTCGTGCTATCTTAGGTGTGTCAGACGGGGAAGAGGTGGAGGAGGTGGAAGGGGAAGCAGGAGAGACAGGCACACTAGGTGAAACTTATTGAAAAAAACTGCTTTTAAGTTAACCCACGCAATTAAAACCTGTGTTACTCAAGGGTCCACTGTACTTGTATATTTAGTATGAACTCAGAATAACACATGCAATAAAACATAAAGCTTGAAATAAGTATACCAAAAATGTTAATATTTATAAATGATTATAACTGACATTATGGATACTCTATTTTCTGTATTCCGAATATTTTCTGATGAGCGCATATCAGTTTTTAAAATTGATATAAATAAGGCTCATTAAAACTAAATTGAAGATGAACTTTAGTGTTTGGAATGCTTTTTGAAGGGGATCTGTGTTTATATTGAAACCTAAAATAAATGAGTAACTACCAGCACACAAAATGTTGCAAGATGTCATCTGAATAGCGTGAATTTCTCCTCCACAAAATTAGATGTTCCATTATTATTTTTGAAAAGTCACCTTTCAACCATCTACAATATGGGCTACTATTCGTATCAAACTTAAGTAGAAAACAGTTTGGAAGTTGGAGGAATTCCTAATTTAAAACAATTAAAGGGAAAGTTGTCAGGTTCGCCTTTGGTTTGCGTTATCTATCTCTCATAGCAGCACTGAAGAGACCGGTCTTCCCCGATCTCACTGTCTTCCTCTAGGATTATGTCATAGTGTATAATGTGCACCTCTAAGAACCCGTGGTGGCAATTAGTATCTCAGACTCCTAACACAGCTACGATAACAGTGACAAATGAAGGCATCCCAGGATCCTATGCTGAAAACACTTTGATGAATACTTTCCTTCGCAAAGGACATATCTCCTTGGTGGGGCAAGGCGATCTCGTACTTTAGCCTTATTTTCATTCTCTATTGAGAGCTCCTCTCCTTTCTGTCCCTCATTCCTGCTCTGAATCCTATTGTGTCACAGTTAATCTGGTTATCAAATGGAAAAAGCATGTCAGATAGCTACTATTTAAGGAGCACATCACTTTCGATGAGCAGATCATTACAGGTCTTTTGCTGCTCCGTGGCTAAAATAAGATTCCCTGCCTTATCTATTGTCTACCCATATCTGGGCTGGTTTTAAATGCATATTCCCTCTCTCCTAAACTTGTATATAACTACTTTGTGTAGAAATGTTACCTATTTTATGCATTCTAAAATCATAATGATCTGCCAAGCAACAGGGACAATGCATATTTTATATACAGATCATATATATACATATATTTTTTTTCTAAACCCCAATTTAGGGCACAGGAATCATTGACATATCTGCCTTATGTCTTAGGTTGTAGCTCATGAGAACTGGGACCACGTTTTAACCATCTTTAGTGCCCCAGTACAGAGATTCTACTCAATTTTTGTCTAAGAATGAATAAATGAATAAAAAATAACGTATTTTGTAACATTTCTAAATATAAAAACAGTAGAAGGCTTCAGAGTCATAGACTTTGTGAAATCTTTCAACAGCTCAAGAAAATAAGACAGTATATCTGAAACTGGACATAGCTTGAAAGTCCAGAATGTAGTCTGTTTATACATATGGCAGATCAATAGAAAATTTTAGACTACAGACTGGAAAATTGGACTATATTATGATCATGCATTTATGGTAACTAAGGGAAAATCTGAGACTAGAGTTTAGAAGACTCAATTCATAATTTCTGCCTCTATAGCCAAAGTTGAAGTAAATGTCAGGATCATTACCCAGTTAATTAGAGTGATGATTTTTTTCCTCAAATAACTTTTTCTGTGTATCTTTTGTCTTCTATCAGATTGTAAACTCCTTAAGGTCAGAAATTCCACACTTCACTGAGTTTCCAGAATGGCCTCCCCTGAACTGTGTCCCTAGTAGATATTCATTTGATTGGTTGTTGTTTACTAGCACCTATAGGATGAGCAAGTTACAGATCTCAGTTATTTTGCTTTGTGTTGGTTTCTTCGGGTGCCTCAGTGCCAGTTTATCAAGATGCCTTATAAAGAGTCAATCCGGTGTGGATGAGCCCAGGGTGGTGAGGGGACACTAATAAAATAAAAGGGAGAGAAGGCATACCTTAGCTGTTTTCGACTTCCCTGTGCTTTAGAATCATCTGACACACTTTTAAAATATCTTGAAAGTTTTCTTTCAAAATAAAGATTTTTAAAGTTTTCCTTTAAAATTTCTAGGCTCACCCCCAGATATTCTGATTCAATGTTCCTGGATTAGAGCCCAGAAATACTTGTTTCAAACAGGCATCAACTGTCATTTATATATAGGCATTTCATGGACCACACACTGAGAAAATGCCACTTATTTGTGTTACTGCCATAAGGAATATCACTTCTTTCTCCCCTCCTGCCCCCACTAATAGCTCTGGTCTTTACTCTTTCCCTCTAGAGGAATATAAACAAGAGAAGGTGTGATCTTATTCAATCTTAATAAGACAAAAGAATAAGACTATCAATGTGCAGCTTTAATCTTAGCTCAAAAGAAATTTTTGTGGAAGTCATTTTTCTATTTTCTTTCATTTGACACATTCCTCCGATCACGTAACAATCCATGTTTTATTATAAACATTCAGTCATCATCTAAAGAAGCAAAATGATTACATATTTTACTGTTTAATGTCCCCTCTCAGTTATGCTTTTCTTGTGGGCGTTTGACATGTTTAAATTATGCTCCAGCAATGAGCTCTGTAAGAGTCCAGAGGTAGAGAGCCTCTCAATATTATGGCACTGAGTGACTGAAAGCACATGTGGCAAATGGGGAAAGAGCTAAAAAATTAAATCCAATGAAACCAAAACAAAAACCATGTTCAAAATATTTAGGGTAGGCACTCACAGCTAAAATCCCAACACTTTGGGAGGTCAAGGCAGGAGGATCACTTGAGGCCAGGAGTTTGAGACCACTCTGGCCAACATGATAAAACCCTGTCTCTACTAAAAATACAGAAATTAGCTGGGTGTGGTGGCAGGCACCTGTAATCCCAGCTACTCGGGAGGCCAAGGCAGGAGAATTGCTTGAACCCGGGAGGTAGAGGCTGCAGTGAGCCAAGATCTCAGCACTACACTCCATTCTGGGTGACAGAGCAGGACGCCGTCTCAGGAAAAAAAAAAAAAAAATTAGCCACACATGGTGGTGGGCGCCTGTAATCCCAGCTATGGGGGAGTCTGAGACATGAGAATTGCTTGATCCCAGAAGGCAGAGGTTGCAGGGGGCCGAGATTTCACTACTGTACTGCAGCCTCAGTGACAGGGTAAGATTCTGTCCCCTACACCACCCCCCAAAAAGTGAATCTCATTAAAAACATCCTCACAGAAACATTAAGAATAATTTTTGTCCACATTATCTGAGCACAGCAGCCAAACCATGTTGACATATAAAGCAAAAAAAAAAAAAAAAAAAAAAAAAAAAAAAAAAAGAAAAAAGAAAAAAAACATTCAGGTTGGGAATGTGACTCACGCTTGTAATCCTAATGCTTTGGGAGGATAGCTTGAGGCCAGGAGTTCAAGACTAGCCTAGGCAACATCGTGAGATTCCATCTTTAAAAACAAAAATTAGCCAGGCATGGGGGTGTGTCTGTAGTCTAGGTACTCTGGCGGCTGAGGCAGGAGGGTTGCTTGAGCTCAGGAGTTTGAGGTTGCAGTGAGCTATGGTGGCACCACTGCACTCCAGCTTGGGCAACAGAGCCAGACCCTCTCTCTCTGAAAAAGAACAGTATTCACAGCAATTATATATTTGTAAATGCACAAAAGCATTTTTTGAAGAACACACCCTGACCTACCCAGGGAAAGGCATTAGGACTGTTGAGTGGTTAAGTGACCTCTATTATTATAATAGCTTTCTGTTGGTGTCATTTAAAAATTATTTTAAGTTGTTTTTTTTGTTTGTTTTTTATAGTTAGCACATTTTCAAGTACAACTTGAATATATATTTTTTTAAACTGGCAATAATATTAATACATTTCAAGATACTTCATCTATCTATATTCTAATAGTAACAGGAAATTATAACAAGAAATGTTCCTATCATTAAAAACTCTACTGAGATAAAGTCTGGTTGTAGTAAAAGATTCAAGGCGTATGTTAGGCACAGCTCACTTCAGTTATGATGAAACATCTCCATTTAAGCCTCCCTCAAGAATTTATCTACAGAAAGTTTCCTAGGGATCTTTTTGGAAGAGGCTTTTCTTTTTTTCATGTCTCACTGAAAAGAATATGGAGTAGCTCTTCTCTAAAGTACAGAATTATGTATGGATGTCTTAGTAAGTTCTTAGGAAATAAATCACCTTAACACAGGTAATGGTGTGCACACGCATACATACATGCATACATGGACATATAATCATATCCATGTTTCTTTGTAGTGGGGTGCTCTTTGTTGGTTGACAATTTACCTAGGATATGACAATTGGCACCAAAGGTGTAGGATATAAATATTATGATCATTGTAACACAACAGAGAGAGAGAGAGAAAGGAAGTGCAGAGTATGATGTTTTGGTTAAATAGAGGGTCGAAACCTTGGCTGCACATTATAATTGACTAGAAAGCTTTTTTTTTTTTTTTTTTGGCTATGTTTAATTACAATATCAAAATTTTGTTAACATACTTGCTACAGAGTAGCCAAATAAATCAAATCATCTTTTGGCTTACAGGCTTATACCTTTAGGAGCAAGGTGAGGTTTGTTCCAGAAGGATAATGATGGCTTCATCTGGAAAAGTTCAATACTTCATTCATGAATTGTATTAACTATTGTAAGAAAATTTCACATTTACTTTTGAATGTAATATGGAAGTTACAAAAAAGTTTAAACACACTGAAAGTGTAGATATGTATGTGTGTTTGGGTGGGGGAGTGGGAGGTATTGGTAAATGATTTGTAGTCAAAATAAAATAAATAAAATATAAATTGTTTTCTTTCTTCATGTATCATATACTTGCAGAGGTCTTTTTGGTTTTTTTTGTTTGTTTGCTTGTTTTTGTAAAAGTCACATGTAATAAATTTTAAGCTCTTTAAGATAGCCAGCTTCTTGGTTTAGAAAATACGTATTTATTCTTTGCAATTATACCTTAAAATATATCTAAAAAGAAAAATAAACAGTTAATTAATTTTTCTAAAAAAATAACAGTTGCTACAAATCCTTTCTAAGGATCTCATTCAATTTTCTTATTACCTAAAGATAATTTTCAAAGGTATGTCTAATAGTTATCCTTAAATAAAGCCAAAAACCTCTATTTATTATAACTTCTGCCAAAGTCACTTAGAATTATTTTTATGCTATTATTAAATGTTAATCTTGATATCTAGACTATATTTTTAGTAATTTTTATGTATTTATTTTGAAAAAATTCCCTATTTAGTTCAAGGGATAAAATTATTTTAGACCTTCTTCTTTTTTTTTTTTTTTTTGGTGAGACAATGATTGATGACTAACTAACATAGGAGGCTTGGATGTATAGAGTTTGTGTTTCGAACCTAGAAGAAAAACTGGCACATAATTGACACTCAAAAAATGGGGGTAGAAAGAAGGAAGGATATGGAATTCTCCTACTGTCATTTTCTATCTGTGTTAGCTGTTTCCTTTATCCCAAGATATGCACATCTGAAGCTTATTACATGTCTCTATAAGATAAGGCTCTATCATCCAATTTGTTTGCTATATTTTACTGGAATAGTCATTTTTTTGCAACATATGCGATATTAGATAACACTCGCTCCTTTCGAAAAGGAGAGACTAAAAAGGCTTTTCTATCTAATTTCTGTAGCTAGTCATAAAAAAGTAGCAGTTAATTTGATTTCTTTTTTGATAAGAAGCAATAAATATGATCTCTGGCAATTATGAGAAAGAGATAGGGCACATCAGGTGATTTCACAAATAACCAGTTATTTTGAATTCAAAAACCAGAATAGATCAGCTTCAGTTCTAACACTGAGCACATAGCTGCATCTTAAAAGTTTAGAGAGTCAATACACTTGTCTATTTATTGAAGTCATAGGTCTTTTTTTCCTTGGATCTTGAAACTAGACTATGCATATTATGAAAATAGACTTTTCATAAAGATTCCAAAAAGATTTAAATGACAAGTATACAAGCAATTAAAAAAATTAAACTGTGTTTCTAAAGCAATAGAATCAATAACAAGAAAAATTTAAAATATAATGAAGTTTTGTTTCATTCCTTAATCAAATATGCTGTCTGTACAGTTTAATGAACCTTTTACTATATCAAAAAAAGTTATAACATTAAGTAGAATTTAGGCTGGGTCTACAGAACTCCATTTATGTGTAGTTTGATGAAAAAGGCTAACTCATACATTAGGAAAGTATGAAATTAAGGACACAGTAAAGAACTTTACTTCCTGTCCTAATTATTTATTTTGTGTCCATTTATTGTATCAGAATAGACTCATGAATTTCTAATTTATTAATGGATTGTTATATAATATAATCATTATTATTTTGATATTCAAGATGTCCCAGAATGGGAGTCAAATCAACTGGTTTCTGTGTCCTTTTGAAAAATCTTCATTATCTTTCATTGTCTAACTTCTTATAACTGAAGTAAAATTACATGATGTCATGCACAGCATCAGCCCTCATTATGTTATAATTCCATAGCCCCACTACTGACCTTTGTAATGCTATTGTCATACATTTAACCTCTAGGTATATTGTAAACCTAGTAATACATCGCAATTACTTTTTATTTTACATGATTAACTGTTAAAGAAATTAAGAGGAAAAATATAATTATCCACATGTTTACAATTTCTGATGCCTCAATTTGCTTTGTGTAGATCTACATTCTCATCAAGTATTGTTTTTTTTGCCTGAAGGACTTTTTTCTAACATTTTGATGGTACAAGTCTGCTGGTGAACTATCATGGCTTTAGATATCTAAGAAAGTCTTCATTTCATTCTTCATTCTTGAAAACTCACTTTACTTTGTACTGAATTATCAGTTAACAGTGTTTTTTTGTTTTACTTTTTTTTTTTTTTTTTTTTTTNCAATGGCATGATCTCAGCTCTCTGCAACTTCTGCCTCCTGGCTTCAAGTGATTCTCCTGCCTCAGCCTCCTGAGTAGCTGGGATTACAGGCGTGCACCACCATGTCCGGCTAATTTTTTGTATTTTTAGTAGAGACGGCATTTTACCATGTTGGCCAGACTGGTCTCAAACTCCCGGCCTTGTGATCCATCTGCCTTGTTCTCCCAGATTGCTGGGAATACAGGCATTAGCCACTGAGCCTGGCCTAATTTTTTTTTTTTTTTTTTTTTTTTTCTTAGAAATCGTGCTTTTTTTTTTTTTTTTTTTTTTTAAGTAAGCTTGTTGCTCCACTATCTTCTTACATGCATTGTTTCTGATGAGAAATTTGTCACTTATCTTTATTTATTTGTTGAAAATGTCATGTTCTTCAGTTGTTTTTAAAACATTCTTTTATTTTATTTTTTTGCTGGTTTTAAATAAGTTGTTTATGATGTGCTTTGTCATAGTTTTCTTCATATTTCCTGTACTTGGGCTTTGTTGAGCTTCTTGGATTTGTGAGGTTAAAATTTTCATCAACTTGGGAAACATTTCGACCACTATTTTCTCAAATATATTTTTATATTGCTTCATGTGCCTAGTTTGTTTCCTTCAGAAACTCCCATTATGTATCTATTGGTCCCATTGAAGTTGGTTTACAGCCTACTGATGATCTGTTTGATTATTTATTTATTTATTTATTTATTTTCAGTAATTTTGCTCTTGGTAGGGGTGGGGGGAGGGTTCACTTTGGATAGATTTAATTGCCATGTCTTCATGTTCGCTAATTTTTTTTCTTCTGCTGCATCTGCTCTGCTGTCAATCAAAATCTCAAATGTCATGTCAGACACTGTACTTTTCACATCTGGAAGTTCAATTTGAAACTTTCTGCATCATCTATGTTTCTAATTAACATGTTTAATACTTCCCCTTTAAAACAGAGAAATATAAGAGTCATATGTCCTCATCTAGTGCTTGCCTTTCAACTTTTGAATGATATGCCATACACGGTGAATTTTAATATTTTTGGCACTGGATATGATCATATTTCAATAAACATTCTTAAGCTTTCTTTTGAAGCAAAGATAAGCCAGTTGGATAGACATAGATTCTTTTACGATTGTTATTAAGCTATTCTACATACATTAGAGTAGACTTACCTACATCTAATTTTGCCCACTGAGGCATCAGTTTTCTGGATTTTGTTTCTGATGTCCTGTGAATGGTGAGGTTTTTTATTTCTGGTTGCATGGTTCCTTCCTTTCCCTAAGGTAGTTTTTCTCATATTATGTGTTTGTCAGTAATGAGAAAAATGAAGATTTGAGGGAATGCTCTACTTATCTCCAGAGCTTTCTCTCTCCAGAGCTTTCCCTAGAGTATGTTGACCTGCAAACTCTTCTCATCTTGTCCTCCCTGTTTTAAATGTCTCCTATTTATCTTATTGATGAGTGAAAAATTTCTACCCAACAGTTATGAAGCTAGCTAAACACATGTAATTGAACAAAGGACAGATCAAGTGGACGACAGTTTATTAGCCACATGTACACTCAGCCTGGGGAGGAGGATACCATACAAAACACAGGGCCACATAGGAGTTGCACTTGGAAATAGAGTGAACCATTTTGGGCTGTGGGAGGCAGGCTTTGTATTACTAGGAAGGCGTGGTGACTCTTGGTTCCTGTGGAAGAATATTATTGGTTTGTTGGAATAATCTCACGGCCCATCAGGGAATTGAACCCTGCTATTCAGACATAAATATAAACTGTTTCTGGTCCCTTTGTTAAGTGGGCTCATTGGCTAGGGGAGGTTATTAGTGGGAACAGAATTGGGAGGGAAACTTCAAGGTCCTCTTGGATTCACCTGATACAAAGGCAACATATAATATTGGATCTAAATTTTAGATCTTACACTACACTTTCCAGACCCGCAGCCCAAACCCCTCAACTGCTGGGGAGGCTAGGCTCTGACTGGGTTCTCCTCCTACCGCTACAGTCTAGAAACCCTCACCAGACCATGACCTGGGGGAAATTATAGGGTTTGCCTCTCTCAGGCACCACTGTCTTGTACAGTCAAATGTGCAAAATCATAAAAATGTCATTTCATACATTTTGTCTTTTTGTTGTGGTTGTTTCTAGTGAAATGATAAATCTGGCACCTGTAACTCCATCCACGTTTTAGCTTACATTTTAGAGAACTTTGACAGGATACTCACAATTACCGGTGGTTTCACAGAATGTTACTATTAACTGAATGAATATTTGACCATCAAGAGGAGCCTTTCACCTGGATTACTTTTCATTTCTCTAGAGTCCTAAAACTAGTGTGGGAAGAGGAAATATAAAGGTAAAGACAAATCTGTTGAATATTGAAGAAAGGGGAATAGTTAACTATATTCCAGTGAACAGAACAGTGTCCTTAACTTAAGCATTCTCCTGACTTTCCTACCCTGTGCTTGACTATGGAGGCTCACAATTTTCAAATGAAAGAAACTTTTAGGCAGTCAATTTTGAATAAGTTATTTAAACTCTCTGAATCTTAATGCCTCTATCTAAACAATAATCAAGGATAACAACTTCATCAGTACTTGTTGCAAAGACACATGGTAAAGTCTCACGCAGGCACTCAAACACATGGTTTGGTACACAATAGGTGCTCAATAAATATTATTTCCTCTTGAGTCATCTTGATCAATTTATTAAAAGTTTCCTGTCTCAGTTTCTCCATCCCCTTTTGTACAAACATAAGTTATTTTACCAACTAGCTGGTTTTGATTTTGTTTTTGCCATTTTCCCTTTTCCTATCCTCACTCTGGGAGGCTATAAACCATGCTGTGTCCATAAGTAAATAAAAAAAAAAAGTCCTCAGCTTCCCCAACAAAGAATATTTTTTAGAAAACACACTGCACTTACACGAAGTGACATGATTTTAAAGTCTCTCCAAGGAGTCCAGCAAACATATCTAAGAAAAGGTAATGGAGTGATTATGAGTTCTTTTCAAGGCAGCAAGACCATTCTTCCAAAAGAAAGTCAGGCTGTGTAAAGAGTCACTTGCTTATCCTACAAGACCTTTAGAAGCAGAAGAAAAAAAAAATACAAGCAGACAAAGATTAAAGTATTTTTAGCTCAAAGAAGGAGAGTTTACTTGAGAGCTATAAATTATTTTTTAAAACTTTGCTGTAGTAAATATATAAGAAAACTATACTCTTTCTGTTTGTGCTCAATGCATATGATGGTCAATTTTGTTAAGAAGTATGTATTGAACAAAAAAATCATTTTCAGTATACTGTACTTTAATGTTTTAAAATAAAGATGCTGTGAATTGTATAGGTAAGAACTCATTTGCATTAATATTTCAACTCATCAACGCAAGTTCTGTGGCCTTGAGAAAATTATCTAATATCTCTGAACCAGTTACCAACTCTGTTAATTATGACTACTTCATAGTTTTTTTTTTTTTTTCTTATGGTCAAATAAATCAACATAAATAAAGGATCAGCTCTGGTCCATATCTCATAAAAGACCCTCAATGAGTGATTTCTCTGCAGCTGCTGCCACCACTACTAGTAAGCCATTAACTATTACTACATTTATCATTAATGCCTGTTTTCAAACAATGGACATTTTTAGATTCTTCAAATGCTTGCCAAAAGCAGAGCTTCTAAAATCAAAACAAGGAAACAGAAAGAAATGAAATATTACAGGCATGCTGATAGAAACTCAAAAATACAATCTATCATGAAAGAAAACATGGCAGTTAAAGTATAAACAATTATTGCTCACATAAAAGAGCAGAAAAATAGAATGAAATAGCATTCTACCATTTTAGCAACTTTGTCACTTGTGTATTCACTCATTTATTCAACAAATATTTATTAAACTTGCCTAATATTTCAGTCACTAGTCTGGATGCTAGGGAAAATAAATTAACAAAACTGATAACAAATTTCTTACAAATTGAATTTTAGCAAAGAAAGACAAAGAATGCATATCATATCACGGTGTGCCCTATTCTGCCCTACCCTATTCTACCCTATATCTCAGATGGTGATACACACACATATATACATATGTGTGTGTATATATATACATACACATATATATGTATATATGTATATTTATTTCATATATACATATATGTCAGAAAAATGAGAAAGAAAAGACAAAGAATACATATAAGGGATTTCAATTTTAAATAAAATCACAAGGGAAAGACTCAGTAAGAAAATATGTATAAAGGAGGCTTGGAGACATTGTGACTTTGGCCCTACTGGGTAACTGAAGACAGGAAGACATTCAAGGCAAAAGAAACGACCAACACATCAGGACTGATGTAGAAATGTGCCTGGACGATTGGTAGAACAGGAGAATACCAATGTAGTTAGAGTGGAATGAGCAAGAGATCAGTCCTAAGATTCGAGGCCAGAGAATGAATGAGGGGAGAGAGCTCAAATCATGTAGCACCATGTAGATTATTCTATGCACTTTGGCTTTTTTCTTTTTTCTCAAAGAGATATGAGGATTATTCTGGCTTCTGTGCTGAGCACAAATTAAAAGAAAAAGGGAGAAGTAAGGAGACAATTTGGAAGCGAGGAAGTGAGGAGTGGTTGGCTTCAAGATATTTTTAAGGATAGCAGTGGCAAAATTTCCTGAATAATTGGATATTGGGTTTAAGAGAAAGAGAAGTCAAGGATAATTCCAAGGTTTTGACCTGAGCAACTGGTAGGTTGGAATTTCCAGATAGAGAGATAGAACAAAAACAACGCAAGAGCAGATGTAGGAGACTGGAAGATGGTGAAATCAGGAGTTCAGTTTTAGGCACATTAATTTGGAGATGGAAATATTTGGATGTAAGTCTGAAATTTAGGTAGAAATCCAAGCTAGAAATGATATTTGGAGTCATTGGCACATAGCACATTTTTTTCAGTATACCTTTCTTTCTTTTTCTGAAGATGCGTAGAATTTATATTTGTTCAGCATTACATTAAAATGACTTTAATATAGCCTCATAATATTTAATAAATGCAGCAAAAGGCATCTGGATGATCTGAGTATAAATGGTTGGCTTTACTAGATATGCTTTTGAAATTTTTGAGCTTGGATATGCTATTTTACCTTGGTGAACCTCAAGTTCCTGGTTTATTATAAGAGATAATAATAACTACTTTCTAATTTTTTTTTGAGAATCACATATTTTAACCCTGTTCTTTTTAATTTTAGATTTTGTTAAGTGACAGTGATGTGCAATGATATATTAAGTGCTTCATATGCAACATCAAGTTTAATCCTTACTCAAAAAATAGAGGTAGGTGGAATTATCCCAGTAAGAATATTGAGCAACATTGAATAATGTGCTCATGTGAATATAGCTAGCAAGTAATAGAAAGTATCTATTATATCTTTGCTTTTGTTTTGCTTTATTTGCTTCTGTATTTCCTAATATAAATATGAGTCTAATGTGCCAGAAATAAAACAGACACACAGTGATTGATCACTGTATTTATTTATTACACGTTAGAAGGTTGATCATCAGCATTAAAGCAACATCTAAGTGATTTTCTATGAGTCAAACAAAATTATCATTCTAATGAATAATGCATTCATTTCTTATAGCCATGTACTTTTCTAAGTGCAGTATTTTAGTTAAGCCACACTTACAAATTTACATCCGTAGGTGAATTTCAGGCACTCAATCTATGTGATGTTACCAGATGCTCAACACCTTTCTCAGTGAATTGTTCTGAGATGAATGAAGTGTTAATTCATGGAGCCTCTGTCATTTGCCCAAGGTGTTTGCTTCTTCCATATTCTATGAAAAACCCTCTGGTACACTATACTATCTCCTTCCAATGCCTGCCCTTGAGGAAGATCTATCCCAGATATCTAAAAGTAACCTCAAGTTCATGTGCTAGAGGGAACCAGCACTCTAAGTGGCAAACACAGTTGAAAAAAATACGGGTAGTAAAGTCCTAACTCTTTAAATGATTACTGTTATAACCAAGTCAAATAGAAGAAACTCTCATTTTTTTAATAAATAACTAAAATAGTATCTATTCCCAGTTTTTACTTTTTAATCTTACTGTTATATATCATATATGTGTCCCTTTCCTTATCTAGTAGAGAAATTTCTGGACAAAGAATCTGTGCCCAGAGTAGTCATGTAGGTGGCAGGAGTACAAAGGTCTGGCATGAATTTGTGCTTTCATCATCCCACACATGTGAGTCTGATTTATGTAGGTAGTTTCTTAGAGATTTAAATGTTCTCATGTTTAAATTGGAAAGGAGACACTGGTCTTTCAGAATTTATATGATGACGAAAGCATGTACCTTATAAGGCATAGATAACGTATTGTTAGTGATATACCAGTGACACTTAATAGTTTAAAATTCAATAATTGTTGTGTACCTATGGACTAAACAAGTGTTAAAAGTGTTTACGCAGGCAAGTAAAATAATCCTTGCAATGACTCTGGAAAGTATTATGATTATATTTATTTTAGCGATAAAGAAAATAGAAACTGATGTATAAGAGGTTAAGTATCTTACTCAAAGAAATGTAGCTAGCATTTGAACTCCTGCCTTTCGAATTTAAGGTCTTTGTTCATTTTTAAAATTTTTATTATTTTACTTTAAGTTCTGTGGTACATGTGCAGATCGTGTAGGATTGTTACAGAGTATACACATGTCATGTGTATACTGCCTCCATCCCCCACTGTCACCTACATTAGGTATTTCTCCTAATGTTATCCCTTCCCAATCTCCCCACCCCCTGCTATCCCTCACCTAGCATCCACCCAACAACAGACCCCAGTGTGTGATATTCCCCTCCCTGTGTACATGTGTCTCATTGTTCAACACCCACTTATGAGTGAGAACAAGCAGTGTTTGATTTTCTGTTCTTGTGTCGGTTTGCTGAGAATGATGGTTTCCAGCTTCATCCGTTTCCCTGCAAAGGACATAAACTCATCCTTTTTTATGGCTGCACAGTATTCCATGGTGTATATATGCCACATTTTCCTTGTCCAGTCTATCATCGATGGGCATTTGTGTTGGTTCCAAGTCTTTGCTATTGTAAACAGTGCCACAATGAACATAAGTGTGCATGTGTCTTTATAATAGAATGGTTTATAATTCTTTGAGTATATACCCAGTAATGGGATTGCTGGGTCGAATGGTATTTCTATTTCTAGATCCTTGAGCAATCGCCACACTGTCT
>NW_016107466.1:4341331-4368256 GCF_001604975.1 Cebus imitator | reverse complement strand
TAGGTTTTCTTCTAGGGTTTTTATGGCGTTGGGTCTTATGTTTAAACACTCCATGCTCATGGTTAGGAAGAAACAATATTGTGAAAATGGCCATACTGCCCAAAGTAACATATTCAATGCTATCCCCATCAAGCTACCATTGATCTTCTTCACAGAACTGGAAAAAAAAAAAACACCTTAAACTTCATATGGAATCAAAAAAGAACCCACATAGCCAAAACAATGCTAAGCAAAAAGAACAAACCTGGATGTATCACGCTACCTGAGTACAAACTACAGTTCAATGCTACAGCAATCAAAACAGCATGATACTGGCACCAAAACAGAGATATAGACCAATGGAACAGAACAGAGGCCTCGGAAGTAAAGCCACACATCTACAACAATCTGATCTTTGGTAATCCTGACAAAAACAAGCAATGGGGAAAGGATTCCCTGTTTAATAAAAGGTATTGGGAAAACTGGCTAACCATGTGCAGAAAGCTGAAACTTGTCCCCCTCCTTACACCTTATACAAAAATTAACTCCAAATAGATTAAAGGTCCTTGCCCTAAATGTAGTTCTTTGTATATATATCCATATATTATATATATAATTTTATTTTTATTTTTTGCATTTTAGATTTGGGGTACATGTGAAGAATATGCAAGATTGTTGCATAGGTACACACATGGCAGTGTGATTTGTTGCCTTCCTCCCCATTACCTATATCTGGCATTTCTCCCCATGCTGTCTCTCCCCAACACCCTACCCCCTGCTGTCCCTCCACTATTTCCCCTGGACAGACCCTAGTGTGTGATATTCCCCTACCTGTGTCCATGTGTTCTTATTGTTCAACAGCCGCCTATGAGTAAGAATATGCGGTGTTTGATTTTCTGTTCTTGTGTCAGTTTTCTGAGAATGATGGTTTCCAGGGAGAAGGATATGAATGTAGTTCTTTAGAGCAATATTGCTCAATAGAACTGCGTGTAATGAATAAAACATTCTATGTGTATTCTATCAATATGGTAGTCACTAGCTACAAGTGGCTACCAAGCATTTGAAATATGATAAAGGTAGAAGAACTAAATGTTCAAATTTATGTAAGAATAACAATTATTTAAATTAAATAGCCATCCATAGCTACTGGCTACCATATCAGGCAGTGCAGTTCTAGAATAAAGATCTGTTAAAATGTGATATGCTTGCATTATGTCTCATTTGGCTTTGTGCTGGAGCTAGTCCAAAGCTTGGCATATAGGTGCACAATGAATGTTTTCAGCAGCCAATGGAGAAATATATTGATGATTTGTACACTCAACTTGTGTTTGTTCCATCCAAGTTTTCTTTTTCTATACCTTCAGTGTATTATAAGTTCTTGCTTAGTGAGTCTTTCCTTGATTTCATAATATCCTCTGCTGGATTTAGGTGCCAAAAGGGCCACTATCTTCCAGGAAAAAAGTATATATAGTGGTTGAGAGCCTGGGCTTCTAAATATGACTGCTATGCTTCACATTAATTCTGAAAACTTCTGAGCTGAATTACCTTTCTTAGGCAAGTCATTGAACCTCACTGTATCTTCATTTTCTGGTCTGTAAGGCATATATAATGAAAATTATGATCATGTGAGGTTGTTGGTAAGGTACATAGAGATAGATCTTGCAAAGCACTTTTCAAAATAAATGGCAGGTAGATTAGGATCAACAAATATTAGTTACTTACATTATTTGACTTTAATTATTCCTACTCCTGCTCTTTTTGAACCTCTAAAATATCACAAATGTAAAACTTCAAGAATATCTTACAGAAAACATTTTAGGATGTTTATTAAAACTGTATTCAGAGAATGCTGATTTCCTATCCTTTATTTAAGCAGACATTTATTTTTAAGCTGTAATAACTTGCCAGGTTTTTGAGATGAAACAAAGAATGTAAAGGTAAATAGGGCACATCTACTGCATCTAAGAAGCTCACAGTGTGGTAGGAAAGACAGCAAATAAACATTACAGATTATATGAACATTATACAGGAAATAAATATGATGGAATAATCATTACTAATGGATGGGTAGGAATTGTTCAGGAGGTCTTCATGGAAGAAGTGATATCTGACTGAAAGGATCACTATTTGCTGAATGCTCATGCAGTGGAGCCTGAAATCTGTCTATCCTAGGCTCTTTGGAATTGAATGAATTCTGAAAAGTAGTTATTTTTTCTTTCTCTTTCTCTGTTTCTATATCTGTCTTTCTCTGTCTCTGTTTCTTGCTCTCTCTCTCTCTGTCTGTCTGTCTTTGACTCTTTCTCTGTTTCACCACAACTCCTTTTGTGCAGGTTGAGTTAAAATGAGTTAAACAAACAAATAAAAAAATCCCAGAAAGTAAATGTCACTCTTGCTTACAGATCTTGCTTACAATTTTGCTTATCCAAATCTTGCTTCTCCACCCAAGACAACTTTTCTATTTAAAATATTAAAATGGAAACTAAATCCAATTATTAGTATGTATTTACCCTTGAGTTCTCAAACTAAAGTAGCCATCATATTAGAGACTCCTCCCCAAATTGTTATTCCAGCAAATCCAGATGACAGAGTATCACACACACACACACACACACACAAGAAAAAAACAATTCTTTTGCATAGTAAAAAAGTATGTGAAATAATTGCCACAGCTGGTAAATTGATTATGGGCAAATCTGGAGAAGGCGAGCACAGGATGTGCTGAAAAACAGCTTGAGATTTCATCACTGGAATTATGCGTGAGTCCCAGAGAATCTGCACAGTCTTGTCCTGCCAAGACCCCTCATATAACTATGCACAACCCATGCTACCAACACGACACATTGCACAAGAAATTACACATTTTAAATTAGATGCCTGAAAGAGATGCTCTAGCTGCAAAGCGGAGGCAGCTGCACTAAGATATTTGGCCATATCTATTTTCTGTGGCTTAGCTCAATTTATTAAGAAGGAGCATCATGTTTTAGATCTCTGTCAAGAAGGTGCTAAGGCATGGTGATGGAGAGACTGAGTTCTGGAAACCGTGTTGATTCCAATCCCATCTCTTGTTATTCCTACTTGTGTGGCCTTCAGTAAGCTGTTTATCTTCTTATGTGCCTCAGCTTACTCAGCTGCACATTAGGGCAATAGTAGCAGCTAATTTATAGTGTTATTCTGATAATACAATAAGGCAACATATAAAGTGTTTAGTCTGTAGTTGTCATAATTAATGGCAAATAAAAGTTGAGTATTTCCTCTCCTATTAATCTGTCAGTTTAGATTGTGTCTTTATGCACTGTTTTTCCAATTCAATTCATGCGGTCTTCAAATGGTTGCTCAGCGAAGGAATGAGTAAATAACTACCTTATATTTATATAGGTTTTGAAATCAATCTAATAAATTTGTTCTTTGATTTCAGCCTTGTAATATTAACTTATTTTATTCTATAATTTGAGTAATTTATACCTTTAATTGGAAAATCATATTATTAAATATCCATAATGCTCAGAAATCAGAAGTAGATCATTTTTAGGATTTTTTCATTTTTCCTGTTGATATTTGTTTATCACTTATTTATTCATTTTGTCATGAAATGACGGTTAGTGCTCATTTGCAGACAAATAGTTGCCAATGTGAATATATATACATATGAAAAATGTCACAGATTATCATGAAAAGATGTGAGAATTCAGTAAATCATGAAAGTTCACTCTTGCACACAAACATTCATTGAGAACCACCCTATAGATGTCTTGACATGAAAGACAGAATTTCCTTTCTGTACTTTATCACAAGGGACAATATAGTCTAAGAGTAGAGTTAGAAATTAGATATCACTAAAATTTGACACCTAGATTGGGTAAAACACGCTATTCTTATTAATTACAACTAAGCACATATTGCGAAGATTTGAGCTTCAGAAATGTTTTTAAAATATAGATAAAAAGACATTTAACATTTCCTTTAATGAATATACTGGGCAGCATTAAAAAGGAAATGAATCATCCCAGAAGTCTTGAGAAAAATGTTAAATCCATCACTGCATTGTAATTGATCAGGAATGCTTTGTAATTTTTGAATTGTTCTTTTGTCCAGCACACATTCCAGCAAATGTGCGATATTGATGAGTTTTACAAAAATCCACTGGAGTGATTCATTTTCACTTCCCTGCTTTTTATGAGATCTTTTATTCTAAACTCAGCTCTCTCTTGCTTCATCTTATTCCTGAGCCCTCGCCGAAGTAGAGGGCTTCTCCTTGATTTGAGTTATCATTTGGATGGTGAATTTTTTTCTAAGCATTTTTTTGTTTCAGTATTTTCCACTATGGATAAGTAAGAAGCTGTGAATCTGCAGATTTTACCTTCTTTAAAGATTTCCTTCAGATAGAGCAGGGGGTAGACAAACCTGTTTGTATCTTTTACTGCAGCATTTTTAGTTCCAGCTTTATAATTGACAACATACATCTTTCTTTTCTTTTTTTAAATTATACTTTAAGTTCTGGGATACATGTGCAGACCATATGGGTTTGCTACACAGGTATACATGTGCAATGGTGGTTTACTACACCCATCAACCTGTCAACTACATTAGGTATTTCTCCTAATGCTATCCCTCCCCCAGCCTCCCAGCCCCTGACAGGCTCCAGTGTATGATGTTTCCCTCCTATGTCTATAATAGTCTTAGAAAATACAAGTTTATTTTCTAAAACTATCTTACGTTTTCTTTTTAATTCTGGAGTATGTATTTTGGCTCATTCTTTTCCATTCCTAGATGGTAGCTCTCATTGGTCTCTCAGAGAACAAGTGTGTCTGTGAGACTTCTTTTCTCACTTGCATTAACAACCATAGGCCTTGATAAAGAGAGTGGTAGTGCAGGGGTGTCTCTGAAGGTTTCACATTAAAATGTAGGATGTAGTAGAGGCAGAAAAAGAGCAACTTGTCAGTAATAACGTTTTATCTTAATGTTGTCAAGTGACTTCTGGAGCTAGCACAGGCACATTTGTGAATATTTGCCTCAACTACAGAGTCTGCTTTACAAAACCATTTTGTGCTAGAAGAGACTATTTAAAATTGTACTCGTGGCGCTGTCTCCAGGCGGGAATCTGTTATTAGCAGTAGTGATAAGGAAGGCTAAAGACATGTCATGACATTGGTTGCCCTCAGGATAAGAGTAGATCAAGGCTTTCAGAGGAGAGGGCAGAGAGGGAGAATTACTCCTCATCACTGCCAGATTTTGAGGCTACCAGCAAAGGATGATTTTAAGCTGCAACTCAGGAAACTGGGAAAAAATGGCAGCTCCTACACTGATAATTGCTCCCCTTGGCCTGCCCTCTTCAGGGCTTTTGTCTATGGGGACTCTATTGAGGTCCACCATCATGGCAGAGCTTTCCCTGCAGATAATTGAAAAAATTACTTCCTCCGTGGATAGAGGGGCTTCAAGGTCCAGTGAAGTGAGCTGAAGTATTCTTAACACTGTTTTTACATATCTGTACACACCCTCACGTAAAGCACACATATTGTTTTGACAATAATGGCTATGAGAGTGTTTAAATGACTAATATGTATCCAAGGTGGGGCGGGTGGGGGGTGGAGTTATTTTCCATTAATCAGAGAAGCCTTTGAAAACCCAACAAAATAGAATTGACTTGAAACAAAAATATTTATATACCACAAATATGAAACAAATATTTACTAATCTATGCCTCCCCTCTCTAAAATAAAGTATGAGAATGCCTGATTGTGTCACATCGATGCAATTATATAATGCATTTGTATTCTGGGATTTTCTTAAACAAAACAGAGACTACAATAATAAAAAAGAAAAGGCTGTATGAAATTTAGGAATAATACTTAGTTTGAAACCAAGTATTATTGAATATGAAACTTGCAAATCTTTGGTTGTACTGCCTTTTATTCAAAGATCAAAATGTTCTTTGTACACTGGAGAATAAAATGCTGGGTACATTTTGGATTCAGTAGATATCACCATCTCGTTTTTTAAAAAGTGTTTTGACTTTGGCAGAAGCCAAGAAGCAGTTTGCAAAGCACTTTTCCTTAATATTTAAATTCCCTTTGAGGTTTAAGAGAAATTTTATCCACATGTTTCTAATTCATTTGCACTCAACTCATAAAAAATGTTCTTCAATTTGATCTCATTGTGGTCCAGGGGCATTAAAAAGCTTTCAAATGAGCCTTCCTCCTTGAATTGAAATCCAGATGTTGTGTTTTGTCAGCTCTAAGCAGATTTGAAACTTGAAAAAGTCTTGGTCATAAATGAGAAGGCACAGATGGTTTTGGAACTGAGGGAGAAAAAAAAATTCGCAGATAATAGAAATTCTCTTAAAACATAAGGAACTACCATTTTTTAAGAATTTCATTCAACTGGTGAGTAACATTATGCTCATTTAAAGATAGAAGACTCTGCAGCTAAGAGAAATTGAATGATCTAGGGCCAAACTGTGAGTGAGAATACAGCCAGGAATAGACTCCCAGAGCCCTTCTTTATACTAATCACGAGTAGTGATTAAAATAAATAAATAGTGGGAGGGTGAAAAGGATGGAACCAAATGCTAAAGCCATATGGTAACACCATCAGGAAGAGGGAAAAAAAAAAAAAAAGGTTATTTTTCACATGTCAAATATTTTTTCTCATTGGCCACCAGGAAGATGGGGAGGAGAGAAGGGATTGAATACTGTGCAATACAAGGCAAAAACAGTCACATTCTAATAATTTTATTCCCGGCATTTCCCAGGAAGGTCAGCATTTTGACATTCAAATCCAGCCACTCCATTTAAGGCATTTTGAGACAAAATATGATTCCATTTTCCTTAAATGTGAAATCTATTTTAAAAATACTTATATTTTCTATGTCTTTAAAACACTATGTCGATTTGTACAAGCATAAACATATTATTGTCAATAAGTAGTCTTTTTTACCTTAGAATATAGATTAATTTTTCTGCCTCATCTATAAATATCTTCATAAACAGGATTAATTTACCAAAATGTTATGCACTTTATACTAATTTTTCAAAACTGTTTCAAAACAACAGTTTTGAAAACACCATAAAACTACTTTTTTGTAGTTAAAACAATATGTAGCTAAACATTGTTTTCCTAGTTTAGCTGGAGAATAGATGTTAGTTGCTTTTTTCCTTAAAAATTCCTTTAGAATCAAATGAGCCTCAGTTCAAATTCTAGCTCTGCATTTACAAACTAGGTGACTTGAGAAATCATCAGCAGTATTGACACTCAATTGCTACACTTTTGATTAAAAGAATTGGAGAAAGATGTTCTCTTTACGGCTTACTAAGAAGATAGGTTTGACATCTGCAACTGCTTGTAGCTTCTGCTGGTGTGAATGAAGCTTGTCTTTGGATGGAGCCCCCATTGGAGAGAGGGGAGCAAAAGAGTATGAGTTCTGATGGCAATTGATTAAGTGCCTGGAATCAGCCATACCTGAAACCTTCCAAATACATGAGACAATTCATTCTTCTGTTAGCATAGGCCACTATGAATTCTGTTCCTCTTAACAGAAGTGTTTTCTTTAATACTAATATGTAAAGGATACACAGATAATGCATTTTTATGAATTCACAGTAAGATGTTTTTCCTAAAAAAGTGATCCATCACAGTTATTTCTCTTCTTACTGTTGCTGTTATTCCTGCTGTTGATTATTACTTGTGGCTGAATGTAACAATAAAATACAGCTTTATTTTTTTCATCTAGAGCAGGATCTAAATGGTTAGTTTGATCCTTAGTCCCAGTCCCAAAACCCCACAGAGCTTTAGGCATAGATAACTACTTTGTTCAAAGAAAAAAAATCACTCCTCTCCTTAGATATGCCCAGCAGGTCTATTAAACCACTGTGATTTTTCAGCCACTCACAGTTACTGCACGTTGCTTACAATTGTGTTTTAACAGATCCTTCACACTTTTTACTTCTTTTTTATTCCCTCTCTGCACACAGGTGCACAATTCAATACCTGCTTGGGTAGCCTGATACCATTAACTCTACATGAGTTCCACTGCCTCTGGTTGTTGACCACCTGATATTGTCATTTTCTTTTGAGAATGAATCTTAATTTATATCGGTAATGATGAAGGAGCCAGACAAAGGAAAAGTTAAGGATGATAATTTTGTTAAGGGATAGGAAAAATAAGGAAATGGTTGTTACACACACACACACACACACACACACACACACACACACACACAAAATGGCAAATAATGGAAATAAATGTAAAAGGACCATATTTTTCAATTATGGTTGAAGGAAAGAGAACCTAAGGCCCCTGGGAAAGGAGCCACAATTTAATTACTTTCTTTGGACCCCAGGAGCTGGCACAGTAAAAAGCATTGTCAGAGTTTCTCATTCTCACTTGTTTAAGGACTGGGTTACTACTGATGACCAAGACCTCGATAAAAGAGAGGGTAGAAATAGTTTTTAAGGCTTAGCTTTTTTCTAATGAGTTTTCACGTGCAATTGTTAGGAATCATAAATTATCTCTAGTGCTATTTTACAGAGGCTTTTGGAGAAGTTTATTTGGGCAATGGCAGAGTTACTCTTGAGCTATGTAGTCTCTAGAAGATAAATAAAATTTCCTAAATTCTTTCCATCACTAGTATCTAACGGTCAAAATGGAGCATCATTGCTAAAAAAAAAATCTTCCCTTGTATTTGAAAATGAGACCTTGGATACTAAGAGATCTTTCCTTGAGAAAGAGAAAACCCACTTATTCAGGGCTTGGTTTCGTGGCTGGCAGAAAGTGAGATGACAGCTCTGCAGATGGTTGGTTAGAGGTGGAGGATAGTACCGAAAAAGCGTAAACACAGTCTGTCCTCTTTGGGTCAAATGCGCCTTTTGTGATGGCCAGTGCATCCCTGAAACTTTTTATTACTGACAGGGACATTCATAAATAACATCCATGTCTATAGTTTTGACTACTTCCCCTCCTGAACCCACTAATGCTCTGATGTAAATTTTATTGCTACACATTGCCATGTCACACTTGTATTCCTCCAGGAGATTATTACTTCTTAGCACAACCTAATGTTTACCTGATATTTTTCAAAATATTGATATATGACTTCCAGCTGACCTTATGTGCCCATTCTGTGTCTTTCCAAGGGTAGAAATAACCACTACAAGGTGATCTACAAAGGGAGTTTGTCTTGGTGTCAGTGTACATATACTGTGAAAAAAAAGTGTGTGTGTGTCTGTGTGTGTGTTTCAAATCACTTACTCTAACAGAGATATCACACTACCAGTGCCATTTGTTAAACCAGAGGGTTTAACTGGATAACCAATGGGGCTCTAAAGAGATGACACTTGGTGGCTCAATCAGGGAATAAAAGGATATTCCAACAGTATGCTAAACTGTGAAAAGTGCAAATAATCTCAATTTTCAGATTAAGTCTTTCCAAACTACCTGGTTGCTTCCATTGACACCACTAAACAAACATTCCTAAGGGAATTATGGATATTTGCACATCAGCCAAATCAGCTTAAATTCATTAATATTTCCATTTGTGTCTGAAAATAAGTGCTTGTAAAATTACATAAATACCTACATTGATCTTTATTTTACTTGCTACTATAAAGAAAAGAGGTTAAAGTTTAAAAATGCTTATGACAAAAAAATTATTTTGTGTGTGAAAAGCAGTGACCCCGTCTCACTGTTATTCGACTTTGTGTTTAATCTGTAAAGTCAAATGAACAAAATTAAATAACATGGCTTACATACTTCTTAAAATATTTTTAAAGATGATAGTGAAAATGAGAGGTATAATTAGAGAACTTAAAATCACACCTTAGTTCTCTGTGAATGGAATTCCTCTGAAAACAAATAACTTTTACCATGGATCTAAGAGAGAAATGTATTGTAGAATGAGAGATAGCATAGGTTGCTTCCTTACAAATAAGTTGCAGTGACAAACTTTCATCTGAAGTTCACTGCTATGATTTCTTTATATCCTGAATATTTTTGATATATTAATCATCTTTTAATATATTAATCATCTTTTAATCATCTATTAATAACAGAAAGGACTTTATAGCAATAGCAAGCTATATCACTCCAAACCAATGGCAAAGAACATTCTACCAATTGCTAAGGATTAGAATATTTCATTTCTATAGAGTATCAAATATGACTGTATAACTTTCCCATCATGTTCTCTGTTTTACATTTAAACTTATAAACAAACACTTCATTGATTTTTTTTAACAGTGATGCTCCATTTTGGCCATGACCAGCATCTCATTGACATCTTCTGTCAGGTTCCCACGTAGTCACCTTAGCCATATCTGTTTTGTAGCTGTGCTTGGGATTCTTCTGTAGAATAACATTTATTCATCCTAATTTAGGGTGAATGCAGAAATGAGTGAGTTCCTATCTTACATGTCTTGGTGGGACTGTTTTGTAACAACTACATTAAACCACAGTCATTCCAGTTATTTTGAGGGTAGGAGACCTACAGGGCTCATTTCCAGATTCAGACAGGATAAAGTAAAGAAACTGGTCAGAACCAACACATGGCAAGGAAAGCAACCTTTAGTTTCCCTTATTACTCATGAGCATGAGACTCTCCAACCAGCGCCACAACAGTTTACAAATGCCATGCCAATGACCTGAAAGTCATTGCCCCATTCCATGGCATCCACCTGAAAGTTATTGCCCCTTTTTCAGAGATTTCTGGATAACCCTCCCCTTAATTTGCATGCAGTTTAAAATGGGTATAAATACATATAGCCAACAGCCCTCAAGGGCTCACTCTGAGTACACAGCCTAGAAATTAGCCCTGCTTCACAAGGAGCAGCTTGGGTTCAATAAAGGTTGCTGTCTACCACCACCAGCTGGCTTTTGAATTCTTCCCTGGACAAAGCCAAGAACTCTCACAGGCTAATATCAGTTTTGGGGCTTGCTTGCCCCACATCAATTTGAAATAGAAACTTTCATTCATTTATTTCACCTGTTTACACCCATGATGAACATCTGCTGTGTGAAAAATACTTTAAAGGAGCTGAGTAGCAAGGCAAAAGAAGGTCAAATGTGAATGAGGAGCCCTTGTAAGGGTGGCCATGGAGAGAGGACACCATTTCTCTACACTATTGGTACAGAGTTGGCCTTGTAAGTATGTGTTAAGAAGAAAGGAGCACTTACCCTATTTATATGAGATAATGCCTTTGCAGAGGATATAATACTAATTTTATCTTTTAATTACTGTCGTTTATTTCAGAGGGCTTCTTCAATGTTTTCATTGTCAGTATGTGTTTTAGCCTTCTCTGGGGTTACTGGAAGGATATTTATGTAAGCGAAAATATTCCAATATTCAATATGTTTTCCAGTTAATTTTATGCCTGGGATTTTTGTTTTGTTTTGTTTTCTCTTAGCCATTGGGAATAATGACCTCAGGTACATACCAAACAATACATTTCGCTCCACCTCCATCACCAGCACACAATTCCAATGAGTTTTGTATTGATTCTTTTCCTTCTTTCCTTGGGAACCTTGGTGCATTCTCTATCCACAGCAAAGAGTAAATGTAAATCAATTTGCCATTTCCCTGATATTGGCTTTCCAAAGGTTCAGAAAGATCTGGCTTCATCTTTGATTGGTACCATATCCCTTTGCCAAAAACATTCAAGTTTTCAGAGTCTTCTGACAAGAGCGTTCTTTCTTCCACTCTTTGGCTGATTCCTCATTCTGTAGAGTCTCCACATAAATATCCCTTCCTCAAAGAAGTCTTTCCTAATATTCTGTTATATTACTTCATAGTATGCTGCACTTTTTCACTATAGCATGCTTTGTTATTTTTAATTTGCATATATATCTATTTTTCATAATAGATTATAAACCTGATATGATTTGAGACAGTGTAGACCTCATCCTTATCACAGAATTTATCATGAATAAAGCATTCAAGAAAATCATTTTCTGAATGAAATAATGTCATAATATTTACATTTAGGCTAAATATTTCATCCATATGTTTATAGTATATATTGACTATTGTGTGCTGTGAATTTAACGTCCTAAGCATTGGGGGGAAAAATGAGACAAAGATCTTAGGCATAAAACTAATTGGAAAATATATTGCATGTTGAAATATTCTTACTTTTCTTTCCTGTGCAATTGAACCTAAATTCAATATGTTCCTACTGTAGGCTATGTTTACCAAAATCAAACTACATTCAGCTATGGAAAACCTGTCTTTGAACATATGCTGTAGGCTGCATTCTACCAGATGAGTGGGGAACAAGCTGTGAGACTAAACTTTTATCATCATCTCTATAAATCAAGATGAAAGCTATAGACTTCCTCCTGTGGACCTCACACTGCCTTTAGAAAAACAAAAAGGTGAAATATTTAGGTTGAAAAAAATACAATTCTGAAAACAATTATTTGGCATTAATAGAACATCAATGAATATTCTATTTCTTTGAAAGATCTGGATGAAGGAGAATTCCAAAAATGCTAGGAAACATAATTGCAGATTTCTGGCCCAAAAGCATGGCCAGTATTTTAATATCTCAGTTAATGATGCCAACTCCAAAATAAAATAGATTTGCTCCAAATATTTTTATATGTTTAGATATATTAGCTTTCTCTTGAATATAAGTAGAGACTAATTCTAAGCCAATTGAGGTTATATTTTACATGCTGCTCATCTTATATATTTAGTTTTAGTGTACTGCAAAATAGTTCCTACAAGAATAAAATGGTCCTTATTTTGAACTTGAAAAATGAAAAGAAATTAGATTAAATATAAATGGAGACAAGTTTCAAGCTCCATATCAAACGTGGAGCGTAGGTATTCTGCTATCTAAGGGCTGCTAAGAATTCTAACTGTTGTTTTCTAGAATATCAGGTCATTTAAAAAAGCTCAATATTCATTTGCCTTTGGGTAGTAGATAAATCAATTGTGCACATATTGTAGTATTTACTACACTTAATAGGTAAACATTAAAAATAAATGTACACTTTTCTAATAATTATCCTTTTAAGAAAATGTGTTTAATTTTAGCAGCAGAGGGAATGTTTTTAATTGAATTTAATATCACATTGATAGAAGGCTGGATTTAATCCAACTGTAAAATGAAATTAGAGCTACATTTTATACTACCAACCTTTGTGCACATTAAACTAATTTAAATGCTGTTTAACTACAGCTCACTTCCTCTTTATTTTAATATTGTAAGGATAGAAAACAGACTTAATTGTGACAAATATATTTGGTTTCCACATAAAAACAATGTTTCTTGTACTGCCCTTTTATATGAAGATTTTTAAATACTTCCACATATCCTGTCTTCTTTTCTCTTCTCGTCCTCTTATGAAGTCTAATAGAAACATAAAATTTGATTATAATTAAGGGAATTTACTTTTGATTTTATTTTGTTTCTGCCTTTTGATTGACTGACTGGGTCTTCGTGAGTAAATGATTTGCTAATTAAATCAGTGCCTCAATTTCTCTAGGTATGAAATGAGAGTTACATTTGCTATTTCTTCTTTGCTGCATAACCAAAGGCAATATCATGAAATTAAATATAAATATAAATATAAATATCCACTGAAAATGATGCCACATAAACTCAAGCAATACTTATTTGTATTTCCTAGCAACAAACCAATTTACTTCCGAAGTCAATTATTGAAAGAGAGTCAACCTTGGTACACTGAACTTCCCTAGAATCTTTAGTGGCAGGGAGCAGAAATTCCTTAGCTAATGCCCTCATCAAAGAGAACATTTGATATTTTACTATTTTGTGGCTTCAGGGAAACACAATTCAATTTTGACAGTTAAAAAAATGAGCCCTTGTTTGGAACATGAAACTAAAATGCGGAAACTGGAAAAGAAAGCAAATTCTGGTGAGTACCAAATCTGTGTCAAGTATTGTGCTAACAGGTGCTTTATTAACTTCTCTAGTAGACTGGCACATAAAATACAAGACACCAAGTTTAATCTGAATTTCAGATAAAAAAGAAACTATATATTTAGTATATAGTGTATAAGTATGTATTTTATATAGTACATAGTATATACAGTATAAGTTTGCCCTATGTAGTATCAGGTAAATACTTCCTTCCATTGAAAAAAACTTTTTCATGTAAAATTCTAATTTAACTAAGTGCCATGCATTTTTATTTGCTAAATCTGGCAACCCTATTGTTATGGCATATCTGCAAGGTAGACTAAAACCATCTTATGCACAACTGGGAAACCAAAGGTTCAAAAAGCCTACATTACATGGCTTGGATCACTCAGCTAGCAAGTGGCAGAGGTGGAAATAAAACTCAGCTCTGTCTTCCATATTCACAGAGTTTGTTCCAGAATTCCCGTCCTACCTAACCAGCACACAGCATTGCTGCTTCAAAATCAACAGCAATGCTCTCCATCACCAATACAAACATTGCTGCTTAGCTACACAGATCAAGAGAAAAGGACATATTTCACTTCATTCCACCTCCCCCCCAGGCAAAATTTCCTTCCTCCACGACGTCTGACAAAGGAGAAAAGATCACTCGCATTTATTCTTCCCACATAATGCACCTGCAACCACATTCCCTCAAGGTGAGAAGCCCATAGTATACCCAGAGAACTGAGGGACATATTTACAGTCTCCTAAGTCCCATCTTTGCTCCTGTACCAACACTTATCATTTTTGTGATAAGGCATATTTTGGGAAGCACAGTGGTAATTCCTTCAAAGTAACAGTTCCAGGATTCCACAGAGCCGTAGGTGGCCATCTGTGGTCTGCAGATTCTGAAGGGTGAAAGAAAAACTGAGTTTATTCGCAGTTAAAGTGATGGAAGTGGCAGCTATTAAAGCTATTAGTTACTATTTTCTGTCCTGAAAGAAAAGGAGAGAGGATATTAACACTGGGGGCAAAGGAAGATGTATTGCTGAGCTTAGAGCTTCCGAAGGCTTGCCCTGCAATCTGTGTTGCTGCTCCCACACAGTTTGGCAGGGGACAAATAGTGAGTAGTGTTCTATTTTTAATTTTAAACTTTTAAGCAGAAGGCCATCAAGAATAATCTGCTCAGTAAACATTTGGTCTCGAGTCTTAGCATTTCTCTCTGATCGGCAAACAGTATCACAAATGTTAAATGTTAGAGAAGAACCAATGTCATGTGTGTTTTAGCAAGTGAATTCTTTGCCAAGAATATCTGTGGAATTTTTTTATTCCTGAGCAGTTTAGGAAATAAATGATAAACATAGCTGGAAGGTGGTGAACTCAGGAATAAAGAATGGACTTTCTAGCCTGATAGACACAAGTTCAAGTGCCAGCTCCACAATGTACTTGCTGTGTGACCTTGGACGTGATTCTTAAATTTCCTACACGTTTCCTCTGAGAGTGGAATTAATAGCAGTACCTACTTTATTGGAAAGATGAAAAGAGGTTTTGTGCATGAAATGCAAAGCAGTGCCACAGACATACTGGACTTCCAAAAATACCTATCAATTCCTCTGACTTTCATTTGCTTTTTAAACTTAGAGAATGCAATTTATTGAGACTGGAAAGAGCTACATTGAGGAAATAAAATTGTAGATGTAAAGGTGTGACATTCTGTTATTTAAAAATGCATCATATGTTATTAATCCTCTGGGCATATAGGCTTACCATAAATCCGAATGCAGTAGTATTGACTTATGTGATCATCTTCATATTTATCTAATTCTCACATTCCATCTCTGATGGGTTCAGTGCAAGGGCCATGATTATACTTTAGTGTAAGAAACTTTCAGATATTTGGCATGGTATGTCACTGGAATTAAGTGATTCATGTGGTAATACATTTTCTATTAAACCAGCATCAAAATAAGTACACATGAGGAGGCTAGTGTAAAGAATTTATTATTAGGGAAAATAGGTGTACCAGATGGTTTTTACTTTGATTTATTTATTTTATGAGACAGGATCTCCCTCTGCCACCCATGCTGGAGTGCAGTGGCACCATCATGGCTGGCTGTAGCCTCGAACTTCTGGGCTCAAGTAATCATCCTGCCTCAGCCTCTCAATGTGCTAAGATTACAAACATGAGCCACTGTGCTTGGCCTTCCAATGAATTTAAACAAAGTGTTTTATTCTGTTTTTAACTTTGGGATCCTGCATAGAATTTTAGTACAAATTCTATAACCAATTCATTGAATCTGATTTAATTCATCGATTCATTTATTAAAAGTACATTTATTGTCCTCCAACTATGTCTTTGACACTGATATAGGCACTCTGTTAACTAATACTATGTAGAAATCCTGGAGAAAATGTATTGAAATGTAGTGAGGAGAGAGAAAAAATATTATCAACCAATAGTTCCTTGTTACTGTACATTGAGCAATATATTTTATCCCATTACATTTTATTTGTGTCACTTCCATTCTGCTCTCAGTATGAACAGACAAGGCTAATATTGTTTCCAGTGAAGGCCTGACAGCTATTCTGTTGATTTGTTTGGCATTACATTTGAGCTGCACTCATGCGGCCCAGAATGCTGAAGGATAGCTTGGCTGAAAAGAACGGGCAATATGCCCTAGGGAGTAAGGACGGGATTTGGAAGACTAGAGGAATTTGGAATCAGTACTTGGACATATATGCTCTGCTAAGGATCTGAAAAGTCCCACATGGTGGTTTTAGGCAGCTAAAAGGGAAATAACCTTTACCCTCCATGACAGTGCCCAGAGATGCACGGGCTAATTTTAAACAATATGAGCTTTGATACCACATGGTCTCATCCTTGTCTCTGTTATAATGAGCCCTACGTGTTGCTTTGTCAGCAACCTTTTCCACAAACTGTACCCTGTTTTTTCTTTGAAAAAAATCTGCCTTTCCCCAGGGGCTGGAATTGACTGAAATTAACAATAATGTATCATTCAAGTCTTCCTCTGAAAGTTGGGATCCTTCAATATACTCGAGTTCCAAAATAGTTACGTTAGACAGATTCTGCCAGTCCAATTGTTATATAGGTGGGGTGACAGATTTCTGGAGCTTTCTACTTAACCATCTTCCCAGAATCCTCTACTGCCAGTCTATTTTTAACATATACTTTATAATTTGTGTTTGTATAAAGACAAAATATATTAATTTTTAATTTACATAAATTCTACCATTTTGCACATTCTAACTTGCCTAACATTGTGAGCTCTGTTCATGATGCTCGTGTAGCCCATATTATTTATGTTATGTATTGTAGAGCATTCCACCATATGACTGTATTGATGATCATTTAGGTTATTCCCTGTATTTTGCAATTAAAAATGATATCTCATAGACGGTTACATTCAAGTGTGTGATCGTTTTCAAAAAATGAATACCTAGACATGAATTCTAGGTCAGATAAAAGTATATACCTTTGGCAGTGAGCTCAGCCTGGTGTATGTGCCCTCTGTGCTGAAGAAGCTGGACTAAATGTGGGGCCTCCCTGCCCAGGCAGGTGGCTGGGGTACTGTGTGGGGGCCAAATGCACTGGACCTGGACTTGTGGGAAGGAGGTGAGTATCTTCCGGCCACTGCCTCCTAAATGTAATAATATTAAACTTTTTTAAAAAACAAAAACAAACAAACAAAAGTATATGCCTTCTCAGTTGTACCACATATTGCTAAAGTCATCTTCACCTTCCCATCCACTCAAATTATAAATGAACAGATACACACACACGTTTGATTACTTGATCCCAAGAGTTTGCAACCAGCCTTGGCAACATGAAAAGACCCTGTCTCTACAAAAAATTTTAAAATTATCTGGGTGTGGTAAACACCTGTTGTCCTAGCTGCTTGAGGGGTTGAGGTGGGACAATCGCTTGAGCCCGGGAAGTTTAGGTTGCAGTGAACTACAACCATGCTAGCGCATTCCAGCCTGCGTCACAGAGGAAGACCCTGTCTGTATTAATTCATTTTCACGCTGCTGATAAAAACACACCAGAAACTGGGAACAAAAAGAGGTTTAATTGAACTTACAGTTCCACATGGCTGAGGAGGCCTCAGAATCACGGCAGTGGCAACAGAAAAATAAGGAAGAAGCAAAAGTGGAAACCCCTGATAAACCCATCAAATCTTGTGAGACTTACTCACTATCACGACAATGGCACAGGAAAGGTAGGCCACCATGATTCAGTTACCTCCCCTAGGTCCCTCCCACAATATGTGGGAATTCTGGGGGATAAAATTCAAGTTGAGATTTTGCTGGGGATACAGACAAAGCAAATCATTTCACCCCTGGCCCCTCCAAATCTCATGTCCTCACAATTCAAAACCAATCATGCCTTCCCAGCATCCTGCAAAGTCTTAACTCATTTCAGCACTAACCCAAAAGTCCACGGCTCAAAGTCTCCTCTGAGACAATACAAGTCCCTCTGCTTATGAGCCTGCAAAATCAAAAGCAAGCTAGTTGCTTCCTAGGTACAATGGGAGTACGGGTTTTGGGCAAACACAACTGTTCCAAATGGGAGAACATGGCCAAAATAAAGGGTTACAGGGCCCATGCAAGTCTGAAATCCAGTGGGGCAGTCAAATTTTAAAGCTCCAAAATGATTTCTTTGACTCCAAGTCTCACATCCAGGTCAGGATTATGCAAAAGGTGTGTTCCCAGGATCTTGGGCAGCTCTTCCCCAGTGGCTTTGCAGGTACAACCCCCCTCCTGACTGCTTTCATGGGTTGGCACTGAGTGTCTGCAGCTTTTCCAGACTCATGGTGCAAGCTGTCAGTGGATCTACCATCCTGGGGTCTGGAGGACAATGGCCCTCTTCTCACAGCTCCAGTAGGCAGTGCCCCAGTGAGGACTCTGTGTGGGGGCTCTGACACTGCATTTCCTTTCTGCACTATCCTAACAGAGATTCTCCATGAGGGCCTTGTCCCTGCAGCAAACTTTTGCCTGGACATCCAGGCATTTCCATACATCTGATATCAAGGCAGAGGTTCCCAAATCTTAGTTATTGACTTCTGTGCACTGCAAGCTCAACATCACTTGAAGCCTGCCAAGGCTTGGGACTTGCACCCTCTGAAGCCACTGCCTGAGTTCTACGTTCACCCCTGTCAGCCATTGCTGGAGCAGCTGGGACACAGAACATCAAGTCCCTAGGCTGCGTACAGCCAGGGGACCCTGGGCCTGACCCACACAACCACTTTTTCCTCCTAGGCTTCCAGGCCTGTGATATGAGGGGCTGCTGTGAAGGTCTCTGACATGGCCTTGGGCCATTTTCCCCATGGTCTTGAGGATTAACATTAGGCTTCTTGCTACTTATGCAAATTTCTGCAGTCAGCTTAAATTTCTCCTTAAAAAAGGGTTTTTCTTTTCTATGAGTTTTGTGAACTTTTATGCTCCTTTTCTCTTTTAAAGCAGAATGCTTTTAACAGCACACAAGTCATCTTTTGAATGTTTTACTGCTTAGAAATTTTTCTACCAGATACCCTAAATCATCTCTCCCAAGTTTAAAGTTCCACAAATCTCTAGGGCAGGGGCAAAATGCCACCAGTTTCTTTGCTAAGACATAACAAGGGTCTCCCTTGCTTTAGCTCCTAACAAGTTCCTTGTCTCCATCTGAGACCACCTCAGCCTGAATTTTATTGTTCATATTACTCTCAGCACATTTGTCAGAACCATTCAACAGGTCTCTAGGAGGTTCTAAGCTTTCCTACATTTTCCCTTATTCTTCTGAGCTCTTCAAACTATTCCAACCCCTGCCTGTTACCCAATTCCAAAATCGCTTCCACATTTTCCAGTGTCTTTTCAGCAACACCCCACTCTATGGGTACCAATTTACTGTATTAATTCCTTTTCATGCTGCTGACACACCCAAAATGGGGAACAAAAGGTTTAATTGGGCTTACAGTTCCACATTGGTGGGAGGCCTCAGAATCATGGAGTGAGGCTAAAGGCACTTCTTACATGGTAGTGGCAAGAGAAAAATGAGGAAGAAGCAAAAGTGGAAACCCCTGATACAACCATCAGATCTTGTGAGACTTTTTCACTACCACAAGACTAGCACTGGAAAGACTGGCCCCATGATTCAATTACCTCACCCTGGCTTCCTCCCACAACATGTGGGAATTCTGGGAGATACAATTCAAGTTGAAATATCAGTAGGGACACAGCCAAACCTTATCACTGACTGAAATAATAATAATAATAATTTTTTCTTTAAGATATTCAATGAATTTGGGTCCATTTAAGAAGTGAAAATAATGCCACCACTGTCTTTCTCTCCCCATTAGAATTGATTACTGAATAGCTAGAAATGATCGGTAAGTGCTTAGACCTTCGTTTATTCGTTGGTAAAGAGTTCATGTAAAAGGGAATGGATTTTGTGACAATGATATAGCTAGCTAACTCCCTGGCATTTTAAGTGTTGAGAAACCATAGGATGTACTAGGAACAAAGAATCAAATATATTTTTTTAAATGCCTGATAGATTAGTTACCTCCTTCAAATGTTTTGCTATTCTGAAAAACCTTCAATTGTTATTGTTCTGTTTTTGAAATGAGAAACTTTACCATATGTTTTAGACAATGACTTAGACAACTGGCTCTAGAGACTGTGTTAGCTGAATTCATCCATTCAAAATCATTTATTGAATGCTTCTCCTGTGCCTGTAAATGCACATGGCTGGGGATACAGATACACTTCTGTTTTGAAAGCCTTTACAATCATCTATAAGAGGAGAAAATATGTAAGCAGCTCATTTCGATTCGTTATTACAAGCATTTTTATAGAATTATGTATACAATTTAAAGCGCTATCCAAGGAGTGACAGACTACTGACTGATGGGAATAAGCAATGCTTTAAGAGGATTTTTCCTTAAATTTTTATTTTATACATGATGTTTGAGGTGCAGTGGCTCACGTGTGAAACCCCAGCAGTTTGGGAAGTCAAGGTAGGCGTCTCACTTGAGTCCAAGACTTTGAGACCAGCCTTGGCAACATGGTGAGGCCTCATCTCGAAATAAATAAATAAATAAAATAAAAATAAAATTATTTTAATAAGAAGGTGTTTGTAACAACAATTAGAAAAAATGCATTAATTTAAAAGAAGCAAACTATCTGAACAGATATCTCACCAAAGATGATATAAGAATGACAAAATAGGGATATGAAAACATGCTAGCCTCCACGTATCATTACAGAATTACAAATTAAAGCAATAACAAAATACCACTGTGCATCTATTATAAGGGCTAAAAATCACAACGTGTCAATACCAAATGCTGGTGAGGATGTGGAGAAATAAGAATTTTCACTTATTGGTGGTGGAAATAAAAACTAGCCACTTTGGGAGAAATTTTGGCAACGTTTTGCAAAGTTTAACGTAGTCTTATCAATACAATCTAGCAACTGCAATTCTAGATATTTGCCCAAATGAGTTGAAACTTTTGCCCACACAAAATCTTGCATATGACTGCTCACAGCAGCCAAATTGCCAAAATTTGGAAGCAACCAAGCTGTCTTTCAGTAGGTGAATGGATAAACTGTAGTGCATTCAGAGAAGAGAACATTATTTAGCACTAAAAAGAAATGAGCTATAAAACCATGAAAAGTCAAGAAAGAAACCTACTAAGAGAAAGAAGCCAATCAGAAAAAAACATTCACTGTGTAACTTTAACTATATGACATTTTGAAAAATGTTAAACTATAGATAAATTGTTGCCAGGATTTTGATGGATAGGTGTATAACATGATTTCGGAGGCACTGAAACTGTTTTGTGTTATACTCTAACAGCGAACAGATGATACAGATGATATCCATTTGTCAAAATCCATAGAACAATAACACAAAGAGTGAAACCTAATAAACACTAGGGCCTTTAGTTAATAATGTATCCATATTGGGTTCATCAGCTGTAAACAATGCACTATATGAATGCAAGATGTTAATAGTAAGGGAAACTCTATGGCAGAGGGTTAGGGGAGAGTATATGGAAAATCTCTGTACTTCCTGCTCAATTTTTCTGTAAATGTGAAAGTTCTCTAAAATAACTCTACCCATTAGTTTGAAATAGTGATAATTGTAAGCCCAATAGGAAAATAAGAAACGGACATGAATGGGAAAACCAACAGCATTTCCCACCAAACTGGGAGCAAAGGAATTAGTGGGTATAAAAAAAACAGGCTACTAAGTTGAATTATGAGTAGTTCTAAAAGATGACATGGGGGAGGACTTGTTTTGGGGTGGGGGTGTCAAATCACAGAGACTTTATTTCAGAGCTCAGTAATTAGATATTTGTTATAATTGATCCCTGTGAGTAATAGAGCAGAGGCATGAAAATAAGATTTTAACCTATAAACTTCTGTTTAATTTCCCAAGTTGAGGTGGTAGGGTCTTAAAGACATTGGTTAGGAACCCATTGGCATTATAAAAGAAACCTTTGTTATTGGTTTTAGCTCAAGTTATGCAAGGGAGACAAAGAAGACACAACTGTGTTGTAGAGAAAGTGAAGGGAAGAGATAGAGTCTAAAATAAGCTCGTTCTGAAGCAAGCCAAGGAGAATGCAAAGCCAATAGAGATTTTCTTCTTATCCTTTTTTCTCCTCTACTGTTTGGATTTACACACCACCACCACCTCAGAAGACCTGGGTTTCTATACATTTTAAAACATACTATCTTAGAAAATTGTTACCAATTGAAATTCAGGCTCTTATAAGTTATGGAGAATATAGTAATGATAAAAATAAAATTAGTCAATAATTCAAATAATTTTTATATTTAAATACTTAATTTTAGAAAGAAAAATGTGACAATTAGTATATTCTTATAAAATACATATCTTCCTTCTGTCATATATACAATGAAAAGAAAAAAACAAATTTGTACTCATAAATATTTTTGAAATACATGAAAGAAATCATGGTGTAAACATGGTAATAAAGCATTCGGATGTAAGATTATATGCACATATGTTTTTATATTAGACATTCTCCTTAATATCTTGAAATTTGAAAATCACGGAGTATATTTAATTTTGAAAGTGAGAGATGTTTCAGAAGAGGTGTTGTCATTTTAGAAATGTCCTGAATATTAATGAGCTTGGCTAACAGGTAGCTGGAAGGACAGGTAATTCCAGAGGTGGATGATAAGTGGTTGGGAGCCTAAGGAGGAAAATGACTATATTTCAGATACTGATAAAATCAAGATCCAAAAATATTTTGGCATTATGCTAAAAGAGTGAGTCAGAAATTAGCAATAAAATTTAATAGGGCAAAACGTATGTCTGCTAAAACAATCTTGTGGTTTCAAGGTAGGAGAGGGGTGAATGAATATCAGAAGCAAATAATAAAAAGTGTTAAGTTTCCAGTTAATGGTAATTTCAGCAAAAATCAATATTAATGGATTACTAAATTAGTCTAAAATTGATTAGGAAGTTTGGTACCCAGAGAATATTTGGCAAAACGTTTTCATGTTGGACAGACCACACTACTATTGAGTCTGGGTCTGGGTCTGGGTCTGGGTCATTTACAAGGACATAGAGAAACTAAATTTGCCTAATGATTATCATTTAGAAAATACAAGATTAAGGTCCAAAAAGCATAGGTGAAAGAAGCAATTACTTTTTCAATGAAACAGCCCAGATAGTAAGCAAGAGCTATCTTTAAATTGTTGAAAGCTTCTGTTGGAAGTGAACTAGGCATACCTTTATTGGATCTAAGTGATAGAATTGGAACTATAGGAAGAAAGCTTCTTGAAGGTAGAAATCAGCTTAGCAAAGGAAAACCTTCTAAGCAGTAATAAGGAAGGGGATGTCTTAGGAGAGCATGAATTTCATATCATTTGGGTTTATGAGACAAGCAGCCATTTTTTTTGAGTGATGCATATATTGCATAAATAATTCTATTTCTGGGCATTAATTAGCATGCGAAAATAAATTCTACAGACGAGAGGAAGACTAGCAAAGCCCATGGTTGATGTAGGACTCAAACTTATAAGCTACAAGTTGTTAAAAAAAAAAAAAACAACTGTGAATTGGGTAAAATTAAGCAACACATTCAGTTCCACTTAAGTGGCTATGTGTGGTGATTGAGTGTTAGAATATATTGAAAGGATTTAAAGGGTATCATTAACTATCCCATATGAGTCATAGAATAGATCTCAGTGACAATGATATGATCAGAACTGGGGTCACCAAATAGAGGGAACCCCAAGAGGAGGCAGTAATAAATGCCATGAGGATGCAGCATCAGGGTAACCACCTTATGGGCTCTTCCTTCTCACTGCACAGACAAAGTCAATCCACTGAGACCATGGCATTGCAGTTAAAGTGAGAGTTTAATTAACATGAGGTTGGCCACAGTATGTGGGAGACAGAGTTATTACTCAAATTAATCTTGCAGAAGGCTTGAAGTTTAGGTATTCTTCAACGATAGTTTGAATGGCAGAGCCTAGGGTATGGGTGCTGCTGATTGGTTGGGGATGGAGTCATAGGGGTGTGAAAAATGATACTCCTGGTTGAGTCTGCTTCTGAGTGGGGGCTGCAGGACTGGTAGAGGCAATGACAGATCCTGGTTGGACAATTCGGTCATCAGAAATGCAAAAGCTTGAAGGCATTTCAAAAGGCCAATCTAAGGATTACAGCAGAACCTGAGGAAGTTATAAATCTTATGACTTCCAAAATAATGGCTGGTGATTATTTAACTAAACCTATATCTTAGCAGAATTCAGGCCCCTCTCCACTTCCTAACCTAGTGACCTTTCATTAGCTTTACAAGGGTGGTTCCGTTTTGGGGAAGGGCTATTATCATTTAAACTATAAACTAAATATGTCCCTAAGTTGGCTTGGCTCATGCCCAGGAATGAGCAAAGACAGCCAGCCTGTGAGGCTGGAAGCAAGATGGAGTCAGCCATGTCAGAGTTCTCCCACTATCATGATTTTTGCAAAGGTAGTTTCATCGGTTGAATTAAGCACAGACATACAGAATGGTGAGGTGGACCTCACCATGTAATTCAGTCAAATTACATGTCGTTAAAGTAAAATTATATATGGAAATTTTATTCTATATCAGCTCTTTTCTATATAGTGAGGCTAAAAAAAACAAAACAGAAACAAAAATATCCCCCGTCTTCTCAAGAAATCCATCATGTCCTGACAGAAAGAGTTGTGCCAAAATATGAATATAATGCTACTTCTAGTTTTGAGCATGTACTAGGCAAATACTAGTGACAGGCACTGGATGCCTCAGACTGGATAATTTCTAAAAAAAAAAAAAGAGGTTTAATTGGCTCACGGTTCTGCAGGCTGTACAGGAAACATGGCTTCAGGTGAGAGTTCAGGAAGCTTTTACTCATGTCAAAAGGTGAAATGGGAGCTTGCACATCACGTGGTGAAAGCAAGAGAGAGAGTAAATGGGGAGCTACCACACACTTTTAAACCACCAGATCTCATGAGAACTCGCTCACTATCACTAAGGCAGCACCAAGCTGCCAAGAGGGATAAGGGGCTGAGATCCAGACAGTTCTCACCAGGCCCCAGCTCCAGCTCTAGGGATTACAATTCAACATGAGGTTTAGGTGGGGATAAATACCTAACATATATCAGGCACTATGTATGATAAAAGTAACATCTACATTATCTGGGCTAATCCTTTTAGCCTTCTGAATTATGTAACATTATTAGCCCAATTTCCTCAAGTTGGAAACTGAGACCCAGAGAAGTTATGCAAGGTATTTTAGGTTCACAGCTAGAACAAGGTAGAGCTGGACTCACATCTATGGCTGACTAATTCTAAAGCCCATGCTGCTAAATGCTATGCTAGAAAGAAAACTCTAATGCTAATGCAATGGGTACACTAGGCAGGAAGAATCTAGATGCAGGGAGATCTATTTCAACATCTAGCCATGAGGGAATGAATGTCAAGTTCTAGAATCAGGAAAGAGCAATAATAGACATAAGGGCCCATATGAAAACTAAGGCAATGGAAAGGTCAAGTAATTGTATCTGTCATTAAGAATACAAAGGGATTACAACTGCTGAAAGATCTTAAATCATGAATAATTCAAATCTCAGACACATATTTTCTGACTACTTCAAAAAGTATAATATTGTGCTACTGTCACCTTTGTAAAAGCAGGCTTCTAAATAAGAGGAGAGGAATGAGACTTTATGTGGGAAACAGGATAGTTATTAATGTTATTAGTTGTTATTCATTCACATATGAGCTTAGAAAAATCTTGACAATGAAACTGTGGGCAAAGTTCTATAGTTACCCTGTTACATGTAAAAATAATTCCATATTTTGCACAAAGTGAGACCCATTTGATCATATGGTATAAATCTAAAGCTGAAAAATAAACTATTTAAAAACAAAAAGTTACTCAATGCTAAGGTTTAATTTTCAAACCAACTGCTAAAGTGAAAATTAAACTTTAGCAATCCTGTTAAACTCTTTGTCTGCTTAATGTTTTTCAAGAGAAATAGTCTTTACACTTTTTGAAATTACGAATCCATGTAATATACCTTGATGTAAAAAATACTTTTGGATAGATGTTTAAAAATCAGTCCATTGTTTTATAACATAAAAGAAGGGTTACCTTCATTAGTTTAGGTAGAAAAATTTTCAATAACCATAATGATAGATGATTTTTCTCTGAGAGATAGAAAATTTTATTTTAAAAGTGGCTGCTGTGATTTTACAGGAAAATAAGAGATCTTTTTAAATGATAATTCTAGCTTATTACCATTTGAACAGCCTTTCTACCAGCCAAAGGAAAATGTATCTTCATCTTTTATTTCATAAATCCACAGTTGCCAACACTGTGCCCATACATAAAGATAGAATGCAATTTCATAAATCTTAATTTGTCTTGAATAATGAAAGCCTGTGACTTCAGCACAAAATATCTCCAGAAACTAAAAATGGAATGTTGCTCATCTTTTTAAACTGTCCCTCAAATTGTCATCTTCATGTTTTGTTTACTGACATAGAAAACCAATTTGAGAATAAACGTTAGAGAACACTGTGG
>NW_016107466.1:4206789-4341173 GCF_001604975.1 Cebus imitator | reverse complement strand
GAAAAAAAAAAACAAAAAAACACGGAAGTTAGTAAAAGAGGGTAACTCTAAGTCATCAAATATAATTGAAGCTACAATGAATGAACGCTGGCAAAATCCCTAACAGGGCAAAGAATAAAGGAAGAAAACATGCCAGTCTTGTTTACCTATCAGTTTGCAAGTCTAATATTAATGTTTTTAACTACACTGTGATGCCTTTATGAAACCTACAAAGGAACATATGACCTTTTTAAAGTCTACAAAGTCTCCATTTTCCTCAAAACAAAATACAAATATATGACTAGGACAAAAAAGAGTACTATGGACTAGTTAATAAAACAAAAAAACAAACAGAAAAAACCTATTCTTTAAAATTTTAGGCCAGGCGCGTTTGCTCATGCCTGTAATGCTAGCACTTTGAGAGGTGGAGGAGGGCAGATCACCTGAGGTTGGGAGTTTGAAATCAGCCTGGTCAACATGGTGAAAACCCATCTCTACTAAAAATACAAAATTAGTCGGGAATGGTGGTGCGTGCCTAAAGTCCCAGCTACTTGTGAGGCTGAGGTAGGAGAATTGCTTGAACCTGGAAAGGAGAGGTTGTGGTGAGCTGAGACTGTGTCATTGACTCTAGCCTGGTCAACAAGAGCGAAACTCCATCTCAAAAAAAAAATAAATAAATAAAATTTTAGGTAATTGGATTTGAATAGAGACTGCCATTTGCATTTGTGACACAAAGATAAAACTTAGATCATGTGGTATACATCTAAAGCTGAAAATTTTTAATTTCAATTTGAATGAGAGCTAAGAAATAAACTGTTCACATAATTCCATGATCACCTGTTACTCCTTTAGGTTATGTGGGCATTCTCAAGGACAAAACAACTCCATTCAGGTTTTCTGGTCATACCTGTCCTTAGGTAGTATAAGACATTCACTCTTTTTTCCCCCTATTCTTCAGAGTTTTGCTTGAACCTTTTTATCTTTTGGTATTCTCCATCTTTTACTCAATTCAAAATGGCCATAAAATGCACACAAATGTCCACATTTATGGAAATTTGTTCTACTTGTTTGGGCTGTTTGGTCACTATAAACTCCACCCAAAACCTACTCATCCTTTTAAAAGAACTTTGTTGTAGCTTTTCCAGTGCTAGTAATTCACCTTCTATCCATAACATGACTATGACAAAGTCGAAAATATACTTAAAGATAATTAAACAGAAATGGAAAAAGTCACACATCTACTGAAAAGGCTAAAATTAAAATGACTGAAAAACAACAACAGTTAGAAAGGATAAGAATCAAGTAGAAATCTAATACAGTGCAGATGGAAGAGTACATTGGTATAACCATGTTGGACAACCATTTATTAGTATCCAGTAAAGCGATATTTATGTATGCATTATCACCAACATTTCTATTACTAGGTATAAACCCAAGAAAACCATGCCAATGTGTACCAAAAAAGATGTGCAGAAAATGCTTACAGTAGCACTGATTTTAAAAGTCAAAGACACAAAACATCCAAATGATCTAAATTCAACTTATAAAAACCTGTAAATTTCTACAATGTTACTGTATACAGCAATAAAACTGAATAAATTACTGCTATATGCTACTGCTTTTACAAATGTCACAACTATAATATTGAGCAGAATAAACTAGATTTGAAGTAGAAAATATCACATAATTGTGGTTCCATTTATATAAATTTTAAAATCAGACCCAACTAATCTATGATGATAGACGTCAAATGAGTAATTACCTTTGAGAAAGAGGTGGGGTAGTGATAGAGGGGAGACATGAGAGGTGTTCTACTTAGTTTCTGCTTTACAATATGGATGGTGAACATCTGAATGTTACTACTGTGTGAAAGTTCCCCAAACTTAGATATCTATCTATCTATTTATCTATTATCTGTCCATCTATCTACAGATATATACAGCTGATTCTTCTTAAAAACACCTAGGGTGCCAGGAGATAAGAATGACAATGTGAACAACGGTGGTGGAGGTATTGATGATGGTGGTGATGGTGAAGTGCAAAACCTCTGCTCTGTAAGAAAATGTCACCTCTAATGGATAATTTGAATGTAAGAAGCAGTCTACATATGGTAGTTAAGAGCTTGAAACTCTGGTTTTAGGCAGACGTAGATTTAGGTACAACTTCTACTATTTACCAATTATGAGATGTTAAGTTCTAGAGATATTATATAATGTCAGCTGTTTCTTCATTTTCAAAATTGTGCTAGGATAAAGATTAAATTGGGCAACCCATGTAAATGTCTTTTATTGTGTCAGTATTTATTGCTATAATTATTGTCATTGTTGTCTTGTCATCTTGATTATTGATAATGCTATTACTGTAGCAACATGCTAAGAGCTAGGTAGATGATAATTTTGAGAAAAAGAGGTAGATTTCACTTTTGGGAATAAGAACTGGCTACATAAGCAAATGAAGTTTCAAGGTCCATATGAGGATTTATATTAGCTTTTCAAAAAATATCTTTTTACTGGCATTGTTTTTAAAAATTGTTTCATTAAAATTTACATAAGGACAAAAATTGCAAAAGTTGGGCAATAAATATGTTATACTCTCCCAAAGAGCTAAACAATGATAAACATCCTAATCATGCCTTTTCATTTCAACACTTAGCTTGTCTATTTAATTTAGAGGAACATATGATTGAGATGGATGATTCACCATCATATGCAAGCTTTACATTTTTATTACTTTTACATTAACTGCTTCAATGTCCCTGAGAACTAACACTTCTTTATGACTAATGCCATAATTGGTCTTACTTGTAACTCAATTTTATACAGTAATAAGGTTAAGATTCAATAAGCTATTCATTTACTACACAATAAAATTCTGATGAGCTGGTAAAAATAATGTAGGTTAAACTGTTGGATGGCAGGCAGCATCCTCAAGTGGTAAGCTGAAATGATCTTTCACCTGTTGCTTTTTGAAAGTTCTAATGTAATGTATTCAAAACAGTTTATTATAAAAAAAAACAATGTACAAAAGGTATTTTATAGGCATCAACATAACAAATAGAATGTGGCATCCATGCACAAGCCAAAATAAAAAGTATTGAGGATGACCTGATTGATTTTTGACTGTCATTTCACTGTTTCTTAGTTACTTTTTGCCTGTAGTGAGTTGTATGAAAATGTAGAAAGGGCCAAGACAAGCATGATGGGTTACTTATAGCTATATCAAGACAGCAGACTGTGTACAGGAAGGGAATGACATTTCATCCCACACAGATTTTGAATAAAGAAAGTTAGGGATAAAGTTACCTCAAATAAAAATATAAAAAAAAATTATGCGAAGTTCCCATAAGAGGAGAGAGGATATAAAGTTCTAATCTGAACTACAGAAGTAACCCTGTTCTCTTATAATCATTGGGACTAATAATTATAGTCCTATAATAAGATACTTTCTACAATTCTACTGTGTCATTAGTGAATTTCTGACTTAATATGTACTTATTAAAATATTATCTGTATTAATAAAGTAGACTGCTACACTGGTATGTTTCCATAATTTGTATATAGAAAATACATAGGGAAGTCTATCTGATACTTAAGATTGAAAATTGAAAATGACAACATTTGCATCTACTATTATATATATATATATATATATATGAAATGTCATATATATATATATATGAAATGTCATATATATATATACTGTTTTGATGAGAGATAAAGGTGGAAAGAGCATGGCACAATATTGTTAAAGACCTAGTTCAAAATTTTCTAAAAATAAAAATTGAATTTTCATTTTTATCACATGCAATTGTTTGCTGTTGTTAAATAATTAACTATGTTCCCATTACACAGCTTTTGCTATTTTATAACACTGAGTAAGTCTCTTGGCTCTGTTGAGCCTCAGTATACTCATCTTCAAAATGTGTGAATAGTAGGCACATTATAAGCTTTTGCGAAGAATAAATGGTAAAACTATTAAATCATTTATCATGATGCTTAGCAAATATGTAATAGAGCTCATTTATATTTCATGGCCTCCCTCTCTTTCTTCTTTCTTCCTTTCCTTTTCTTATATACTCTTCCCACTTTTCTTCTTTCTATGCATATGGGAAGAGAGGGAAAATAAATACATTGCATTGTTAAGCATCAACTTGTTTATATTTAATAATTTAAGAAAAAAATAGAAAAGATTTCAGAAAGTTTACAGGTAATTGAAAACTCATTTTTAAGTGGTAAAGTTCATCTACAATCCCTCAAATACAAGTTTTACAATATATTCAGTGTAAGGAAATAAATAACAAATGACACAGGGAATAGAGATCCACTTGTCCTTAGGAGACATGGAGGGGAGCAGCTTTGTGAAGGCAGCTAATGATTGTGGTCACTTGCCTGCAAATCATAATGGTCAAGGTCAGAAGTGAAATAACTTCCAAAGTAGTAACCTGGAGAGACTTCAAGTAGAAAGAACACAGTTGAAGTGCACTTATCACCATGGTGGTGCCCATCAAAAGACTATTTTCAGCAGGTGGGCATGCACACACTCTCTGTCCAAAACCAGAGTTTCACCAGTATGAAACAATGGTAATCAAAAAACATGCTGTATTTTACCAAATGCTCCCTCATTTCCAAAAAATGTGTATTAGTTATTCATTGCATTATGATTAGCGAAACTTTTTGTCAAATTTCCTCCTACCCCATACCACTTCCTGCAAGGGCAGTCAGCGCATGAATTTTAAATTAACCTTTTTAAACAGCATTACATCTGTACTCTGGGGGTCTTTCACTTTGCATAAAAGGCCAAAATTGACATTTATTTTTTTTTTCTTAAAAGAATAGCCTTTAAAGTCTGTTAACATTAACTTCAATTTTAGTGCAATATTTTACAACATAAAACAAGACTCTAAGAAAATGTCATGCTGCTCTGAAATATGCACCCTCAAAATAAAATGACCCTTCCAGACACTGGATGGCATTTTTAGGAAATCTTTCATGTGGTTTATGAGTCAGCCTCTTGACTTCAAATGAAACTTCAAGACTTTTAGACTTGTTTCACAATTCTCAAAAATGCTATATTTTTAATGATGATATATGTTAAGCTAAACTTAACATTGGCTCAAACTTAAGGGACTAAAATTTTGTTTTACTTAATAAGAATATTCTAATTGAAATTAAGGTTATCATTTATGCATGTGGAGTTAAGGACATACTACCCCAATACATGGCTCTCTGGCATTTGAGAAAACAGCAGAAACAGGAAGCTTTTACTCTGACCTTCTTCTACTTTCTCCCAGGAAACATCATAAAACTCCAAAAGGATTTTCTGACCTTCTACTATTGCTGATCGCTAGACCCTGATTCAATAGGAATCTTCCCTAGACCAAAAAGAAAGGAATATCCTTTTCTTAGCAAATAAATCCAACAATAAATTAAAAGTGGGTTTATCCAGGAATGTAAACTTGATGCCATATTAGAAAAATAAATTGGCTCACATGTGTAATTCCAGCACTTTGGGAGGTCGAGGTGGGTGGATCACCTGAGGTCAGGAGTTCAAGACGAGCCTGACCAACATGGAGAAAACCCGTCTCTACTAAAAATACAAAATTAGCCAGACGCGGTGGTGCATGCCTGTAATCGCAACTACTTGGGAGGCTGAGGCAGGAGAATAATTTGAACCCAGGAGGTTGAGGTTATTGTGAGCTGAGATCATGCCATTGTACTCCAGCCTGGGCAACAAGAGTGAATCTTCGTCCCAAAAAAAGAAAAAGAAAAAAAGAAAAATCAAATCATGTAAGTTATAAAATCAACAGAATAAATAAGAAAAAAATATGACTGTCTCATTAGATAGTGCAAAAATTAAAATTGTTCAATATCTATTCCTGACTACAATCTCAGCAACTTGGAATGAAAGAGAAATTGCTCAATTTGATAAAGGGCATTAGAGAAAACCTACACTTAACATTATAATTAATGATGAAACAAACCTCTCAACTGTTGGGGAAGAAAATTCAGTACATATAATTCAAAGTGTTTTTTCAAAGCTGAACAAAAAATAGATATGAAGATTTAAAAAACAATTAATTGAAAACAATTAATGCATACAGATTCTTTTCAAAACTGGTTATAAGAAAAAATATAATATCCTACATATATTTAGGCAAAATAAGTAAGGAAACTACAGCTGGTCTCAGACTTCTCCTCTGAAACACTTAAATCCAGAAGACAGCAGAGAAACTGACTTTAAAGTTTTGTCAGAGGAGTTGAATCAGCCATAAATAAGGAACTCCTTCTCTTTAAAGTTAAGGAAAAAAGAGCAAGTTCTTTTAAATATGCAGAATTACTTCTAAAAAGAACAATAGAGGAACTTAATATAGAAAGGATATCTTGGTTTACTTTTAGTCATGGGTTTACATTAGAAAATATTTACTTATAACTAAATCTGTATAGGAGTGTAATTTTTATAGAATTACCATATTTGCGAGTATAAAGGTCGTTTTCGCATAATAACTGCACTTAAGCTTTAGAATCAGATGCTTGTCATTTAGATATGGCTCCTACGTGGATTTGCTGAATTACATCCATTTTCTGAATTGAGAACCAAAAATAAGCACATCAGCTGAGGGTAATTTTTATGAGAGCTGTGTTCTCAGTAGGCATATATATGCATTTCTCCCAGCAAATGATCTATTATTTTGTATCAATAATAATTGGTTTACTTGAAGAGACCCAGGTTTTTTGTTCTAATTATTCACACTCATTATTCTATTTCTAACTAGTTTCTTCCTGCTGGTGCTTGTTTCTCTAATATCCCTCACTTACCTGGCTATATGAGTCTATTCTCGTGCTGCTAATAAAGACATTCCTAATGCTGGGTAATTTATAAAGGAAAGAGTTTTAATTGATTCACAGTTCCACCTGGCTGGGGAAGCCTCACAACCATGGTGGAAGGCAAAGGAGGAACGAAGTCATGCCTTACATGGTGGCAGGCAAGAAAAAGTGTGTCAGCAGAACTCCCCTATATCACACCATCAGATCTCGTGAAACTTATTCACTATGACAAGAACCACGTGGGAAAAATTCAGCCTTACGATTCAACTACCCCCCACCGGGTCCCTGTTATGACACGTAGGAATTACAGGAGCTACAATTCAAGATGATATTTGGGTAAGGACACAGCCAAACCATATCACTAGCCTTCAGAAGCCCTCAATGATACCACATCCATCATTTGTGTAATCTATTTATTTTCTATGTTACTGAATAAATATGAGTATTAAAATAAAATTTATAAATTATCAGAAATGCATTAAGAGGTAAATGAAGAGGATTGGCATTAAATATAGGCACCAAAACATATTAAACTAAGTCTGTGAAAAAAAATCCACACCCATGTTTAATTCTGTCCACCAAAGCCCTATTGCCATGGTATTTCATGTCTCTGACTTACAAGAAGTTTTTGCATATTTTTATGAAAGCTGGCACCCATCATGAACCAGGATGTCCATGAGATTAGAGACTGAGAATAATTTGTTTTGTTTTTCCAAACAGGTTGGCTTCAGGGGGTGCTCATCTAAGCATCAGACATATTGGGGCAAGTTTCTTACCTAACATTTGTCTTACATATTTCTTCCTGACTCTCACCTATATTGGTTACCAGATTTTAAAGAGCCTGCAGCATCCCACAGCCCCTTCATTCATGAAAAGATAGCATACATTGTGTTAGAAGCATAGTCAGGAGAACAGACTTCCTGGAGGCCAGAAGCTGCCACAGAGGGTTTTATTAGAAGTTATGTGGATGTGTTCTTTTGTGCCTCTCAGCCTTGCTGTGACTTGACTGCGTCATCTTGTTCATTGGGCATATGTTTCCACATTAGCTCTTTCCTAATTGCTCCTTTCTGTCACCCAAACCTCAACCTACAGGAAGAGGTGAATCTCTTCTGCTATGCCAACAAAGCATCACATGTGGGATTTTGCCAAATCACTTGTAACACGGTACTGGGTACTGCAGTTGTTGCTGCTATTTACTTGTCTGTCTGACCTGTAAGACAGCAGAGTTCTTTATGAAAGCTGAATGTGCCTTACTCAGCTCTCTCTTTCCAGCATTCTGACACTATATCTGGGGCATAGCATATCTCCTTTTCTGCTCACTCCCCTAGCAAACATTTCCTCCCTGAACTTCTTCCAGAGAAGAGTGACATTTAATCACAGATCATATAAGGCAAAGTCACCAGCCCCACTGCTATAAGCAGAAGGCCCCAGCAAGGCTGAGTAAACCCACACAGAGAGTGTGACTTCATCAGTTTAAACTTCTGAGAGCTTTTTCCAATCCCAAGAGGAGTCTGGCTGCTTGATATTTTAGCTTAATTCTGTGGTTTGAAGAAAACTCATCCACGTAAGAAAGGGTGTTTATCTGGGAAAAAGAAAATCAATGTTTTACCAAAACCCTCATTAACAAGTTAACCCATTCTGTTATTCACCAATTTCATGTCTTGAAGTCAGCCATTTTTCATTTTTGGATCTCAGTTTTTTATTTGTCAATAAGAGAGGTTGAAAAACAAACATCTTCTAATCCCTTTTTAGCTCTAACTTTATGTGACACAGGGTAGGTAAATTGCCTACACAATATATACAGAATTAACTTCTTTCCAAGTTCGAGATATATGTCATAATAAACAACTTGCCTTTGTGTTAGAGTTATACCTCTCCAACCTCTTAAAGAGTTTTCACATATAATGAGAGTTACATTTTCTGTTTACCATCACAAAGCTTCTGTCAAGTAAGAAAGATAAATTTTTACTCATATATATTTTTATTTAATCAGCAGTTACTCATTGAGCCCTTGTGTACCAGGCACTGTGTTAGACACTGAAAATACAAAAGTGATGGAAAGTCAAGTGACTGAGCTCCCATTTTATAAATTCTGAAATCAAATGGCTAGCCAAGATTAGAACCCATGAGTACCAAACCTGCTGTCTTTAAGTCAATCAACAAATTCACCTATGTGTGGCATAGTACTTTAAAGCTCCTCCCATTGCTGGGTTCTGCTTTGAAAGTCAAGATTAAAAAAAAAAAAAATCTAGGTAGTTTTAAAGATGGTACTCGGCCAGAAATATATGTATTCATCTGAAAATTTGGCCTGGAAACAGATTCCACTTAGAAACTGGCCCTACTTCCCAGTTGCCAAAAGAGCTTCATAGCAGGAACATGACCCTAATGAGAGAATTACTGAAGACATGTGAGTAAAATCACTGGGGGTTGGTGCGAAACAGCTGTGTGATTTGGGAGCCAAACTTTCAAATAAAAAATAGAATTAATGGGATAGTTAGCCTACTTGAAAAGAAACTGAAAATTAAACATGTAACAGGCTTGTGTTTTCTTTCTTTTTTTTTTTTTTTTTTGGTCAATGCTAAAAAGTGAATATATTAAACCTACCACACAGGCAAAATACCAATGCTGTTAGTAACACCATGCCTGGACTCTACCTTTATTTTGCTCCCAGAAGCCACTTATTCGTTTTTCAGTTTTTCATCTCCTTTCAACCTGTTGTATCTTGTCTCATCCATTCATTTTTTATTTCCTAAAATGAGCATTGAAAATCTATTATTTCCAACCACGTGTTAGACATGAGGAATAGATATGCAATATCAAATCATGGAAGACCCTGCTTTCAAGAAAGCCATGATCTTAGGCCAGGAGGTGAGTGAGGAGAAGAAACAAATACATGTGTGAGCTGGAAATCATTATGTTTCTTTATGGTCCAATCATTGTTGACTATGTATGTACAAAAAAAGTCGTGATATTTACAGAGTGAAAATTGGTGCAAATATTTTTAAATAATATCAACTTCCAAAATGTTACTAGAATTAGCACAAAGATTTCTCTGGTTAGTCTCAAAAACTGGTGAAAGTTCATATACTTGGATGAGAGGAGGTCTATGATCAGTATGCAGAGAAAGCTTGGTTTATAATTTTTCGGATAAGTCTCTCTCTCTCTCTGTCTCTCTCTCTAATCCATTATGCTCCCTTCTTTTCTTTTCTTCTATTGTTATTGTAGTATAATTGATCAATAAATAATATATGTATTCAAGACATACAATGTACTTATTTGATATATGTATACATTGTATAATGATTACCACAATCAAATTAAACAACACTTCCTTCACCACACATAGTTACCCTCGTGTGTGAGGGCAGGAGGAGGTGAACATGTTGAGAACATATTGTTTACTTGAGATTTGCAAATTTTGAGAGCTAAGTGAACAATGAAATATTAAGTATAACCACTGTGTTGCACATTAGATCCCCAGAACTTACTCATTCTGTAACTGAAAGTTTGTATGCTGTTACCAACCTCTCCCAGTTTCCCGCATTCCTCAGCCCCTGGTAACTGCCATTTTACTCTCTGCTACTAAGAGTTTTAATATTTTAGATTCCATATATAAGTGAGGTCATACAATGTTTGTCTTCTCTACATTCTCACGTTCATTGCAATATCATTCCAATAGCCAAGATATAGAAACAACCCAAATGTCTACCAGTGGATGAACCAATAAAGAAATTGTGGTACACACATGCAATGTAACAGTTTTCAGCCATAAAAAAAGGAATTCTGCCATTTGCAACAGCATAGATGAACGTGAGGGACATTGTGCAATGTGATATAGGCCAGATGCAGAAAGACAAATACTATATGATCACCCTCTGTGCTCCCTTCTTTAGCAATGTGCTCGCCAATTTCTTACATTCTGTTTCCATGAGACCAAATAGGACCTCCATTCTGGTTGTGGCCATTAGACATTTTTTTTCCCCACTCACCAGCCATCTCAAGTTGCTCTAGGATCATCAGAGACCTTAAAACTTCAGGTCTCCTATCTTGCCTTGCTTCTCAAGGTGGAAATGACTTGGGACACTCCGGTCTTCTCTCATTAATTACATTTTCTGTAAGAATTTGTTTCTAATTTCTAACAAATCAAGTTCTCCACTTTCTTATTTCATTTTATTTTTTTATTATATCTATGTTTCAACGTATCAGAGAAAGAAGAGATTACAAATGGCAGTGATCACTAATGGTGCCCTACTGAAGAGAACTTTTGAAATTGGAGCAGGCAAGGACAAAGAGGGACGGCAAAGAAAGTGGTTGTCAATGCTTATATTTTGTTCTCTGAATACCTCATGAATAGTGAACAGTTTTTGGATAATATGGCATGTATGTTCTTTTCTAAAAATAATCTTGCCCACCACAGAGAATCAGATATGTGAATTACATGTGGAGAGATAAAGGTTGAGAAAGAAAGAGAGAATCCTGACTATCTAAGCTCTCATTACACAGACCTCTTCCTTTTTATCCATACTGTGAAACAAATGCATTCCTCTATTTCTGCTGAAGAGAGTGCAATTGTGAATTTCGGTCACTTTCAGTTGAAAAGATTTTAACTCTTTCAAAATTATATTGCCATCCTAGGTAGGATGACATTTTCTTCCCAATTTCACAGCTGGTGAAACTGAGTCTGAGAGAAAAGGAAAATTATAAATTGTTATTAGAAAGGTGCATTCTGAGCATAGTGTGTAGACATATATGATATGTTCAGTCTGTTCAAGGGAAAAGAAATTTTCCTGCAATCTGGAATGTATTTGTGTATTCACCTGTATTGGTATCTGTGTCCGTTTATGCATGTCTGTGTGTATTTGTCTCTATGTTTCTATATTTCTATGACTGCATTTTGTGTCCCTTGTGTGTGTGTGTTTCTGTGTGTAAAAAAGAATAATGAAATAGTCAGGGAATAAGGGGAAATTTGGAGCTGATGAAATAAAGGCTAAGTGTGAAATAATGCAAACCCTGTGCTTGACAGAACAAAAAGAAAGAAAAATTAAAAAATAAGAAACACACAACCCATAAGTGGTCGTAAAAAGTGTTAGTGATGTCCTGTCTTTCCAAACCACTTGATCTTTATGTCTCTGCTTTTACTCATCTTTCAAGTAACTAGTTCTTAAAAAAAAAAAAAAAAAAGATAATAGGCTCACTTCTTTCTGTCCCTTCTGACAAATGCAGACAGCTCTCAACAAGATGGTAATAGCAGCTCCTCCAACTTATTCTAAAAATACCACCAGGGTATCAGCTTCTCCCTGAACTGCCTTGTTATCCTAATGCAATTATGTAACTTTCTAATCTTTCTGTCAGTGCAGTAGTTAGGATGCAGAAGAAAAAAAAAATACTGCCAACCAGAGGTACTAAACTTCTAAAGCGGAGGTGACTGATTAACCACTGCTTCTGCTTTAGATCGATCTATTTGCTGCTAAATCTGGACCAATAACTCCCTAAGGTTCCTGAGCTGGTCAGCAATTTTATATTCACACTTATTTTCACAAATGTTATGACCTTCCTACACCAGCTTTCTTTCTCTTATTCCCTGTTCTAATCATCCTAAAGTTATCTATGAGCAGGGTGTAGTCTCATGTTAGCCAGGACACAAACATGAAGTCCATCCAGGGAATAAGGAATGGATGTCTTGTAACCTACTTGGAGATGCTTTCCCTGCCTTAGTGTCATTCCTGAGAATGAGGCATCAAAATGTCCATGGAAATTTGCCTATCTTTCTGTGTGAGTACTTTTTTTTTTCCATTAAGGGAGCTAAAAATTGAAAGCAAAAGCACTTGAGGTATAAAAATCGTAGGATTTTAAAGCTATATGGAACCAAATAAATGGTAATGTTTTGCTTCAGTTTTACAGATGAGGGAAAAGAGAATCTCAGTAGTTAAGTAAGAAAGGGTGGTGAATTGAAAATAACCTGGAAGATACATACACAGAATGCCATCCCTAAGTGGTACATTAAAAATCATTTTGCCTTTACTTTTTATCTTTATTTCATAAGTTTTCTACAATGAGCAAATATTACTTTCAACAAAAAAGTATTATTATTCAAATAATATAAGACATGACAACAGCCAGACCTGAGTGTGAGTCCTATCTCTGCTATTAAATGCTAAGTGATCTCAGCAGGTTAGTTAACCTCTCTATATTTTATAAATGAAAGCATTTGTATCAATTTTACAAGAGTGGTGTGAGTATTTAACAGAATACAATATGGAGGAAAAAAAGCAAATGACTCAGCCCACCTCCTCCCTCACTTATTGGAAACACACGAACACACACAGACACACAGAGACACACACACACACACACACACACACACACACACACACGCATACGTGAAATACTCACTACTAAAGACAGAGTGCCCTCTGTCCCTATTCCAAACTAGGTACACTACTTCATGTGCAGTTTCTCTGTAACTTTCGAGTTTTGTTATTATAAGTTTCATGAATATATTATTTAATTGTCCTGGGATTTTTAACAGCCTTGTGATAATCTATCACCTGGGGAAAAAGAAGAAAAAATACATTAGAATGTATGCTGTGAAAACTCCAAGGGCAGATAAAAGATTTGTCTTCTATTTTTCCTTTTCTGCAAATAGAATTGCTGAATTTAGGATACAGCAATTTTATTCTTGAGTACCTTTTGGGAAAACATATGTGATTTGAAAGTCTTATGAATTTAAAAAAAAAAACCTGAAGCTTCAGTTAATTATTTTATTTATTAGGTTGGTGCAAACATAACCATGAGTTTTGCCATTTGAAGTACTTTTGCCTTTACTTTGCATGGAAAAAAACATGATAACTTGCAAAACCAAGTATTTTTTTTCCTATGAGACACAGGATTAATGGATTAGGATTGATAATGAAAAAATATATAGACCCTGTTGCTCAAGATCCAGCAGTCAGCTGGTGAGTTCTTTCTCTCAACTCAATTTGACTTTCCAACATTCTCTTAACTGAAACATGAAAATACAACCTCAGATACCGGAGACTATGTCTGAAAAGAATACAAATCTCATATTTTGTCCTAACTTTATTTGTACGTACCTGTTCTCATTTTCAGAAATTCGCTGATCCTCATTTGACTCTGACATTTCAGTCTCCAAAGCTCAATAACCCACTCAACCTCTCACCCTCGGTTAGAACTATCCCTCACACAAGCTGCTGAGGTTTCTTCCACAATCAGTAAATATGACCACTCCTTCCTTCCTGTCCTGTGAAACATGGATCCAAACAGCCTGACCAATCTTCCTTACTGAGCAAGGGATTTGACAGCAGTAAAGTCAGAGACAAGCAGAAGCTGCTGTTGCTTATTGTTTTAGTGAACTTTCTTTTCCTCATTTGTGTCTAGGGCTATACAATAGTTATTGAGCAGAAGACTCAGAATTCTAGACATGGACATTATTGTGAAGATGAGAAGAAATAAAAGTTTTCATCTCTTCTGTGATGACTACAAGTAGTGTGAAGAAGGCAATCTCTCTACATTCTATGGTGTTACGTGGGAGTGACTGGCACATATGTCTCTATTCATCTTTTTTATTTCTCTCTCTATCTCTCTCTACACAGAGAGAGAGACACACAGACACACACACACAGCCCAGTAAGAATAGCATCCTGCTTTGATCTCCAGAACATTGTATCCCCTTTCTCACTCTTTCACTAAATCTCTATTCTATTCAAACAATTACAATTTATTCAGTGCCTTTCACTGTCTTAAGAAAGGCTGCAATGGAAGAAAGACACAGAAATTAACCTAACATGGAACATAAAGGTCCTAACATTCCTAACACGGAGAGTAAAGATCTTCCTGTATCCTCCTTTTGCTATTGCTAGATATCTTTCATTTGCTGGCTTCCTTTATGAGCCATTCTCTCCATTCCTTCCTCCTTGTGATATTTCCTGTTCTGAATAGGGCTGCAGTCCCCACATATCATATATGTCATGTCTGGACATTTGATAAGTTTTTTAAAGCTTAATGTTTTGATCTGCTCTTGCTATACTGTGTGAATTGTACATATGTTTTTGGAGGAATGGAGGTACTTGAAAGGGAAAGTTAAGAGTAGTTGAAGGCTATGCCTACACAACCATGAACAATTTATTCAAAAGTATTATTGTTTAAGTAGAGGAGGTCCAATAACTCAAATCCCTGATCTATTCCTCTGCTTCCTTGTCCCAGTCCTGAGTGGTAATGATGGCATAATATAGCATGTCCTTAGACTTTTAATGACGCATACTCCAAACGGATTAAAACGTGAATCTAAAAAGTAAGTGATATGAAAAATCTAATATCTTCGGTACTAAATGAAGTCATGGGTCAGAATTAAAATCATCCTGTGAGTATATTTTGAGGATCATCTTGGAGTATAACTGTAGCTTCACAAAAAAATAGCTTGCCAATGTGCAAAAGACTATAATACAAGGAACAAGGCTGGAAACAAAGTTGACAAAAGTGTGTTACAAACCAAAAATATCAGCATTTCTTAAACTTCTGTGTCCATGAGGTCTTGTGTTTTGATGTGTATCTAAGTCATTTTTACCCCCTACAACTAAATCACTCTTTGGTCACAGGCCAGAAAACCAACACTGGGAAATATTCTTCAGGGACACAAAATAATGCAGCTTAGAAAAGGCTTTTCCCCGGCCCCCTTATTTTTTATTAAAAAAGAAACTATAACTATCCAACTGGGGCAAAAAAAATCTGTCAACCATTATCAAAATGATTTTCTTAAGAGCCATTTAACGAGATTCATTAATTTAAAGAGATTAAAAACAGCCTATATTAAAGGACATTTTGACAGAACAAAATAGGTTATAATAAAAGCTGAAAATCAGCAGTCTCTCTTATCAAAGACGATGCAGAACTCTCAGCAAAGTCTTCTTTATTCAAAGTGAAATTCAAGATCTGATTCAATTAATAGTAGACTTGAAACAGAAAATAAAGAAAGTTTGCAAGAGGTCAAAGTACTGAATGTACTTCTGACGAGAGCACAAAATGTTCAATATTTTCTTAGGGAGATTTCTAAAATGAGATGGCAAGGATGAAGAAGGAGGTGTAAAATCACATACTTTGAACAAGGGAAGAAGCAACTTGGGCTAGAAACAAAGCTAGCTTTTAGCAAGCTGGAAACTGACTTTATATTCCTGGCTACCTTTGAGGAAAACGATGTTTATTAGTGAGAGTATCATTTTCTCTCTAGGACATGTTTCATTAGAGTGTCTTACGAAATTCACTCACCATTCTCTTAAATACAGCTTGTGACAAAGATATGTACTAAATGTATCAGAATGGCTGCCTATGCAGGGGATAGTGATTTTGTATTAGGTGTAAATGAGAAAAGTATCTAAAATGAGAAAGGAAATAAAAAGAGATATGCATATGTATACTTCTTCAAAATACATGCATGCAGATATGTACATAAACATGCATGTATACAACTGGAGAGTTAAGATGTGTGGATTCTCAAGAACCTGAGCAAATAACTGACCACAGAGAAACAAAGTTAGAAGGCAAAGTCAGAAGGTATCTGTTAGAAAGATAGAAGGAAAAGTCAGAAGGCATGTGTTAATTAGGTCTTCTGGGAAGCAGTTGCTGAAAGGGAGGGAGGAATGCAAAAGGCTGATTGGGGCTTAATGCTTTCAAAAGAGGGAGGAAGTGTGGTTGAGCCGAGAAAGCTCCAACTCAGAATGCAGATTCTTTCCTGTGAAAAGAAAGAGGAGTGAAAGCTGGATTGGAAAACCTCAGACTGCAATGCAGATTTAGGGAAATTTACTGGGTAGCCAAGGGGGAGATGCAAAGCAAAGACTGCTCATGAATCCCAGGTTGGACAGAAATCACCAAACAAACAGACACAGTTTAGAAAACGAAACGCCGCATGTTCTCACTTATAAGTGGGAGCTGAACAATTAGAAGACATGGACAGAGAGAGGAGAACAACACACACATGGACACAGAGAGGGGAACCACACACACTGCCATTGCCTGTCAGGGGAAGACAAGGGGAGGGAAAGGATCTGGATAAATATTTAATGCGTGTGATGCTTAATCCCTAGATGACGGGTTGATAGATGCAGCAAACCACCATGGCACACATTTACCTATGTAACAAATCTGCACATCCTGCATATGTATCCTGGAACTTAAAATGAAATAATATAAATAAAAACCTCACTTTGATCCCCCTATGATTACATCTCCAACCTGACCAGTAGCACTCCTCACTTCCTGAGCCCTTACCCACCAAATTATCTTTAAAACTCTGATTCCCAAATGCTCAAGGAGACTGATTTGACTAATAGCAAAAGTCAGCTAATTACATAACTTTTCTCTGACTGAAAATTCCTTCAAGGAAGATTGCGCAGCACACAGCCATGGCTGCCACTGTCAACTTTTCTTCCTTCCACATCCAGAGTACTTTTCACTGTCTTCAAAGATAACACAGTTTCTCATATATATGCATATGTATGTATTTCACAAAATAATTATGTTTATTCATTGTAACTATTTCATAAATATTTTTAAGTATAGTCTAACTTATTTCAAGGCTGTTTAAGTCTAGTATCTCTTTTGATTGTACTTCTGGTATCTGTTCACTCTTTCAAAGATTTAATCTTTTCCTTAAGTACTTATTGAAATAATATTTTCGAAAATTGTGATTAGAATGTAAACTTTCTATGGCCATGCCTGCCTGAAAACATAAATGGCTGGATATGGCATTCTGGTTTCAAAATCATTTCAATCTTCATGGTTCTTTATAATCCTCACCAAACACTTTTTCTTCTAAAATTAAATTAATTTAAAAAACACGGAGATAATAATACATTAGCACACAGAACTGTGAGAAATAACTCAGAAAGCTCCTAAGTATACTTCACCAAGTTTCCCCAATGGTAATATCTTGAAAAAATATAACACAGCATCACAACCATGAAATTAACATCAATTCATACATTCAAGAGACAACACTTTCATCACAGAAAGATCCCTTTTCTTGCCCCTTTATAATCATACTTCCTCCCTCCCACACTCACTGTTGCTAAATTATGGCAACTACTAATCTGATCTTCATTACTATAATTTAACCGTTTCAACAATGTTTATAAATGGCATCACACAATATGTAAAAGTTTTGGAGTTGCTGTTTCACTCAGCATAATTCTTTACAGATTCATTCAAGCCGTTAAATTTATAAAAGCTTGCTCATATTTGAGTAGCATTCTATGGGATGAGGGTACCATAGTTTGATTAATCATTTGCTCACATAAGGACATTTGTGTTGTTTCCAGTTTTTAGTTATTTCAGATAATGCTGCTATTAATATTTGTGCATAGGTTTTGGTGTAAATATAAACTTTCATTTCTCTGGGATAAATACCTAAAACTGCAATTGCTGGTTTGCATGGTATTTGAATGTTTAGATATACAGTTGACAGTTGAGCAACACAGATTTGAGCTGCGTGGATCCATTTATACATAAATTTTCCTCAGTAAATACACTGTAAAAATTTTTGGAGATCTGTGACGTTTGAAAAAAATTTCAGACAAACCACTTAACCTATTAAATATTTAAAAGTTGGAAAAAAATAGTTATGAATGCAAAAAGTATATGCAGATTCTAACCAATTTATGTGTAGTTGACTGTTTCTGTTTTTGTTAAGGTTTCCAGTCCATAGTAGTTTATTAGTTAACACGTTAGAAAGTCAAAAGTTGGATGTGAATTTCTGAATTCATGGAGGGTTAGCACTACAAACTCTACATTGTTTAAGGGTCAACTATATAATAAACTGCCAAAATATTTTCCAGAGTAGCTGCAGATTCCTATCAACAATATAGAAATGATCTCTTTTCTAGAAAATGCTCACCAGCATTTGGTTCCATCACGATTTTTTTATTTATCCCATCTGCTAAGTGTGTATTGGTATCTCACTGTGGTTTGAATTTGCATTTCTCTGGTGGCTAATGAGGTTGAACATCATTTCTCTGTGTGTGAAATGTTTTTTTCACAAGACTTTTCCATTTTCTACTTGAATTGTGTGTGTTTTGAGTTTTAAAATGTTATTTATATATTCTAGAATTAATCCTTTCCTGGGCATGAAGTTATAAACATCCTTTCCCAATCTGTAGCTTGTTCTCTTATCTTCTTAACAGAGATTTTCGTAAAGCACTTTTCTATGCTCATTAATATCCAGTTTATTATTTTTTGTTTTATGGATCGCATTTTTAGTGCCCAGCCTAGGAAGCTTTGCTCAGTCCTAGATCTTAAAACCTTTTTCCAGTGTTTTTATTTTCTAATATATCTTACCTGTAATTTTTTGTTTAAGTCTATGATTAATTTTGAATTTATTTCAGTATAAAGTAAGAGGTAATGTTGAAGTTCATTTTCTTGCCTCTGGATATATAATTGCTCCTGGACCACTTCTTAAAAAAGCTCTCCTTCCTCCATTAAAATCCTTTGTGCCTTACTCAAAATCACTTGAGCATATTTGTGCAGTTCCAACAACTTTTTTTTCTTTTATTATTATTATTATTATTATTATTATACTTTAAGCTCTGGGGTACATGTGCAGAACGTGCAGTGTTGTTACACAGGTATACACGTGCCATGGTGGTTTGCCGCACCCATCAACCCGTCATCTACATTAGCTATTTCTCCTAATGCTATCCGTCCCCTAGCCTCCCATCCCCCGACAGGCCTCAGTGTGTGATGTTCCCCTCCCTGTGTCCATGTGTTTTCATTGTTCAACTCCCACTTATGAGTGAGAACATGCAGTGTTTGGTTATCTGTTCTTGTGGTAGTTTGCTGAGAATGATGGTTTACAGCTTCATCCATGTCCTTGCAAGGGATATGAACTCATCCTCTTTTATGGCTGCATAGTATGCCATGGTATATATGTGCCATATTTTCTTTATCCAGTGTATCACTGATGGGCATTGGGATTGGTTCCAAGTCTTTCCTATTGTGAATCCACAGTAAACATATGTGTTCATGTGTCATTATAGTAGAATGATTTATAATCCTTTGGGTATATATCCAGTAATGGGATTGCTGGATCAAATGGTATTTTTGGTCACACTGTCTTTAACAATGGTTGACCTAATTTACTCTCCTACCAACAGTGTAAAAGTGTTCCTATTTCTTCACAACCTCTCCAGCATCTGTTGTCTCCTGAGTTTTTAATGATCGCCATTCTAACAGGCATGGGATGGTATCTTATTGTAGTTTTGATTTGCATTTCTCTAATAAAATTGGTATCTACACTTCATATGTTATTATAGAAAAAAATGTGAGAGATGGTCCTTATGTCTAATCAATGCAATAACACTTTCAAACCCCGATTATCTAAGCCAAAGAGGTTTTATTTCTTACCATAAAAGGAGCTGTGTCTAATGCTTCCTTCAAGCTCCCACTGTGATTTGCACATAATAGATGTTTGAGAAAAAAATTTTAAAGTATCTCACTGGATGGTGATTCAAAGACTAGTTAGAGTACACTGCATTCCTTAATTGGGAAAAGTTTGAAGATTAAACTTGAACCCTTTATCTTGGTCTATGCAATACAAATTAAAGTATCTGCAAAGGGTATCCAATTTCAAAATATTTTCTTTACCTTTCTTGAATGATTTCTTCTAGGGGATGTGATATGATGCAGCTATTTTTAAAAACCTCACAGTGCTTTTCCAACTTGAAGGTAATAAATGATTCTACCTAAGACCATTTAATCTGAGTGTGCTGGTGTCATGCTCTCAAATCTTGATAAATATTCAATAAAAATTATGCAGCTGACTTTTTCATGACAACATTTGAGAAGCATAATCTCATAGGTATATTCAGGAAATAGTGTTCTGAGATCAAAGCATCTGGATTAGTTACCAATATGAGGTTCTACTTAACTTCAGATAAATATGAAAATGTTGTATAACCTGTATCTAAGTTTTTTGTTGCTGTTGCAGTTGTTTTGGAATGAGGGCATACAGTTTTTCTAGAACCACTTGTTAAATGATGTGCATTTAATGTTTAGGCCAATATTGCAAATGCAAGAGCAAAGAACATGAATTTAACAGCTCCCATGAGATTTCTCAAAGAACTAAAAATAGAACTACCATACAACCCAGAAATTCCAAATACTGTTTATCTAAAGGAAAATAAATCAGTGTATCAAAGTGAGCCCTGCACTCCTGTTTATTGCAACACTATTCACAATAGAAAATATATGAAATCAACCTAAGTGTCCATCAGTGGATAAATACATAAAGAAATTGTGGTATACATACATAATGGTCATTAAAAGAATGAGATCATGTCATTGGTAGCAGCATCAACAGAACTGGAGGTCAGTATGCTAAGCGAAATAAGCCAGGCACAGAAAAACAAATATTGTATGTTCTCAATCATATGTGGGAGCTAAGACAGTTGAACTCATGGAGGTAGAGAATAGAATGAGAGATACCAGAGGCTGGGAAGGGTGTGTGGATGGAGATGAGAATGAAGAGATGTTGATGAATGGGTACAAACATATAGCTAGATAGAGGAAATAAGTTCTAATGTTCAATAACAGAGTAGGGTGACTATAGTTAATGATGTATTATATATTTCAAAATAGGTAGAAGAGAGGACTTGCAATGTCCCCCACATACAGAAATAATAAATACTCAAGAAGACGGACACCTCAAATATATTCATCATCACACATTCTATACATGTAGCAAAAGATCACATGAACTCCATAAATATTTATAAATATTACATAATTTTTAAAAAGCTTATATAAATTATTTTCTCTGATAAACTGAGCCTATTTCACCAGACAGGTGCAGCAGAAGTTGATTTCCTATTCTTGTTATCTATCTTTGGTAAAATAGCAAAATTCTGTAATGCAAGTTACTATTCAGTCAGTAAACATAAATGTCAATGTAGAGTAAGAAGATTCATACACACAAATAACATTAACTTTCTTGTCCAATAAATTTGTTACTATGTTTATTTTTTCCAAAAACTAAGGTTACGTTCTCATTACAGAACATATAGAATGTTGAGAAAACTGTAGGCAATCAAACAAATGGCCCTTAATTCCACCAAATGGAAGTTACCACTGCTTGAAACACACATGCACACACACACACAAAATAGAAAATATGTTGTTTTACTAAATTTAGGTTGTAAGCTATGTATGTATAATTTTATGTTATGCTTTAATATTTGTATTTTTACTGTATAACTCTATTTTCTGAATTTAGATCCCAATATATTTTTGTGTGTATCTATATATTTATACACACACATATATATATACACACCATATATATATAATTCACATTTATAAATACCATAAATACACAAATATATATATATATACACACACACCATATATATAATTCATATATACCATATATATATTTATATATATGGTATATATATAGTTGTATATTTGTGTATACATGGTAAATTTTATGTTCTGAGTTTATATATATATATTTATATGGCATATATATGTGGTAAATTTTATTTTCTGAGTGTATTTGTACATATATAGTAAATTTTGTGTTCTGAGTTTATCCTTTCATATACCGTTAAGGTATTAATAGTTCTCTACAGGTTAACTTTTCTCAACATTTTCAGTTACCTTTCTCATATACACATCTAGCATCTCAGTTGGAGATTTAAACAACAGCTAACTCATTGACTGCAGATGCATTATTCCTGCACTATATTAGTAAAAATTTTCTACTATCTGTTGGTGGAGGATAGTTGCCAGGAAAATGAAGGCCTGCCTTCCCTTCCAACACATTAAAGATGGACGTATCCTCCTATCTTGTGGGACAAATGACAAGTGATATTAGAATCTTTGGAAGTATCTTCAACATGATAAAGATACATTCAGAAGTAAATTAATTCAATATTAAAGGTAATTTAAATATACTAAAAATAACTTTTGATAATCTATTATGTGCCAAGCCTCCAAGGATAAAATGCCTTCCTAGGACTTAAGGTTATTATAGATTAGCTAGTCAATGAAGACACTTACAGATGGAGGGATAAAGGGAAAGCATGGTGCTTATCTTATGTAATTATGTAGGAAGTGCAAATACAATTCAAATTTAAATTAACAAGTGTAAATGTGGTTATAGTAGACGTTTAATTAAAAAAGAGGTAGCTAATGTTTAGTCAACATGTTTATTTTCTCTAAGCTTGATAGTATAAGAAAAAAACACGTAATAGAGTGGCTATCCTCAGTTGAAGATAACAAAAGAGATTTCTGTGAACTGTACTGACCAAGTTTTAAAAGGTGTACTAGATTCAAGTATTCAGAAAAAACTAGAGTGGGTATTTTCAAGCAAATGAATGGAATGAGCAAGAGCCTGTCAGTGACAATACACCATTTAAGAGGCCAGTGAACATAGGTAGACAGAGACAGGAATTTGTTTTGTTTTGTTTGTTTTGCTTTTTCTCAATTTCTAACAGGTCGTTGCCCACCTTAGAAAAAAACGTCTTAGGGCATTCCATTTGTAAAGTAGTGTAATATCCAAGGTGCTTAAACCAGTCTGGTCTTTCAGTTTGTCCTCAATTTCTTGAACTTCCACACCTATCTTAGCCTACCTCAGAATCAAGTCTGCTAACAATCAGGAGAAAATATGCATGAAATTAATAGATGGACAGATGAGAGACACTCTAAATATTTAATGAAATTGTAGCAGTTCAGCGGTAAATATACCCTTTAGATTTTGAGTCTTCCTCTTTCTAAGCCTGAAAGTTCCTTCGTATACAAATTTCAGGTGAAAGGGAAAGTAAAAGTAAATTATCATCCAAAACACAGAGATCCAGGATTTCTTACAGTCTCATCCCACACAACAAGCTTCAGGACAGCTATTTTTAAACTAAATCAAATTAAACGTATAAATTATTTCTTTTAGAAGTGTGCTTATATTTCATTGATTAATTTTGGGGATACTTGGATGACAGTTATCTCAGGGTGACTCAGTTTCTACCACTCCAAGTTGATCTCTTGTTTCTGTAAAACAGAAGGGCTCTTCTCAGACCAAAACACTGCAGCAACAAACATAAATAATTAAAAATACTTATACCTAACAGCTTTCTATAATATACATATTTTTAAATGACACAATAAATAAGTAATCTGAATTTTTAAAGCTCAGATTTTTTTACTTTTCTTTAATCCTAAATTTTAAGCTATCAGTAAACCTTGATTTTATGAGATTTTGTTGCTGTTGTGCTTGTTTAGTTTGTTTGTTTGTTTGTTTGTTTTAAAGAGATAGGGTCTTGCTCTCTCACTCAGGCTGGAATGCAGTGGCATACTCATAGTTCACTGAAGTCCAACTTCTGGACTCAGGGATCTTTTGGCCTCAGCTTCCCAAATCATTGGGATTAGGGCAGGAGCCACTGCATCTGGCTTATATTTTTGTTGTTAAACAGCTACATAGATGATATTCCCATTTATTGAAATGTAGATTACCAGAAAATAATCTGGTTTGGAGAGTAAATCATTATCTCAGCAAAGAGGCTGATATGTTTTGACTTATTTCACTGTTCCTGCATTGGAACCTTCCTCAGTGTCTATGCAACTCTCTGGAGTTAATGATTCCCTATATTATTACAGTAAAAACTCCGTTTGATCTCTGACTAATGAGCCTGAATCAACTCTCTTATTTTAAGTGAATCTCTTTTGGTAGCTTCTCCTTAAATAATGAAATAAGAGGATGAATGTATAGTGAGCATCTATCAGGTTACAAACATTTGATATCTCATATAGTATTAATCTTCAAAATAAGTTTCGAATAGGCATTATTCTGTTTATAAGTAAAGATATTGAGACTCAGCAAGGTTAAGAAATTCATCAAAGGTCACACAAGGTATAAATGATGAAGGTGGATGTCAAACTGAATTGTCTGACCCTGAAATTCATATTTCTTTCTACTGCATAATGCTACTCTCCTCAGTTATCCTATGAAACTTACTTCTAGGAAAATCACCTTTAGCAAAATCAGCCCCTGCTTTCATTTGGAGCAGTCTCCTGTGAGTTATTAAACAATAGAGAAAGCCCATGCTGCTGCCACTTTGCCTGAACCAAGTTGGTTGGAGCCCTTAAGCTGAAGCTAGCTGGATGCCCTGCCACTTTGTATGATTAGAGGGTCAGGAGCGCTTAGTCAGGAAATAAACATAGGTAAAGAGCAAAATTAGCCCTTAAATATTTCTTAGCACATATCTTTATGAGAGAAAAATACCTCAAATCCATGAATACTTCAGCCAGCCCCCACAGTAGATGCCTGCATTTTGTAATTTCATAGCTTCTTTTTTTACTTTAAAAAATATATATTTGACAAAATACTCTTGAAATTTGTTTTTTTCATCAGAAGCTGTGGATAGTTACAGTGGCTCATGCCTGTAATCCAGCACTTTGAGAGGCTGAGATGGGAGGATAGCTTCAGCCGAGGAGATCGAGGCTGCAGTGAGCTATGATTACACCACTGCACCCAGCCTGGGCAACAGAACAAGATACTGTGTCAAAAAAAAGAGGCATAGAAAAATAAGCAAATTTTTTTTAAATGGTTGAGAGCATTGGCAGTGTTGTCACCTTAGCAGAATTTACAGAAAGTCTGGCTTGTTTTTAAGAACTAATAATAGTATAAATAATAAATATTTATGTATTATTTACTATGCATAACATAAATAATATATATTTATAACAGTAATATATATTTATAACATAATATAACACATAATATGTTTATATATTATAATACAATATATATTTTATATCATATATTTAATATTTATGTTATAAATTAGCACATTATTATATAACATATTTTATTTATAACATAACATATTTATTTATGACATACATAATGATGACAATAAAAATAAATAATATATTGCTAATCACAAATGGAAAACAGAAATAAAAACCTTCATAAATTTCCAGTGACACTATGAAAGAAATATTCAAAATATGTTCATCTGACATATTAACATGGTACAATGAAGATTAGCAAATTGAAGATTAGCTTTATGACAGTTGTCACCACATATGTCACAATTTTTAATTGTAGAGGCATAGGTCATGGAAAGATAAAAATATTAATAACAAGTATACACATTTTATTTGGCTGAGGCAGGAGTTATATTCAAAAGAGTAAACAATCAATATAATGTTCACACTGACCACTCAGAAATTCTGCTGATCATAAATGTCAGGATTTTGGTTGAACGTCCCGGGAATTTTCATGCATAAATTTGGGCATTTAATAAGCATTTAGAGCACCTGCTAAATATCAAACTGTACCACAGTTTTGGGGAATACAGTGAGGCATAAAACAGTGTTTCTAAAATTGAAGTGGCCACAGTCTAGCAGAGAAGATGTAAAGTGTAATATTTGGGATCTAAGTGCTACATTTAAGCTAGGCCTTGAAAAATCAAGAAAGGCTTTATAGGGAAAATGACAAGTAAGATGACATTTAAAAGATCAATAGCTTACCAAGCAGGACACAATGGAGATAGTACAGTCCTCTGGTAAAGGAATATGGTGCCAATACCACTCCAACGAGTGAGCTCAGTTGTCACTCAATGATCCTAGGCTGAAGTTTGCTGTCATTATTGGAGCCCAGGATTTAACTCTGAGTGTTTCTTCAATTGAGTCTTAACTTGACTGAATCCGTTTTATGACCTTTTAGAGACACAGGGAGCAGGGTACAATAGACCTAACACATACAGTAGCGGTTATTAGACTTCAAGAACTCTGGGTTCCACCTTCAGAGTTTCTGATAATTTGTGCCTGAAGTGGGGTGCATGGCTTGTTTGTAACAAGTTCATAAAGTCATAAGGATGGACTTTATGAAGAGACCACGTTTTGGAAAACTGTAGTAAATACCACTGGATAAGAGCAAATGAATGATTTTGAGGAATTTTTAAAGCACATCCCACACATTTCATCTCCAGCCAGCTGCACTAATTAAATAAGAACACAGCATTTCACTATAGTTATTTCTATACCACTTACCCTGAGTGTTTAGAAAGCTAATTTTTATTTTTATATTTTTACTATATGCCCACATTCCTTGGGATAGATTATATTTTCTCTATCTCTGCTTTCTCCACAGCTCATAAGGTATCAATGCATCATCATATCAATAGATATTTAATGAAGGAAAGTTATGTTTAACATCTGGCCTGATGATTCATCAAAAGAACCTAAGGAAGTGGGCCAAACTGGTAACCTGAACTAATCAGTGTGGATTGCAGGGGATTTGCTATTACTCATTGGCTGTTTCATAGCTCAGTTAAGCATGCTCAGCTGAGACTTAAACTCAAGCCAAAAATAAGGTGGGTCAAGCTAAGGAGATGAAGCATTAAGGGAAATCTAAGCTTTTGCCAGGTTTGTCAGAACAAAGTTTGCAGATCATCAGCAAATACCTATGATTATGGGGATGAAAAAGCCACTATTAAGGGTAGAACAGTACCAGGTTTACAGTGGGCAAATCCTTGGGAGGGAAGATAGTGTCCAAAAAGAAACAGGAAAAAAAAAAAAAAGAAAAAAAGAAAAAAAACCAGCCTGTTGCTGGAAGGTAAGATAAGTTATCTTTATGCAACAAAAAGGATCTTTCTTCAGAGCCCAGGGGTCGGGATGACATTCAAAGAGGACCGTAGAATACTGTAGGGTGTGGCTATAAAGGTAGAAGTCTGGAGTGTTAGACTCTGTGGCTACAGTGTGTCTCCTGGTTAGAGGCGACCAAAAACTCCATCCAAAGCTGAAATAGGATTGAGAGCAGGTTGGATGGAAGATGAGGTCATTCAAAATCCACTCTCTGATTCTCCCCACCATCGTCTTTCCTCGCCGGGTGAAGTAACCTGCATGCTGTAAATTCTTTCCTTTTCTTTTTTTAACTTAGTATTTTCTAGTAAGGACATCTTTTCTTAATCTAAAGTATTCCCTACCACTTTCACCATGGTGAGAGCAGATAAAAAAGAAAGAAGATTCATAGCATAGGTTTTAGCTCAAAAAAAAGAAAAAAATCTTGTTTAAATTGGGTGGATAAAAAGCCTCTTTGGCTCCCATTGACTTCTTCAAATTCACTATATTTTTTGTGTGCAGCATGTATTTATCTCAGTGTTACTCTCTTTAGCAAACTTTTTTTCACACAAAAGTTATCAGGAAGAATTTTTATCTAGTTGATGAAAGATATTCAGTTTTTAAATCTTAAAATTCATCAGAAAGTGGCCAACACTGGGAAATGTATGGACATGGTTTGGCTGTGTCAGATTTAGGGACACGACAATGTAGCCAGGGGAGAATAAGGGAAGAACCATGGTTAAGTTTGAAGGACTAGTTTTGAATCTAGATTTCAGTCACTTACTAGCTATGTTGCTGAGCAAGTTGTTCATCCTTACTGTTCCTATATATATATATATATATATATATATATATATATATATATATATGTTTGTGTTTACATACTTGTAAAATCGAGTATTTGTGACACTTAGTGAGACTTAAAAGAGTTAATCTATGTAAACCATTTGGATTGGTGCCTGGCATATTACTAGTGTACAGAGTGAGTGTCCAGGAAGGATGACTATAACTATTACTTTGAGAAATTAATGGCTTGCTTGTCTCTAGACACTTGTCTTTTCCACGAACATCTGGGACCTACATTCTATGACTGCTTCGTCACCAGCCAGTGCAGTCAAATACTTCCATGCTGCACATGTTGCAAGCACCAGGAATGGAGCAAACAGAGGCAGCATAATTTAGCTGAGAAATATCTCTGGCTAGCCAAAATGAAGGCCTCTTCTCTACCATTTGCCTCATTCTATGTATCAGTAAAATGATAATCATGATAGCCCCACTCCATCATGGATTGGTAAAGAAGATTACATGAGATAAAATGAATGCTGGTGCTTGGTGCTTGGTTGATTGCTTGGCATTCATTCTTTTAATCATCAACCATCTGATGCAAGCCTTGTTAGTATTCCTGTTTGAAAGATGTGAAAGCTGAGGCTCAAGTGGTTTTGCAAGTTTCCCAGTCAGGTACATCTAATAATCTGCAGGATTTAAACCAAAGCCTTAGTACAAATGAACCTGTGTTTATAACAATAACCTTGGGTTGCATCCAAATGCTAGGGCAGATGGGGCCTTGGGTGACAGTCAGCTGGTCTAACCCCCTCTTGGCCTTACCTGGAAATAGGATCAGACTGACACAGGGCCATTCAGTAAACTGAGAAGCGCCTCCTCACAGCAGGTCAACTGCTACGTCGAGGTCTGCTTGTCCCTTAATCTGCAGAAGGCCAATGAGGACCTCACTAAAAGGGTGGATCCATCTTTCTCAGTTGTGCCATTTCAAGAGAAGTTCTGGATTTTGTGCGCTGAAAAACACAGATCACAATGAATTTCTGAGAGAATCGCTTGCATCGCAGGTGCTCCAGGCCACTCATTTCACGAGTGCTTATTAGAATTGTGCATTTTTTAAACACTTGATACAAGTGTCAACATACGAAAATAGGTGCTCTAAAATGATAGGTGCTTGTTTTTGTAATTGTCAACACTAGAAGGCTATTGCCAGATCCAATTACATGTAGAGAGCCTTTAAAGAGAAGAGGAGGGATTTTTTACATGGACAGGGGTTACCTAATTCTGTTTGATATCCCTAACAGTCAGCCACCCAGGAACACAGAAGTTATCCTTTGCTCCAGCATATTTAGTTCTTAGTTATTCAGAAAGGCTTAATGATTAATGATGTAAAATGTGGAGTCAGATTTTTATATTTAATATTCACGTTCTCCACTTAAGATCTGTGTCAACCTAGGCAGGATATTTAACCTTTCTGTGCCTCAATGTCTTCCTCTAGAAAAGGGGCATAGTTTGTGGTACCATCATCACAGGGCTATGTAAAGATCATATCAGTTAGTATATACAAAGTGCTCACCACAGAACCTTGGATGTAGAAAATGCTAAATAAACATTCACTATGATGAGTAGATTTCTGTAATCCTAGAATATTTCAATTTTATGTATTTGCTAATATACAAAAGTTAAAATATAAATACAAACAATGCATATAAAGTATACTAACATTTCTGTATTTAGATATCAGGTATGTTGAAAAGCAGATCTGGGTTTCCAAAGGTTTACATTTGAGCAGGAAAGACAGGTAAATAGTTAATTGCATCAATCCATACTCCCCCTGAGAGATGCAACAGAATGCTATTGGAGATGAAGATGAAAGAGCAAACTCTTTGAGAGAGTTGAAAAAGTATTTCTGGAGGCTGCAATAGATGAGCTAAGTGAACCAGAAAAGTAAAACAAATAGAAAGGCATTCCAAGAGAATCAAAGACAGAAAGACGTAAAAAATCTGGTACGTTTGGTGAATGTAAGTTTTTTATGATTAGAGGAATGGGAAGAGGGTGTAGGTGTGTGAGCATGGGCTACAGAAGCAGCCCGGGGCCTGAGTAAGGAGGCCTGGGCCTCACCCTAAATGTGCACTAACTGTCTTGATGTTTCTTTGGGGTATGCAGTAAGAGCTCTTGGTGACAGCACTGTGCTACTTTTCCATAGAGATATAAAGGCTTGTTCTTAAACCCTTGCTCTGCCATCTCCCAGCTATAGATAGATTTCACATTCTTTCAGCCTCAACACTCTCCTCTGTAAAATGGGGATGATAGCAATGTGCTTATTCTCAAAGGGATCGGTAAAGATTAATGACATAATAATTTATGTAAACCCCAAGGCCTAGTGTTCTTACATGTTAGTGATTTTGAATTTTAGTATTCCCAGTGACAAAATCAGTGAGACCTAACTCTTAAGTATTAATGTCAATATTAGAGCCGAAAGGCAGTGGCTAAGCTTACGGTGTTTTTGTTGTTGTTATTGTTGCTGTCTTGACATAAGCTGCCGCCTTAAAAATATATGTGTTTTGTAGATTTTATTTTTGCTTTTTGATTTTTTTTTCTCTCTCTGTCTCTCTTTTTTTTTTATTTTTCCAAATGAATGGACATTACATTTCCCCAGAGCCTGGCAGGGAATCTGATTATTTTTCCTCTAGAGCAACTTCTAATGGTATCGTTATCCATTCGGTGAATAGCATTTGGCCACTTCACAAGCATTTTCCCACTTCCATGTAAATGGTATGATTAGATGTGAAAGGTAATCTTGAGTGCTGCCATGTTATGACATTAAAATAGTAATTCAATTGTGAGCAACCCCTCACAAATAACTATCCAATCCACTTGTGTTTAATACCTCGGCGTCCTTGCATGCCTTTCCTTTTTGAAACACAAAGCAGTATTGATTTATCTTCATAACCAGCTAAAAAGTGTTTGAGCACTTTTACCATTTCATTATCCAGCAGTAAATAAGGAAAATAACCTGCAAAAATGGAAAACAAGTCGATGAGTTACTTTTATCCTTTTCCCTTCAAAACTCAAATGCAGACAAGAATGACTTTTTGATAGATTTGAATGCCTTTATATTTGAAGATGTCTTGGCAGTTATCATGAAAGAAAGCTTGCTGTAGTGAAAAGCTGTGAGTATAGAAATGGAAGCCCTGGTGTGATTAGTCTGCTCAGGCTGCCATAACAGTATACCACAGGTTGGGTGGTTTAGACAGAAATTTATCTTCTCACAGTTCTGGAGGCTTAAGGCTCAAAATGAAGTTGTCCACAGGGTGGGTTTCTAGTGAGGCTTCTCTCCTTAGCTTGCAGGTGGCTACCTTCTTACTGTGTCCTCACAGGGTCTTTCCTCTGTACATACGACTTCCGGTGTCTCTTTTTATTATTAGGATGTCAATTCTATTGGAGTAGGTGTCTTTAACTTTGTGATCTCATTTAACTTTAGTAACCTCCTAAAAGGCCCTATCTGCCAATACAGACACAGCAGATTCTGGGCTTCCACGTATGGCCTTGAGGGAAAACAATTCAGTCCATCACATCTGCTTTCAGAACCAGCTCTATCACGTATTGGTCATATAACCTTCGGGAAAGATATTGGCCCCATTCTGTGGAAATGTGATTTCCCAAATATATAGAAAGGAGTCAGCCGATACCCGTGATTTGGAAACTTTTTGAAAGTGTTGTAAATGCATCTTGGCAAGAAAAGCAAGTGTACGTATAAGTGTATATGTTTATTTTTATGAAACAAAGGAGCGTTTTCTACAGCAGTGAGTTTGGAGAAGTTTTTAAATCAGGTTATTATCCTCCTTTCTCTTCTAGAAAACCAAGAGTCCGTGAAAAGAGTTGGGAACCTCTGAGTGTGATGTGAGAAGCTTCTGTTATCCTTATCTGCAAGAAATAATTGAGGGCTTACTTTATTTGTCCATTATGAGAAGCATGAGAAACTTACATTTTTGGCTTCATCTTAGCCTCTTGACCTTGCCTTAAGCTGTTTCCTCTAACCAAATGCGTTCTCACAACTGACTGTCAGACTTACTTATTTTCTGCTGCCTAGCACAGTCTTCCCCCCAAAACACTTTTCAGAGACCTCCACTTCGAATCTTCTCTGTGCCATTGCAGTGCAAATTTCTTTTGTCTGCCTTGTGATAGGGCATGTGAATGTGATTCTCTTACGCACTAAATTTGAAGCCAGTGGAAGACATAAAGAGCCCAAATTGCAGATCAATTCAGCTTTGACTCCAAATTTCAGACCTTAGCACGTTGAACACATGTGCCCAGGAGTATGAATTGGAGTGACGTGATGAATATAGATTAAATGGGATAGTAGCCAGCTATATACCTTTCTTTCTCCTGTTGCAAAAGAAAGAAATACTAGCCCTTTATCAAAGAGAATCTATCACTAGTGGTCCGAGATCCTTTTAAAACCAAATGAAATACTGTTGTTACTTTTGTGGTTTCTCACACTTGCAAAGTAACTTGTGAACCTGTCCCTGTTTCATGGATTCTGGAAGAAGACACAAGACTTCTGGGTCAGAGACAAAGGCCCTTATTTCTCAGAGCACAGCAGGCTTCATAAGCTTCATGTTCTTTCCAGTTCCCCTTCTGCCACAAGTCCTGTGGGAGTGATGTGGAGTGGGTCTGATGGACGTAGCACACGCAGTGAGCTTGTATCATACCAGAGGACACCCAAGCTTGAGAAACCCCCAATCCTATAAAAGTCCTGCTGGTAAACCCGCCTGCCTTTGGCCCAGAAGAGGACATTGTTTTTATTTTCTTGCTGAGAAAAGAAATCTTCTTTCTGTCTTGGTATCTTCCAGGCTTGTTCATTGTTGAAATATTCTTGAAGAGTCAAGATGGAACAGTTTAGATTGTGAAAGAAATATTATAGATAACCCTCATTCTCCAAGCATGCCTCAGGAAATTCCTCCAGATCTGCCTCTTTCTCCATTATTCAGACAAACTCTGTAGGACTGTTCCTTCCTCATGCCTTTCCAGTCTCTTCTTTTTGTCTGCAGAGTGATGAAAAATTGGAATGGACTGCCTGTCTGTTTCCTTTCTTTCTTCTTCATTTTAAAATGTTTTTCTTCTGAGAAAAACAAAGGAATCTTCTCAGATGGTCCCCAAACGCTGTTCTGAACAAGTGCTTGAGACATATCTTGAGGCCAGCTTGTTCTAATGGTGTAGGACTATCTCCTTAGTTCAGCTGAAGAAAAGTGTGTGGGGGGGTCCTTGACATAGAACCACAAGAAATTAGGCTTGCAGATAACTTGAAGGGGGAGAAAAATGGAATTTATTGGGTGGAAAAAAAGAAAAGAGAAACAGGGACTCTCCTCAAAGCCAGAGTGAGGCTCTTGTTAGTATATGCTTCCCACTTCACAGATTGAATTTTAGGTTTCACCCAGGAAGAGAAGCGGCCAGGCTTCCCCCAGCTGCAAAAAGTGAACTTCTGGGGCTCCACCCCTGTGCACACTCTCCCTGTACACAGGCTGGTTGTAGTTTCTCTGGGAACCCCTTCCCACCTGGCTGTCTCATTAAGATGCTACTTTTGTAGAAGAATAAAAATCAAACAGATGAGTAAATATTTGCCTAAAGGGCATTGCAAAAGAGGAAAATGTCTTTTTCAGAACCCAGTGAATCAGACTCATTTTTATAATAGATATAGATAGGTGGTAACTATGGAAGTAACAAAGAAGTGATCATGCAGAAGCCAGGAAATACAGGAGGATTAATGCGGCACATTTTACTGCTTATGTAGAATAAGGTGTAGACGTTTGATTGTCCCTGCAACTTCTATAACCCTTCACTTCCTAAACATGAAAAATGAAACAATTTCCTAATTGCCTGCCTGCTACTAAATTGTTGTGGCTATGAAAATAAACAGATTTGAACCCAGATCCTCTTTAAATGTAAATCTTAGCAATAGCTAAACACTGCTTTGTAGGCCAAGCATTAAATTATGTCACTGTCAAATACTTGTATTTATTTCCTAGGGTAATTTCCTATACTGACTTAAAATTTTTGAGAAGTGAAAGGAGAGTCATACTCCACATTTCTAGAGTCCAAATTAGAATGCCAAAAGTCACCAGCAGTAAATCTAAATGACCAAGTGAGCTAGGAGTGGTGAAGTCTGCGAAACATTTGACAATATAAGCCTCAGTGAAAGGCAGAAATCATTTATCTCCAACTGAACTTTGCTGTGTAGAAATGTTGGCTCGATGCTGGCAGATCTTCTAACCTCCCACATCACTTGATACTGGGGCTCAAGTGACATGCAAATTTCAGTTTGATAGCTAATTCAATATCTGAAAACCTTGGGAACACCAAGGAACATATCTATCTTACTTGCTATGACTTCATAACAGAACAACCCTAAAGTTAGCAGTTTTCAACAATAACACTTACGTTGCTCACAAAACAGTAATTCAGGGATTAGTGGGGTCAGCTTCTTTCTGGTCTACTAGGTTCACCTGCAGTGACTGGAAAGTTGGGGACAAGAATCATCTGAAGGTTTGCCTACTCATGTTTAGTGGTTGGTCTGGGAAGATTTAAACGGCTGAAGACTCTTACAACACAGACTTCATGTCATCTCCGCCTATTTCTACATGCTCTTCCCACATGGCTGCATGAGGTGGCTCCCAGGCAGCCAGCATTCTCACATATCAGCTTGGGGTAGTTCAGGACCTCAAGAGAGGCTTGGAGAAGACATATTGCCTTTTATAAACCAGCCACAGAAGTCACTGAGCATTACTTGTACCATATTCCACCAGTCGAGGCAGTAACAAAGGTCTCCTAAGTTAAAGGAAAAAAAATATATATAGCTCCTATCTCTTAATAGAGGAATTTGAATGTTTTTTCTTTTCTTTTTTTTTTTAAATTATACTTTAAGTTCTGGGGTACATATACAGATCATGCAGGACTGTTACATGAGTACACACATGCCATGGTGGTTTGCTGCATCCATCCCCCCTTCATCTACATTAGGTATTTCTCCTAATGTTATACCTTCCCAATCCCCCTACCCCCTGCAATTCCTCCCCTCCCCCCATCCTCCAAGAGGCTCTGGTGTGTGATGTTCCCCTCTCTGTGTCCCTGTGTTTTCATTGTTCAAGGAATTTGAATGTTATACTGTAAGAAGAGTAAATGGGATATGATATACACTGGTGAGCACATCTTTGGAAAATATCATTTGCTATCACATCCATATACTCATTGCCCACCTCTTGGCACCAGCTCATGCTCAAGAAATCTTGGCATGTTCTGGAATTTGAGAAAGTAAGGTAAGCCTCCTCTAATGGTATCTGAAGATTTCCCTTTCCTGCTGCAACTTGGTTTTGCTGAATTGCATGGCTTGACCTAGGTACAGTCAACCATATGATTCCTTCCTGGAAAAGATTGTGGGCAGTTCTATTAGGGACTCAAAAATCTAGATAGATGCTGTAATTAGTCCTGGAGAATGTGCAAGAGCAAATCAGAAAGTTGTTTTAGACACTTAGAAGTAGAAGGATAAATAGAACAGGTCCTAAAATATTCCTCACAGTGAAGTAGGTCAAGCTAGATAAGATAATTATATTCTTAGCTCCAAGGGAAGAGGCAGGTTCTAGGCCACAAGTGGGAGGTAAAGCCAAAATATCAAGAGACAAGTTTGTAATGACAATAGATACCCAATGGGATTCTTAAGGTGCCTGGCATTGTGAAGAAGCAAAAAGGGAGCAAGAAAAGAAGACAAAACCTCTCATGGGAACTTTAAAAGAAAGCTTAAAATTCTTTTTGGAATCAACACCAGGGTATCCAAGTCTACATCCTACTGTAGCCCAGCTACACGCTGTGAACAAACGACATTACGGGTATTCTTGCTCATGAAAGCAGATGGCATTCAGGTGGATTTCTTGAGCCTCCTAAATTCAAAAGCTTCAAATCAGAGTCAAATGTTAATGGAGCTCATGTGCCCACACTGCAAAAGAACTACAATGAGCTGCTGATGCAATTGGTGCATACTATAGAAATGAGATTCTTATTCTGAATATCTGTTGCTCTCCCTGTGCATCATCTCTGTATAGATATTCAAATACATTATTTCTATATAAATATGTATCTAATTCTCAAAGGCAATGTAACTAATCACTACTCTTTTTAAAAAACTAAAAAAAAAAAAAAATCAAGGCTTAGGAGAAAAATTATATAAGACTCTCCAGAGGAAAATCTTTATGAAATACTCATGTAAATTGCCTTATCTTGTTGTAGTGTTATTACTTTTCAGTGGTTATGTCTGATGTTAACATTTTCATTCAAGATCCACTTCTTTGTTGTGCTCTGCTGGGGAAAGATGGATTGCTTTATTATATTGTGATCTGGCTTGGGAAAAATCCCACATAATGTGTCATTTAATAAAAAATACATATATGTAACAGAAATGCTTCATTTTGAATCAATTCTTATTGAAAACAAAATGTGACGTTTACTATGATAATGACAAGGCTAACTTCAGATGTTTTTCTCAGTGATGTCTACTTTTGTTTGTGATTGTATTAATATGATGTTGAAAAGTAAGCAATAAGCCAAGAACAAGAAATCTTTGATTCTGGGCCCTCTCTATGTTGCTTATTCACAGAGTTTTATAGTAGTTTAGTCTCAGTTTTCTAATTTGCAAAGTTTAATAGATGGATCTAAAATACCTCTAAAGTCTACTGTTCTGATAGATCGTATTATGTAATATATTATTCAATGAGAAGCCTCCAAGATTTCTTTCCATCACAAAAATAATCAAATTCCTGATTATTTTCATTTAATCCCCCAATTAGGTTTCAAGATAGGTCAAGAGCGGTGCCAAGGTGCCAAGATGCCAAGATGAGTTAGCACCATTAAATGCAAGGAGGAGTCCTCAATCCTCCTGATACTTCCATCCATGATGGAGCTTTCTCCCAAAAGTTGAGGCAGGCTATGGTCAGAGTATTTGTGTTCCCACAAAATCCATATGTTGAAATCTGATCACCAATGCAACAGTACTAAGAGATGGGCCCTTTAGGAGATGATTAGTTTATTAGGGCAAAGCCCTCATGAATAAGATTCCTGTCCTTATAAAAGAGGCTTAAGGGAGTTTGTTAACACCGTCTGCCATTTGAGGACACATGTCTATGAGAAATGGGCCTTCACCAGGCTTCAAACCTGTTAGTGCCTTGATCTTGAGCTTCCTAGTCTCCCAAATTGTAAGCAATACGTTTCTATTATTTGTGAATTACTTAGTATGTTTTGTTTTAGCAACCCAAGCAGACTGAGACAGGCCACTTCTGTGTGCTTAATGCCAGAAAACTCTCTCTTAAGAAATCTGTACTGTCAAAGAGTATTTTTGCCAATGCCCTTAAGATTTGTGACAAATCTGTTTTCTGCAATAAGATTTAAGGGTTATTTATGACCTTCTAAGTCAAAAGCATCACTATGATGATTTCCTTCATTCTACTAACCTCTGACAAAATATCAATTCACTGTATATACATTTACATGATTATACATACAAATAAAATATAATCCTTGCCTCCTCTCAAATATTAAATTATTTGGAAAACAACATGGTCATGGGTTCCAAATATCATAGAGTGGTTGAGGAGACAGAGTTGAACTAAACTGTTCCTTACTTTACTCTTCATAGAATACACTCAGCAAACATTAGGTAATTTACCTAAATTTTGACTGAAAATCTTTAGATACATTCAACCAACAGAAAAGACAAAAAGGAAATGTGACTGTGAGTGTATGATGCCGGAGAGGAAGAGAAGGTAGAATTAACAATTGCTCTTGCAGGACTTCTTTTTTGGGCCAAGATTTCACTTACCCAATTCACTTTTTTAACGGGTGAGATTTAAATTGTTTAGTAATATACTTAGTGAATAAATAAGGGAATTTAAGATACATTATATTGAGAGACCCACAGGTTTTTTGAAGTGTGTGTGTGTGTGTGTGTGTGTGTGTGTAGGTACTTTTGCGCTAATAAACAAAAAATTTAGTAGTATCAGAAGGCAATTTTTAAAATGATAATTTCAGAATTTCTACATCAATTTTCAGCATACACATCAAAGAAATATCAGAATCACAAGATGGCAACTAGAAATATGAAAGAAACAGAAAAGTCTTACCAGAAGGTGAGTGATAGAGGAAGAGGGACCATGCAGTCAGGGATTCTGTTTTCTTCTGTTAAACTGACAAGAAAGAGGAACATAATGAAATAATTTAAAAGCCAAAAGCACTTTGAGATACATGAAAATACCAATTCTGTCAGAGTTTTGATGGTATAAAGAGGGTTGAGTAGGAATATTCCAGAAGGAATAGAACATATTTTAAGACACTCAGAGACTCTTTTTATTCTCTTTAACAAAAATAAAAGGGGTCAGAAGATCCAGGGTAAATGTTATTTCAATAAAGCCAAACAACAACAACAACAACAAAAGAAAAAACAAGCAAACAAACAAAAAATACAAAATAAAACAGAAGCAAAGAAAGAAAAGGAAAGAAACAAAGAAAGAAAAGGTAAAATAAAAGGTTTTACCTCACATTGGGCTTCTTCTCCCAAGTGTCACTTAGCAAACTAATTTCAAAACTGAAATATTTTTTTACTTCATATATTTTGTAAGTTTTCTTATCTCCATGTCAGAGTTACTAGATACTATACTTTTTCTATTAACCGTTCTAGTTACAACGTTCCTAAATGTCTAAATTAAACTTTTATTTCATTCAACATTGGCTGTTGATGTATTAGTGTCTAGTATCACAGAGATATCAAGAATATGGAAGGTAAGGAAATGTTTGCAAAGTAATCTAAAGGCTTAATTACACTATGGACGTCTCCGTGGACAATTAAGATAAGAACATGGAATAAACCATCAAAACAAATTACTGAAGGTCTGACATTGAAATCCAGGTCTTTATACAGCAAGACTGAGCAGACCACCAGACTTGGACGTATCCCAAAAAGGTCATTATAAGAATAAGTTCTTTTTATTTACTTTTTTATACACACAATTTACTCTTGAGGAAGTTTTCATTTCCGAAGGATAACAACAGTATTCAGATATTGTTTTACAAGTTCTTAATCATAATTTTGAACAAAAGCCAAATTAGATACTTTATATGATTCTTAGTACCCAAAGACATCTTAGAGGTAACCCATGAAACACTGTTTCTTAGGAATTGGGCAGCTGGAAGAAGAAAACACTCTGTCATTACATAGTTGTGGCCTTCAGATACTTTGAAAAACTGTCAGTGGAAAAAGCAATACATCTACTTCTCTGCCTTGGCAAGATAACAGTGATCAATACTTGAAAATACCATCAACACCTTCAAAGCTTGAGAATTAAAAACAAACAACAAATTACAAATTGGGTGTCTTATACAATTTTAAAAATTATACTTCCTGGAGGACAGAGAGAGGAGGCTTTGTTACCATAAATAGGAATCCAAATCCCTGGGTGGAAGCTAAAATTGTTGAGGGCTGGCTGAAGTCATTGTAAACTCAAGCAGACATGTCTGTGTGCAGACACTGCCAGAAATGGCATATCTTTCCTTTGTCTTCCAATCCTGTCAGTGCCTTCCACTGCTCAAACCCAATAAGAACTAGGAAAACTCAGCCATCAAAACTACGTCCTTATAACACAGGCAGGGGGAAAAAAAAAGAAAGAAGGAGAGAAAGAGAGAGAGAAGAAAGAAGGAAGGAAGGAAGGAAGGAAGGAAGGAAGGAAGGAAGGAAGGAAGGGAGGGAGGGAGGGAGGGGAAGAGAACAGAAGAGAAGAGAAGAGAAAAAGAAAAGAAAAGTAAAGAAAGAAAAGACAAGGCCTGCTTTTCATAGCAAATACAACAAAGATTGGCACAAGAACCCAGGGATTTATATTTTCATTTAATTTGGGTTCCATTCCCAAAACTTAGAAGTGGCATTTGAGCGGAGATATTAAAGACAACAACAGACTAGACTTGTGAAGGCCTTTCAAAGAGCATTTCAGGTTGAGGAAACACTAAGTGCAAACTCTAAAAGCTAAGCGTGTGTGAGAAACAGAAGGGGCATTAATTGTGGCTGGAGCACTCTTTGTAGGGAGTTGGGGAAATGGGGCTGTTCAGGAAGAGATTGTAATTACATACAAGAACCAGATTGTTGTGTCATGGTGTTGTGGAGATTTGCTCCAACAGCAACAGATGTTCTTTAAAAATATGTATTAGGGGATGAAAAATCCTGATTATTGTTTTGAAAATATCACTCTAGCTGCAGGAAAAAATAATTAAAGATAAGCAAAATAGAAATAATCGTAGGCCATATGCAAGTTTCTGTTATTACTTATTAATATACTTTATAGCAAGTAAATTTATTCAAATATATAACTGAAGTAATAATGTAGGGATTTTCCTAAGTTAAAATGTTAATTTAGAGGTACGTTTCTCTGATTTGGGAGTATTTTACAATTTTTACATAATATAGACATGTTTCCTTTTTACTCCATAGTTAATAAAGGAGAGCATCATGCAATTGTTATTGTGAATTAGTACAACTGCCATGGAGAACAGTTTGGAGATTCCTCAAAAAACTAAATATATAGCTACTAAATCTGGCAATCCCACTGCTGGGTATATTTCCCAAAAAAAAAAAAAAAAAAGGAATCAGTATGTTGAAAAGATACCAGCACTCCTATGTTTGTGGCAGCACTGTTCACAGTAGCCAAGATTTGAAAACATCTTATGTGTTCATCAATAGACAAATGGATAAAGAAAATGTACATATACACAATAGAGTACTATCTAGCCACATAAAAGAATGAAACTCTGCCATTTACAACAACATGGTTGGAACTGAAGGTTGCTATAATAAAGTGAAATAAGCCAGGCATAGAAAGACAAATATCATATGTCCTCACTTATTTGGTGACATCTAAAAATCAAAACAATTTTATTGAAGATTTTTGCATCTATGTTCATCATGGATATTGGCCTGAAGTTTTCCTTTCTTGTTGAGTTTCTGCCATGTTTTGGTATCAGGTTGATGTTGGTCTCATAAAATGATTTGAGAAGGATTCCCTCTTTTTGTATTGTTTGGAATAGTTTCAGAAGAAGTGGTACCAGCTCCTCTTGCATGTCTGGTAGAATTCAGCTGTGAACCCATTTGGATCTGGGCTTTTTTTTGGTTGGTAGGCTATTAATTGCTGCCTCAACTTCAGCCCTTATTATTGGTCCATTCAGGGTTTCTACTTCTTTCTGGTTTAGGCTTGGGAGGGTGCAGGTGTTCAGGAATTTATCCATTTTTTTTTTCCAGGTTTACTGGTTTATGTGCATAGAATTGTTTGTAGTAATCTCTGATGGTAGTTTGTATTTCTGTGGAATCTGTGGTGATATCCCCTTTATCATTTTTTTATTGCATCTATTTGATTATTTTCTTCTTTCTTTTTTATTAATCTGGCTAGTGGTCTATTTTGTTGATTTTTTCAAATAACCAGCTCCTGGATTTATTAACTTTTTGAAGGGTTTTTTGTGTCTCTTTCTCCTTCGGCTCTGCTCTGATCCGTGTTATTTCTTGACTTCTGCTAGCCTTTGAATTTTTTTGATCTTGTTTTTCTAGCTCTTTCAATTTTGATGATAGAGTGTCAATTTTAGATCTTTCCTTGCTTCTCATGTGGGCATTTATTGCTATAAATTTTCCTCTATACACTGTGTTAAAAGTGTCCCAGATATTCTGGTATGTTGTGTCTTCATTCTTGTTGGTTTCAAAGAACATCTTTATATCTGTCTTCATCTCATTGTTAATCCAGTCAACATTAAAGAGCCAGTTTTTCAGTTTCCATGAAGTTGTGCGGTTCTGAGTTAGTTTCTTAATCCGGAGTTCTAATTTGATTGTACTGTGGTCTGAGAGACTGCTTGTTATTATTTCCATTCTTTTGCATTTGCTGAGAAGTGATTTACTTCCAATTATGTGGTCAGTTTTTGAATTGGTATGATGTGGGGCTGATAAGAATGTATATTCTGTGGATTTGGGGTGGAGAGTTCTGTAAAAGTCTATTAGGTTTGCTTGGTCCAGATCTGAGTTCAAGTCCTGGATATCTTGTTGATTTTCTGTCTTATTGATCTGTCTAACATTGACAGTGGAGTATTAAAGTCTCCCACTGTGATAAAATAGACGTTAAACCAACAAAGATCAAAAGAGACAAAGAAGGGCATTACATAATGGTAAAAGGATCAATGCAACAAGAAGAGCTAACAATCCTAAATATATACACACCCAATACAGGAGGACCCAGATACATAAAGCAAGTTATTAACGACCTGCAAAGAGACTTAGACTCCCACGCAATAATAGTGGGAGATTTTTAACTCTAGAAATCTACCAGCCCTGTGGCTTAGGGCAAGTCACTGAACTGAGTCTTGGTTTCTCCCTCTGGACATAGATGAGATATCTCAACATATACCTCACAATTTGCATTAAAAACTAAAAAACAGGTACACTGCATATACTTTGTAAACTCTGAAGTATACCACATATGTAATATTTTCTTCCCCCTCAGTGTGGTGGAGTTCTTATTTGGTCAGTCTAATCTTCACTCTCTAGATTTCCATGTTTTGATGGTTTTCTCTTGCCTTATGATAACGTAAAAATGATTTAATACAGTCTCATGCCTAATTCTCAATCTCCTTTCTTGTGGTGTTTACATTTCTCCTTCTGTATCACTCTGTAGATTACATTTGTCCCTCAAAATGCTTCATCTATTCTCCATTCAGTATAGCTTTTTTTTTTAGCTTATATTATATTCTGGGTTTTCTGCTGGGGACACAGTGGTGAAATGATTACACCATATCTTGAATAATTATGGTGCTGACATAGTAGCGTGGTAATTAATATTTAATTGTCCAGACCAGAATTTAGTAAAGCAATATACAATAATATGTGTGAACTATGGTAAGAGGGAGAGAGAATAGAGAATAAACCATTTGACGAAGACCAAACAGTCAAGCTAATCAGTGCTCTACAAGGATATGGCTGCAGTGTTTCCCCTTCATCTTAGTTTCCATTTGAAAGTAGATATGTAGAGTTTTCTGTGTTATCTCTTAACATTTAAATCTGGGCCAGCAGCTAATAGGAAAAAAAATATTGTGCTGTAAAACAAAATGTGTTTGCTGGATATGGTATTCAGTCTCTGATCTGTTATCTCTGTTCTTGAGGCAACTCTTCTCTGACTCAGAACATTTGCTCATGCTGTTTCCACCGCACAAAACATTATTTATTTATTTTTTATTATGATACTTTAATTCTGGGGTACATGTGCAGAGCGTGCAGGTTTGTTACATAGGTATACACGTGCTATGGTGGTTTGCTGCATCCATTCACCCTGTCATCTACATTAGGTATTTCTCTTAATGCTATCCCTGCCCTATTCCGCTACCCACAACAAGGGATGTGAAGGACCTCTTCAAGAACTACAAACCACTGCTCAAGAAAATAAGAGAGGACACAAATAGATGGAAAAACATTATTTCTACTGTCAGCAGCATCCTCTACTTCACTTAGGGAATTAATGTATATCCTTCAGATCTCAGGGAAGTTTTCTCTAATCTTCCAGACCAGTTATTGCTGCATGCCCTACCTTCTTTATGTAGAGCGGCAAGTTCCTCACCAGGTTACTTAAGGGTGCATTTGCCTGCTTAGCGAAAGTTGAAGGCCAGGCAGTGATGCAGGCCATGGTACCCAGTTTAGGAGCAGATGTTCCTGGGAACCTCAACATCCCAGAGAGCATCTGTGAGCCTACTGAGAAAAACAGTCACATCCCTTAAGCACAGTAAGCAAAAATCCAGAATATTAGCCTAAAAGTAGTTTAAAGACGAGAGCCTACAGGCTCTCTAGTGTTGATCTGTAACTGTCCAGAAGTGTCTTGTATGTTAATTTCTAATAAACTCATCTACTTTTCAAACTGGAGTTGTTCAAGTAACTCTTTGGTCTCATGGCTATCTCACAGTTTTGGGTTGGAGAGGAGATGTTACAGTTCAAAGTGTTTCTCGTAACATTTATCTTACCACTATATGGTCATATTTTTCTGTAAATTATTATCAGTCTGTGTGCCTGGTTCTGTAAGCTCCCTGGACTGGGTCTCTGTCCCGACGATCAACCCTCATGTCTTCTTCTGATTAATATTTCAATAAATATTTGGAAGCTTGGCATTAAGAATAGCTGTTAAGGTGAAAACATTTACCTTTCTAAAATTTGTCATAAATGAGCCCATGATTCAGTTAGGAGTTTGTAATCCCAAACTAGGCTGCTGCTGGGGACAACTCATTGCTGTGTGACTCAAAAAGTGAGTTAAGAGTTAAAAGCATTGCTTTGTTGTGACTGCTATCCTCAGTGAAAAATTCAGTCTACATACAATGTCAAGATATTGGTAGCAGACCCATTCATTCAGGATCACAAAAATCCAACTTCGCTTTATTAGTCTCTAGATGGTTTCCATGTGTTCATGACAGTCAGGCAAATCCAGACAGGAACCCATCAGCCAGGAAAACCTTTGTAATATCTCAAACCTTGCTCAAAAGAATAAGGGCTATTTTTGCTTAAGAAGAGGGTGATCTATAATGTTCAAACTGTGTTGTAACACCCCATTAGAAATATATTGCTGCCTACCTGGTGTATGACAGCCACAAAAGGATACTGGAAGATAGGTGTGCCTTCTTGGAGAATCAATTTTAGCCTAAACAGTGAGAAGAATATATTTTTATATTGATTAGAAGGGGGATCTATTGTTGTGAAGTACAGAAATTTATTAAGTGAGAAGTATATAACATGTAATTGTTTAAAGGATTTCTAGAGGAAAATATATAATCATGCAGTACTGTGTGTTTGAAAATAAATACTCTGAGTTATATTAGCAGAAGTGAAATACGCTAAATCAGTAGAATTAGGTGAGCATGACTCAGTCAGCAAGCTGTGTACGTCTCAGTCAGCAAAAATTTGGAAATGTAATGATGATACAGGGAGATACTACAGTTTTTAGTTTCTTGACACCAAGTGAAAGATACAGGAACTAGGCTGGATTTTAGCAGGAGCTTGTACTGAGAACACAGTTGAAGTTTAACGAGAAGGAGCTTGGGGGAGAATCTAAAAGGCTAAGCTGGGTTGTGACCTCAGAAATTTCCCAAGCACCCTTTCTTTCTGTTATTTCTTGTGTCTCATCTACCCTTCCACCCTGGCTTTGGTGTTTGGAGAAAATTTTGGATTTATTAATTACACGGTTGATTCTTGCAGTGATTTTTATAAATTGGCTGGATTAACTACCAGCTGTGACAAAGACTGACCTGATATCTATGTCTATTAATCTATCAATCTATCCTTATCATTGGTCAATATCTATTTGACTGTCTATTGAAACAGAATTTATTAATAGTTAAATAGTACTTAAAGGCTTACAATGAAAAGCAACATCTATTTCCCTTATTTCTCATAAGGATAAGTGATTTTAACTACCTGTTGGTTGAGTTCATGTCTAAAAACGTATCTTAGTTTGGGTTCCTCCAGAAGCGGATTCTGCATCAAGGAGGGAAATATAAGTAGTTTATTCTAAAAGCACAAGGAAATGAGGAAAGGACACAGGGAAGGTAAGAAAAGGTGCTAATGTAGGATGTATTGTTAGTCAACATGTAAAGCATGAATAATCATTTGTAAAATTTTGAATAATTATGCATTCTATCAGGAATATAAAGATAAATAAGATGTAGTCTCTATGAAAGAGCATGTTTGGCCAATCTTAGAAGTACACCAACAACATCAAAAGAGAGAGCCATAATGCTATGTAAAAGGAATTATTATTTTAAGCAATAGTGACTTACAGAAACATAGTTTTCAAGCCATTCTTTATATAGCTAGTGGTCTATTTTTAAATAACTTCTCTCTAGAAAACAAAATCTATATCCCTCTCCTTCCTTTTTTTTCTTTTTTTTTTTTTTTTTTTTTATCCTTTTGTCTTTTTTTTTGGAGTGCAATGGTGTGATCTCAGCTCACTGCAACCTCCGTTTCCCAGGTTCTAGCAATTTTTTATTAGAGTAGAGACAGAGTCTCCCCATGCCACCCAGGCTATTCTTGACCTCCTGGCCTCAAGCAATCCTCCTGCCTTGGCCTCCCAAAATGCTGAGATTGTAGGCATAAGCCACCATGTCCGGCCCCAAATTTCCCATTTTATGTACAAATAAGCATAGGGACAAATATGTAAAAAGGTTTCTTCATGACCAAACACCAAATAAGTGATAGAACTGGTACTTAAAAATAATTCTTTTGGCTAAGGTTCTCTTTCTTACTCCTTCAACTAAGATTTATAAGAGCATATTCTATTTAAAAGACAAAATATAATTTACAAAATATGTTATAGAATATATAGACAAAGAATAGGCCTTAAAGAGTAAATGCTTGTTCTAAAATGAAATGAAATTAGTAGTAAAAAAAATAGCAGTTGGTTAGTGAGTTTTTTTAAATTAATGTCAAAGAGACATGGCAGGTTATTTTATTCAATATTGATCATAATTTATTTTTAGTCAGAAAAGTAAAATTTGAAACACAAGCTTGTAATTAAAATGTTATGATTCAGACTGTAGGAAATATTGTAAGCATAGCGTTAGCTGAAAGCAGAAAGTCACTGTCTCTCCAGTTCTTAAATATAAATCCTATCATTGAAGACTAGATAGGGTCTTGTGCATGAATGTCAAAATAGGAATAATTTCCCAAGCCAGGTGCATTCTCACAAAGATTCAACTTCTGCGTCCTCCAAGAGCTGTATCTGAGAAATCACCATGAGCAAAACTCCAGAAAATAAAAGTTATAGAAATCCAAGCTTAAAAATTCAGAAGTATTTACCTGCATAGCAAAAGCCTTTGTGCTGATCCGTACCCACAGCCTGGCTAGGTTTATTTTAGAACAGAAAGTTTAAAGCAATAATAGTTTCAACTCAGGTGAAGATTAAAAATTAGGTGTTTACTTGAATGTGGGCTCACTAACGTTTTTCTATTTGCACTAAAAGTGGACTGTTACAATAACAGTGATTTAGATTACTAGATTCTAATTGCTAGTGGGAGATAACTCATTATTTGGTAGTTTAATGTAGTGACCCCTCAAATAACTGGCACATTACAGCATAGTTGGAGATACAGTAAATTTCTAATTATAGAACGTTAACATATTTCTGAACTAAAATAGCCCAGGCAAAAGAAAAAGGGATCAGGTATTTTAGAATTGTATTCAGCAACCCAGAGTGGCATGGTGTCACCTCTTTCTTTTTACAATCTTTTGAATGGCTTGATGTTGACAGTCAAATAATGTACCTTATAGAACAAAGATAATGTGAATTTAATTTAAAAGAATCTGAATTTTTCATATTGACTGTGTTTTCTACTTAAGTAATTGTTTTGGTCTCGTCACATTTGTTATCTCATTTAGAGGATGATGGGATTGAACTACCTGTCCCCTAGCATCTCTATAAGCTCGAGCATTCTATGGACATTTCTATTAATCTAAATGTCAATACCATTGGTTGTAAATTCTTTCAGCAGTGATCTCCAATAAAAACTTTACTTCAGTCACCCATAAGTTTGTATTTTTCTCTCTCATTTTCACTTTGGGGTTGGCCATGTTGTTGCCCTTGACCAATGGAACATCAGCAAACACACAGTAAGCAGAGGCTTGAAAGCTCCTTGTGTATTGCATCTGCCCTTCTTGGGACCCTGACGTGGAGCTACCACATAAGAAATTCTGTGCATTCCACTGAGGACTTACATGGAAGAGATCCAAGACACCAGAGCTGATAGCCTGGACTAACTCTCAACTATGTGACTACAGCCACATTGCACCTTTCAGAGCCACTAAGCCAACTGAGAATATAAGACCTAATAAATAACAGTTGTTATATGACACTAAGTTTTAGAATAGTTTGTTATAGGCCAACAGATAACTGATAGATAATTTGGAAAGGGCTTCACATACATAGAATACGGAGCCATTTCTAGAATTAGTAGTTATGTGGCCAACAGTTCCTTTTCAAATGGGCTTCTCCAACATGTCAACTTGATTCCTTAAAGCCAGAAAGGAAGAGAAGCTGCCAATAAGTTTGAATCTTCAGTATTTTGTAACCTAATAATAGAAAAGATATTACATAACTTTTGCTGTATTCTATTCGTTAATCTCTAAGTACAGCCCACACTCAAGGACAGGGAATAACACAAAGACATAAATGCCAAGAGATAGGAATCAATGAGGGTCATCTAAGAAATATTCCTATTATATGGCCATAGAAAATGCTGAATATAATTTTAAACAGGTGTATACATAAATGAATAAGCAAGTGCATATTGATCAACGCATATGTGCCAAGAATTATACTATGTGCTGAGATACTTAGCTGGTAGTGACACAGTTCTGCCTTCTAGAGCATTTACGACAGCAAGTGATATGGAGGTGTAAAACTTTGGAGGCCAGGTATGGTGGCTCAAGCCTGTAATCCCAGCACTTTGGGAGGCTGAGGCAGGCAGGTGATGAGGTCAGGTGTTCAAGACCAGCATGGCCAACATGGTGAAAACCCATCTCTAGGGAAGAAGGCAGCAAATCACACTGCCATGTGTGTACCTATGCAACAATTTTGCATGTTCTTCACATGTACCCCAAAACCTAAAATGCAATAAAATAAATAAATGGGGGAAAAAAAAAGAAAACCCATCTCTACCAAAAATACAAAAATTTGCTTGGCATGGTGGTGGGTGCCTGTAACACCAGCTACTCCGGAGGCTGAGGCAGGAGAATTGCTTGAACTCGGAAGGTGGAGGTTGCAGTAAGCCAAGATTGTGCCACTGAATTCCAACCTGATGACAAAGCAAGACACCATTTTTAAAAAAATTGAAATGTACAATAAAAGTACTAAACTGTAGTTTTTATGGAATGCATGAGAAACAAATGGAATTTAAATACAACATGATTAATTTTGTCGGTTTAGTCAGGTTAGAATTTCGTGTAAGTGTGGTAACTAAGCTAGGGTTTTAAGAGATGATTCATCATTTTCCATCTCTGGACTTGGAAATTATGAATTAAAGGGCACTTCACATGTAAAATAACATGCGCTTGTGTTAATATGTGTATGTGTAGATAGTAATGCCGTTATAGATAGGTGGATTGGTATAATGTTTCCCCCTTGATTAGTCACAAACAAAACGTGCTGTCTTGTAAAGTCTATTGAAGGACCATGTATCCCAGAGCCTTCAGGGACTCAGTGAAGGACTTTAAGAAAAGGCAAATAGCCTGGTAGGTGAGAAGATTGGATTCAGATGTAAAGAGAAGCCTGGATGTAATTGATCTCACAGTGGCCTCTATTTCCTGAATTGTTCAGGTTAATTGCACATTGGAGGAAATTGACTAAGTTACTAGTTTGGGACAAAAGTGCTCTAAAACAGATTTCTTTCAGATGGGAAAGAGGGGATCCTTTGACACCAGGGCATTTCAGAGGGGGAATTGTAGAGTAGAATATAATGATCTGTAAACTTTCACATCTGCTGACAGTTGTTCTTTGCTATTATTGCAGAGAGAGAAGTAAGAAGAAAGTGTGATTTTTAAACTGACTGTACTGAAGGATTTATTAAAAGCATAAATAGAAGTGAAAAGTATAAAACCATGGACATGCCATGAGGGAAAGACTTTCTTGCTTGTTTCACACTGGGTAAGTGAGATTGGTAAATGTGGCTTTAGAATATACAAGAATATGATTTGAATTCATAATTAAATTTAAATCCTGGCTCCATCACTTACTTGCTATGGAACCTTGAGTGAGTCACTTAATATTATGAACTTTAGACATTCCACTCTATAAAATTGGGGTACAACTATTCTCTGATTTTGCTGAAAAGTCAATAAAAATGTTAGTGAAAATACTTAATAGGAATTTTAGTTTCTTTCTTGTTTTGTTTCATGCTCCAAGGTTTGAGGAACTCATGTCAGAATGTCTCCTATCTTACCCTCTTCATAATGCTTAAAAATCAGACAGTATTGCCACTTGACAAAAAATCCATTATTAAAAACATTTCCCAAAGGTTATGTTGTTTATAATTCAAGTCAGCAATGGTGAATATCTCCAAAGATTCCCCAATGTTAGTTAAGTTCTGAATCACTGGAAGAATAGAGCAAAGGAGATGACTTACCTAAAATAAAGAGAGACCCATGGAACACCCAACAATCAGTGGTCAATATTGCAAGTTTCCGAGGCTAAATACACACTTAGGCTTGATTGCCTAGGCCAACGACCCTGGAATCCTTATTTGAGATGACATTGCTCCTGGTACTTATGAGTAGAGAGAACCTATTCATTCTCTGACTCCTAGAATTGTATTGCATGCCACCCCAAATAGCATATACTCTAGCTAAGAGCAATACTCAACATGAACATACTGAAATTGTCTAGGTTCCAGATTTGGAGTAGGACAAAGGATGGAATTGAACACATTAGATCCATGTGAAGGTTTGTGAAGGGAACCTGTTATTACAGACAGAGCATTATTTCTGAATGCAAAGCTAAGAGACAAGTGGTAAGAAATTAAACCTATCAGTGTTAGAAAATGTATACATAGAATGGCAGTTGTTAAAAATGAATAAAGGAGATACACTAGCAGACAGCAAACTAGTGGGGAGAAAGAACTGTCTTCTGATCTCTCCAAATTATTGGTAAGCCTCAAACTCAACATTTTTGAGAAATAAAAATTTTAAAACTTTATAAAAAACAAAATCCATCTATGTTAATAGAAATTTCTTACAGAAAAATTATCCCTTTGATAGAAACTGCCTTCCCTGAATGTGAGCTTGTCCTTCTTCTTTCTTATTCTTTCACTTGACAACATTAAAAATATCCTATTCTACCTTTTTCCAACAATACCATCACAATACTCATAATCCCCTTTTACCCAGAATTCTTACCTCAAATGCCCTTAACCACTATTCACATAAGGCTTCAAGATGTCTCCTTATTCTGTTCCTGATAGGCATGACATTTCCTGACGCTGCTACTATTTCTTTCTTTTTTTTTTTTTTTTTGAGACGGAGTCTCGCTCTATAGCCCAGGCTAGAGTGCAGTGATGCTTCAGCTCACTGCAACCTCCACCTCCTGAGTTCAAGCAATTTTTCTGCCTCAGCCTCCAGAGTAGCTGGGATTACAGACCCCCACCACTGCACTCATCTTATTTTTGTATTTTTAGTAGAGATGTGTTTTCACCATGTTGGTCAGGCTGGTCTCAAACTCCTGACCTCGTGGTCCTCCCCACCTCGGCCTCCCAAAATGCTGGGATTGCAGACATGAGAAACCATGCCCAGCAGACTCTGCTACTTCTAAACAGTTTCTTAACTTTCCAGATTCTCAGTTACACATGGATAAACTATGTAGAAAATGCCTACCTTAGATGTGGAAGTTGCTGGAGGTGATGCTATGAGAACTTGTGTATGAAGAAACTATAGAGTATATGGAACACATCAAGAATGCAAGTCTAATTGTTATTATTATAACTACTTAGCTTTCCAGACTATAAGCTTTGTGAGTTTGGAGTTTTATTTGTCTTACTCAATACCTAATTTAAGGTCTTAACATATAAGGTGATCAAAACTGTTGGCTACTTGGAAGACAGACAATTCAAAAAGAAAGTCTAAGATGTTGGCAATATGAGGAAAAAGGGTATAAGAGAGTTTTAATGCAAATGGAAACACATTTAGCCTTTCTCTAAGAAAATGTTGGGAGAGGTCTGGGATTATGGAGTAAGTATTCCATATCTTTAAAAAATCATGTCATAGGCCGGGCGCGGTGGCTCAAGCCTGTAATCCCAGCACTTTGGGAGGCCAAGGCGGGTGGATCACGAGGTCAAGAGATCGAGACCATCCTGGTCAACATGGTGAAACCTCGTCTCTACTAAAAATACAAAAAATTAGCTGGGCATGGTGGTGCGTGCCTGTAATCCCAGCCACTCAGGAGGCTGAGGCAGGAGAATTGCCTGAACCCAGGAGGTGAAGGTTGCGGTGAGCCGAGATTGCGCCGTTGCACTCCAGCCTGGGTAACGTGAGTGAAACTCCGTCTCAAAAAAAAAAAAAAAAAAAAAAAAAAAAAAAAAAAAAAAAAAAAAAAAAAAAAAAATTATGTCATAAACACAAATACTTTAAGTATTCAGAAGAAAGCTATTTTAAAACAAAATCTACAAAATATGAACAGCTAGCTGGGCATGGTGGTGCACACATGTAGACGCAGCTACTTGGAAGGCTTAGGTACGGTAATTGCTTAAGCCTGGGAGGCAGAGGTTGCAGTGAGCCGAGATTGTGCCACTGCTCTCCAACCTGGCTGGCAGATCAAGACTCTGTTAAAAAAAGAGAAAGATTATAGAGAAAATTTGTTATGGAAAAATGGACCATATTAACTTAATTCAGAATTTCCTATCCCAAAGTTTGTATAAATCAATAAATTATTTAATCAAATAATTTTATGGTAGCAAAGTTTTAGAAACAATATTTTAAATACTAGGTAACTCAGCAAGTTGCCCAACCAAATAATGTAAATATATCAGAGAAGTACAGAAATGGTGACAGTTAAATTAAGTATTCTTCTTATTATTTTAACTTTGTAATAAAGCATTCAACGTACAAAAATTGACTTCTAGAAAAAAAAAAAAGATAAGAAAAGAAAAAATCTTGGGAAAGCAATTAGGATAATTCCCAATTTTCATGACAAAACCCATCATTTAGTTTTAATGCATATAGTGTCAAGCTAAAGTGGACTTCAAATGATTTCATGTTCTGAGTTGTTGTGTGGACTCACAGTTTTAGAATACTTCTGTTTGGCTGTCAACTTTACTTTCAGATTCACTGAGCATCTATGCAGGTTTCTCTTTTCTTTGGAAGGAGAGACCTACCTGGAGTCATGCAGACAAAGTCATGCTTTACGTATAGGGCAGCTGAAGTGGCCAATATTGCAGCAAAAGATGTTACAGTTCCCAGTAAGAGAGGTCCCCAGGGCCATTTAGACAGAGACAGAAAGAAACCACACATAAGCAACTCTCTAAGCCAACAACCTGGTACTTCTTTAATTGATAATTATCTCTTACATATCTGAGTAAGCTTAGGCTACTGAAGGTGTAAAAATGCCCCAGAGGTATAGCTATCAAAAATTAACACTCCAATACACATTCTAATTAGGATTTAATTAGGAAAATTTTTAAAAATGCCAAGCACATGTTTTTAGCAAGTGCATAATCACTGACTTATCACTTGTAGGTTTTCTCCGTATTTTTCATTTTAAATATCCAATTATAATTGTCATTTAGGTCAGACTTTGGGAATTCAATTCTTATTCAAAAGAATGAGAATTTGTTTCCCTAAGCCTAATATCCTCTAGTACTGTTTTTGCATCTTATAATTTACAATGTGATCTACACAGTTTCTCCTGCTTGCATTGAATCTGGTGTTTTCCTCGTGATATGATGCATTACTCTTCTACAAAGCCACACAATATGAATTTACAAGCAGTGCATGAGGAAGAAAAAAGTGACAATAGCATCTATGTTCTTGTTCCTGAGAGATTAGTTACAAAGCATGATTACAAAAACACAGTTTCCTTTCCATAGTAAGTGCTGTGCATGTGCCTCCAGCTCTCACCAAACTTTTGGAGTGATTTATAGCATATCTGTTTTGACCTACCCCTGATAATATTCAAATTAAAGTCACAGTTGGAAAAGAACATGGTATGTGCTATGTGAATTCCACTAAAGGTATGGAAATTGTTCCAAGTTTAATTTGTGGCCACTGCCACCAGCTTTTAAAAGCCACAGTCGATGGGGAATAATGTCTGATGTTGATTTCTTAATCACACCACCATTATGGAAATAATAGGTTACTACAGTAATAAGCGTTACTTCTTTTCTGATGGTATTTCATTGCTTTTCACAGCCACTTCTAATGACCATTGAATTGTTTGCTCTAACGAGTGAGAAGATTCCAACATCATTATTCAAAAGTCCCTAATGATAATTACCATCTATCACCCCATTCTTCAGAGCCCAGGACATATATCCACCAAATTCCACTATCATCATCACTGCGGGTGTGCTCCCCAATCTTGATAGACTTTAATAATTAGGTCTAATTTATAACTGACCCAATGACGGTTGTAGTAATTACTCTCAAATTCATGTTTTCTGTTGTGTCTGAATATCACTCAACTCTAGAAAATTGTTTAAAGTTTTTTTTAAGAAGTCATACATATGAATAGTGACAGCCTTAATGTGAGTTAATCAGTGAAAATTTCATACCTACATTTCTTTATATAACATGGAGGGATGTGAAGAGCAAGGAATTTGAAGGATGTAGACCTGGATTAAGGCTTTCTCTTTATCCCTTAACAGCTATTGTAACCGTTACTAGGCAAGTCAGCCTCTCTGAGGCTCAGTTTTCAGTCTCTAAAATGGGAAAGTGGACAGTGCTTTCCTAATATGATGGTTGCATTCTACCTAAAATGATGGCTGCTGTTATTATCATGATCTTTGTTATTACCATTATTATTCCCACCTCACATACTTCTGCTTTTTACAGAGAATAAAGAAGCACACGCAATTTTTAGAACGAGCATATTACTGGGGTTCCCTTATTGTGACACAAATAATTCAGCTGTGAATGTGGAGTGTCATTTCTAGAGGTCTATCATTGAGCAGCATCTGAATCTTTAAGCTTCTATATTGAACATACCTGACTTTAGTTAGGAAGCTAGCAAATTGAAACATAGTAAGACAAGTGGCAAAGAAGGGAGGCAGCCAATATACAGAAAGCCCTCAGGTGTAACGCACTAAGCTAAGAATTTTGGCTTATTTTCTCATATTTATGTTCATAAAAATCATATGAAGGAGTTAACAATATTTCTATTGAACTTCTAAATAATCTAAAGCTTCTATAAATAAAGTAAGTCTAATTTCAAGCACCTGATAAGTGGTAAGAATGTGGTGGTTCATTCCACAATCTAAAGATACATAAGCTGTGTGACCTTTTAAAGACTGTATGAATTACATCCTGGTTAAGACAGATACTTAAGGAATTAATCCAAAAAAATGTTTGGAAGGAAACAACAATGACATGTGCAATATAAAATTTGCAGGTGCTGGAGCACAGCAGAAGTCCCAAGGTTTCTTTACATATATTTAAAGCTAAAAATACAACAATATAAAAATGACATGCAAAAGTAAAAATTTAACCTTTGGACTATATATGATATTGATCAGACTCAAATTAAAAATGTTGTTCCTTTTTTCCCATATACATAATGCAAAAGAGAAAAGGTGAATATTTAATAAGAGTAATGTGATGGGGTCTGTAACATATTAGAGCTTATCAGGGAAAAAATCTAAAAGGGAAGCCATTTAATTTGTATAATAGACAGTTACTTCAGATAGACACAGATCTATCCTCAATATTCTGAAGTGAGAAGCACATATTTAAAAACCACATTTATAATTAAGGTAGTTTTAATTGTAACTGAATTCTCTCTTATTGAAAATATTTAAGCATGGCTAGGAAACAATGATATGGCTTCCACCTCCAATCTGAGAATAATTCCACATTAGCCTTGTTAATTTTCACTTTATAGTTACAGACAATTGCAAAATGAATAATCACAATATTTTACCTCTTTTTCTAAAGAAATAGAGCCTATTTTCCCACACCTTCAGTATGGGCTGGCCTTGTGATGTACTCAACATGTGAGAATTCTAAGCCTAAGCCTCAAGAGATCTTAAAACTTTCTTTCTTGTTGCTTTGGACTCCCTCCTCTACCATGTGAACAAACCAAAGCAAGCCTGCTAAAGATGATATGGAGACAAGACCCAACGATGCCGGCCATTACATGATACACCATTCAGCCCCAGAAAACCCACCAGGTGATCACAGATGCTAGAACCTAGCTGGTATCAGCTAAGCCTGCCCCAAATCTGAAGGGCTGTCCCGCTATTCTCAATCCAAATTGTTAACCCACAAAATTGTATGCTAAATAAATGGCCGTCATTTTCCATTACCAAATTTTGGGGTGATTTATAATGCAGCAGATGCTAACTGATAAAAATTAGTTCAAACTACTTAAGTGTGCCAATTTTATGAAATACTTCCCAAAATGCAAAAACATTCAAATATTTTGAGAAATTTAAACAACTCTCCATTTCCTTCCTAGAAGAATTTTTATCTGATTTTTGAATAGATAATGCACTCACATGATTCAGTAACCAAAGTCTACAAAAGGGTATAGAATAAAATTCTCTTTCCTTTTTCTGTTCCCTAGATATCCAATTACCCAGAGAAAAAGTTATGTTACCAGATTCTATGGTATACTTCCAGGGATATTTTAACCTTTAAAAAGATGGTGTGTGATATAAGATACACGTGTTCTAATTCCTAGTCTTCTCCTAGAGATCTCCATGACTAAAATCTCCCCTATTTTCAAGTAGTGGTTCAAATAATCCTTTTAAAATGAGCTACATATTCATCACTCTACTTGATTTACATTTTGGCTTCCAAAGCACTTGGAATCCTCCTAAGTGGTTTTTATTTTTCATACCACAATATGACTAATATACTATGTATTTTGTTTATTATAGTTAATATTTGTCTTTACCTTGGTACATTCCTTAATGAAAAGGATAATTTTATGCTGTGTTTGGATATAATTCAAACACCTAGTATGTTGTGTGCATACAGTAGGTGCTCAGTCAATTCTGTTAAATCAATGGCAAGATCCTGAAGATGAGAAAAATTTGATGAAGATATCATAAGAAAAATCAAAACTATCTCTTGGTGTCAGATTAAGGGTAACAGTGTAAGTTGATTCATTTATTCAACTAATATTTATTGAATGCAAGGAAATGTTCTTGGTGTTATAACAAATAAAATGATTAGGCAGACATGTCTTTGCCCTCTAACTGACTGAAGGTTCATGGAGGTGATAGTCAGAGGGTTATATTATAAAATGCCTGATGCATACTAGAATATTGATGGATGGCTAAAATAAAGCTGCTAAAAGAGTTGTGCACTAATAATTCAATGAATTAGAAAAAATTAAGCACTATGAGTGGTATAGACAAATTGTTGACAATTCAAGAGAGTAATTACTTTCTATTAGAATAATACGGGAGCCTGCGTACAGGCAAGAGTAGTATTTGAGTTGAGCATTGAAGGATCTATAGAACTGAGAAGAGGAAGGTTGGCTAGCTGTTGAGCAAAAATGGTGATCAAAAAGAAAATAGTACATAGGAGAAAACAGTGTTAAGGGTGGATCACAGAAAGCCCTCATAACTAACACACTGATCTGACATACACTGATGCAGACCTCTGTATCACCTCCATGAACAGTACAATGAAAGGTACAGTACTCAGCATGACACGTTTAATAGGGCTAATTAACAGCATTTTATGGTGTTAATGAAAGTGATTTTAACTGCTTTCGGGCCATATTTTCACTACAGTATGGAATTTCTCACCCTGTGTATAAGATATTTTGTTATTAGAGAAATGTGATATATATATATGCTACTGATATTTTTCTGAAGATGGTATTAATGATAAGGAAGAAATAGTTTGATTTCAGAACATTCATATTTATAAAGTCATGGTGAAACTAACCAGTACAACTGCCTTTGGGATATAAATAAGCTTCAAGTTTTCATCTGGTAAATGAAAAGGGCTGATTATATTTGCCCATTGCTAAAGTGTAGCTTCCATCTCTTAGTTCCTGGTGGTAACCATATTCAACACCATGCTTCAAAGTTTTCAGTCTTGTTCTAAGAGTAGAAAGTTTCTATCTGTCTACATTTGAAGAATGAACTGATCGAGCTGATAGCAAGTACATCCCCCCTTGTATTTGCAGTTGTAAACTGAAACATCAGCATCCAGATATATTTGCAATAATTACAAATTAAAGAAAGCAAACAGACATGGTTATCCAAGAACAAGAAAACCTTCTCTATAATGAAACTTGTTTTAAGTTTGGAATGCTTTTGCTATTAAAATATTTTTCAAGATTGATTCTTCTAGCATTCTACTCTTATTAGACACTTAGAACTAGAAGAATCATTGGAAATTAACCAGTTGAGCATTTCTCATATGAAACAAAAGGAAAGAATGGTTGAAAAGATGAATTGTCTTGCCTCCATTCAGACAGCATGTTGGTGGCAGAACTGAGAATGGGAGTATCAACATTATCAACATTATCTCTGAGAGATGAAGCAATTAATAGGATATGAGAAGTCGGTCTTTTTTCATGGGTGCCACACACACAGACACAAACTTGGGAAATGCCGAGGCTAAGGGTTTCAGAATTAAAGTGATGAATGGAATTTTGGTGCCAAATGTTTTACAGGCAAGCCCAGATACAATTTGTTATCGCTTTATGAAAGCGTATTTTACATATATTGAAGTTTATCCATTAGAAGTATGTTGTTTGATAAGTTCTGGTCAATGAGTACAGCCATGCAACCAACAACATAATCAAGATTTAGAATTCTCCCGTTATGCCACTTTTTAGTCAATTCCTATTTCAAAACAACCACCGTTTTCTTGCATACTTTGGTTTTGCCTTTGTAGAACTATTATGTAAATAGAATCAAACAGTATAGTCTTTTGCACCTGACTTCTTTCACTTATTTTTATATTTATTCCCATTATTACATTTAGGAGTCTCTACAATTTTATTATAGAGTAGTATTTTATTTTATGGACATACTACGTTTATTTATTCATTCTCCAGTTGATGAGCACTAGTTCGTTTACCTTTTTGGGCTACTGTGAATAGTGCTGACACAGACATTTGCATACGAGTCAGTGTGACAGTATATTTGTGTGATGTTTTTATTTTCTTTTAGTAGATACATAGGCCTGGCATTGCTGGATTTCATGCTAGCACTTTTTAAGAAGGTGCCAAACTCGGTTTCTAAGTGGCTATACCATTTAGAACACTCACAGGCATTATAAGAAAGGCATTTGTTGTTGATATGGTTTGGCTCCATGTGCCCACCCAAATCTCACCTTGAACTGTAGTCATCTCCATGTGTCATGGAAGGAACTGGCGGAAGGTAATTGAATCATGGGGGTAGATTTTTTTCTGGTGCTGTTCTCGTGATAGTGAATAAGCCTCATGAGATCTGATGGTTTTATAAAGGGAAGTTCCCCTACACAAGGTGTTTCTTGCTTACTGCCATGCAAGATGTGTCTTGCTTCCCTTTTGCCTTCTACCATGATTGTGATGCCTCACCAGCCATGTGGAACGGTAAGTCCATTAAATCTCTTTCCCTTATAAATTACTCAGTCTAAGGTATGTCTTTATTAGCAACTTAAGAATGGAATAATATAGTTGTTTACATCCTCTCCAAGACTCAGTATTGTCAGGCTCTGAAATTTCATTTAGTCAAGCAGTAGTTCTATCACAGTATCATGTTTTTAACTGAATTTGCATGTCCTTTATTACCAATAATATTAAATATCCTTCCTTGTACTTGTTAGCTTTATTCATTTGTGAACAACTTGTTCAAATATTTTATCCATTTTTTATTTCTTAAATTGGATGATTTTCTCATTATTGAGTTGCAAGAGTTCTTTTTATATACTAGATTCAAGTTTTCTGTCATACATATTTTTTTCTAATCTGTGGCATATCTCAACATTTTTTTAATTGTGTCTTTCCATCAGCAAAATAATTTAATTTTAATCAAGTTTGAATTATTATTTTATTCTTTGTAGATTTGTATTTTTTGTTTCTAATTCAAATAAATGCTACCTTAATCCAAGATCTCAAATATTTCCTGCTGTGTTTTCTTCTAGCTTCAGTTCTTACATGGACGTATATGTTCCTTTTTGAATTAATTTTTGTATATTGCTTGAGGAAATGGTCAAAGTTTATATTTTAAAATTTTTATGTATATATATGTATAGTTGTTTCGACACTTTTTATTGAAAATACTATAATTTATCCATTTGTCATTTTGATATTTTTGTGTGATATGGTTTCTGGATTCACAAATCAACTTCAGACCAATTAGAGAATGCCAAATATGCACCTTTAATCAACCAAGTAGGATGTCCAGGTTCTAATTAACCCTAGTTAACCTTAGAGCTTCCCCATGCCCACAGCCTCCAATCAGGGAATCCCTGGAACTTTCTTTTCTTTTATCCCCCCACTTTAGACATATATCTTTCTTACTTGTTTGCCTGCCTTTGAGTCTCTGTGAAATGGCTCTCTTATGATAGCAAGCTCTGGATGAATAGCCTTTGCTCGCTTTCAGTTGAGTAGTCTTTTTCACAACAATGAGTGCATAGGGGAGGGAAGCATATTAAATAATGTATTATCTGTTAAAACAACAACAACAACTTGCTGGCAGAGTGGTTCATACCTGTAATCCAGGAAATTTGGGATGCCCAGAAGGGAGGATCACTTGAGCCCAGGAGTTTGAGATAAGCCTGGACAACACAACAAAACCCCATCTCTACCAAAAAAAAAAAAAAAAAGACATTTTTTTTTTTAAGTTAGCTGAATGTGGTGGATGCACCTGTAATTCTATCTACTTGACTAGGGAGTCTGAAGTGGGAGGATCATTTGAGCCTGAGAGGCATACATTGCAGCAAGACATGATTGTGCCACTGCACTCTAGCCTGGGCAACAGAGCAAGACCCTGACTTACAGAAGAAAGTAGTTGACTTTTCCAAGGAAATTTGAGAGTCCACATTTTTTTCTCGTAAAAGATAAAGCATAGCCAGGTATAATTTGGAAGGTCATTTAAGCTTGGTACAAACACAATAGTTGAAATCATAATTGATTTCATATGTGGAAATGTCAGATGAGGAGGCTAAGAATCCCAATTTTTAACTTTCAATGTATACCTAGGATGATTAAATTTTATCCTGTGTATTTTAAATCCAACTATCTTTTTAAAAATAAAACACAGAAGTTCTTATTTTAGGAAGAAGTTTTTGTTAAACACATGGACACTGGGTTGCCATAGGTTAAAAATAAGAGATAATATGGCTAGTTAGGTTAATAAAATTCCAAGGAAAATGAAGAAATATACTAATGAAAGAAGTGACACTGGGGAGAAAAATAAAGTATGATTTTAAGAAATGTTAAGAAGCAACTATTGATTTGGAAGTAAGGGTGACACTTTAAGGATACTTTTTCTATGATTCTAACTTGAATGACTGAGTGAATAGTAACATCGAAACATGATATAGAGAAAATGTAGGAGAGTGCACAATTTTGCAAACTGTGTTAGAAGGGTGGGTAGAGGGTATTTAATGAATTCACTTTTAGTCTTGTCAAATTTGAAATGCCAGTGGGATATGTATTTGATGATATCCACTGCACAGTTGGAACTAAGTGCCTGAAGCATCAGAGAGATAAGGTGTCAATTTCCAGGTTATTAGCATGGAAAAAGTAGTTAAGAATATGGGCAGGGATGTACATTGAACAAATACCAGGATAGAAACCTAGAAAGCATTGCCAAACATTAGACCTGGAGGGAAATTCAATGAAGACATAGAAGAGCAAGTACAAATGTTAGGAGGAGAACAAAGAGAAACTTTCATAAATAAAACAGACGAAGGGTTTAAAAATGAGAAACCCTCAAGTCCAGTCAGTATCATAGATTAAGCAAACTCCAGACTTTTCTCTGTTGCTCCAAATCCAGTCATACTAGATAAATTTATTTTAAAAAATACATAGTCAAGCTTGAAAGCAAGAAAACAAGTCTCCAAGGGACTAGAAGTTAGAGGAAATTCAAATTTAAGATGTAAGAAAATTTGGAATAAGTAAAAAAAAAAAAAAAAATTACTGAATGTCACCAAAGGAAAACTAGGCATTGTTCAAACACATTTTTCTGTTATCTGATTCTAACCTTTCACTGCTTTTGGAACTAATTTACAATTCTATAAATTATTGAAAGCTGATAACAATGCAAAATAATTCTTGTCTAGAGTCATGTCAGTATATTTTTTCAGTGGCGGTTAAATAGATTACACTTATCCTATGGAAAAAACGTTAGTTTTATATCCATTTACAAATTTATGTCAACATTCCTTTATTCTCTTCAAATTTTTGTCTCTTTGACTTCTCTTTGGAGTCTCTTGTAACAACTGCCAAACTTATTTATTAAGTGATTAAACAGCATACGAATTACATATTTATCTTATATCTACACAAAAGCCATGCTCACATTTAAATAATATGCATTGCTTAACAAAGGTAAGAGGAAATATAATCTGAACAGCCAAAATGTGATGGAACCACACATTCTTTAGGGACTGAGCTATTAATCCCCATTCAAAAACGGGAGACCAAACCTCAGACCTCTATGTGCTAGAAGACAGGAACCTCAAAAGTCTCTCCTATTTATACAAGATAATTTAAAGAATTCACATATTGGTCATGCAGGTAGCAAAGAAACTAGATCCCAGCTAGTGCTGTAGATGGAAAATGAAGTCTTGATTTAGGAAAAGAATCTAAGCTTGTTGCATAAGAGGTTGCAACACTTTCATTCCCATTATCTATGTGGAATTGTGGATCTCAAGTTGAGAATAAACATAAAAGTTGTTTCAGAATGTGGAAGCCCTTAAATGATAAATGTGAAACCACTCTGTAGGAATGCATCCATGACCTAGATGAATCCCCCAAAAATTGTTTCTCTGAAACTTCCTGTAGAAAAAATTACTGATCATTGCAACACTAATTGAAAATCATACCCCAAAATTAATGATGATGCAAGGACTCAAATAAATTTTATTCAAAGAGATTTTATTTCTTTGAGTATATCAAAAGTATTTTATTTCAAAGAAGGAGTGGAATTCTTAAGGTAAGAACCCTGTTAAGAAAAAAGTGGATTTTTAAATGTAGAAAATTTTTAGAAATAAAAAAATTTACTAGAAAAAATAAGTGGCAGTTTTAAGCACTAGATTAGATGTAAACAGAGTTAATAAATTGTCTGCTATCATTGAAAAATTATTCGAAAGGAGTAAAAGAACAAAAAAGTGAAAACATAAAAGGGAAATTGAGAAATGAATAAAAAATAAACGATTTCCTAGTAAATAATCCATATATAGGAAAAAAGTAATATAAGAGATGTAATAATAGAAAAACAGATGAGAATTTTACAGCATTTTGAGGAAAGAAATGTAACTTTAGAGTTAAGAAGGCTACCAGGGACCATACAGCATACATAAAACTAAACTTCAAGATAGACATTTTCTAGTAACCCCTGCAAAACCTCAAAGACACACAGGTAAGTCAAGCTGTCTGCAATATTGTCTCCTATCTTTATGACAAGAGCTTATAGAGTGTATTGGGTTATATATATATATAAAGTGTAGACTTCAGGGTAATTTTTATAAGACTTACTTTCCTTTCTCTAGTCAATCAAATTGAAGCAAACTTATTGTTCTTGCTTTCTTAAGGGCTTAAGAGTTTACAGTTGATAATTGAAAGGATTGTCAAAACGTGGTTTCTGAATTATAATAATAAGTAGAGAGATGAAAAAAATGACAGAAATAGACATAAGAGATACAGATAGAGGACAGAGAGAAAGAGAAGTATATTTACCATGGCAGATTAAGTAATAAGTAGTAATAATTAAGGAAACCCTTCCTTGAGGTTTTGCAGGGGCTGCCAGGAAATGTCTAGGTGTAGGTTTATTTTATTACACGTTACAAGGTCTCTAGTAGGCTTCTTAACTCTAAAGTTACATCTATTTTCTTAAAATGTAATAAAATTATCATCTTTTTTTTCTGTTATTACGTCTCCTGTATTACCTTTTTTCTATATATGGGTGATTTACTAGGTAAATTAAGCTTGTTTTTTTATTTCTTCTATTTCTCAGTTTTACTGGTTAGCTTGACTGAACTTGGAAATGCCCAGATAGCTGATAAAACATTATTTAAAGCTGTGTGTATGTGGGAGTGTTTCCACAATAAGTTAGCATTTGAATTGGAAAACTGAGTGGAGAAGATTACCCTCGTCAACGTAAATATAAAGGCAGAGAAAGATAGCTGTATTCTCTGAGCTGGGACAGCCATTGTCTACTCTAGGACATCAGAGCTCCTAGTTTTCAAGCACTCAGACTGAATTATTCTCTTGTTATCTTTTTTAAAATAGAAGGACAAAGTTAGGATACTTTGAAAAGTAGAATTTTTTAAAAATTATAATATTGCTGATTCTGGCTGATTCCCTTAGCAAAAAATACTTGTGTATTGAGGGGAAAGAACTTGAAATAGTTTTCTTAAGAAGTGCAAATAATTTTATGCTTGTACTTTTAATATATTTCTAGCAAGCCGTCTTAATAATTATGGACTACCATGCACAAATATTTTTTGAAAGTATTTGTAATATACCGCTACTCACTAGGAGCATTTTCAAGTTTGAGACTGGGAAGCTTGATTTCAATGCCTTTTACTTTTCTGCAGACTCATTTGGCATTGTTTCCCATCTCAGTGAATAGTGTCAAAAATAGAGTAAAAAGAGACCCAGGTTATTTTGTTAGTACATGAAAGATATATCTAGGCTCAGGGATTTGGTAGACATTCAGAGATGATTACTAGGTCGCTTAAGTCAAGAAGCAAACTTCTCTAAGTGAAATGTAGTGCTCTGTTTAAAAAATCGGTATTCTTTTCTGACAAGTGAAGTGAGTTGTTGAATGCAGAAAAAGAAAAGTCATGCTGCTTTAATTATCTTGAACACTAAATACCCAATGGCAAAACTATTACATGTAGTTTTTAAAACTAACCAATTTAAAAACCAAGATGCAGTATGATGTCAGGGGGTGAGATTTGGGTTAAGAAAAGCCTGAATTTTAATTTTGGCTCTAGCTGACACATTTAATTAAGCCATTTTATTGAAAAAATGGGGATAAAATGCTTACCAAATGATATTATAAGAAATAAGTGAAAAAAAATATATAAGACCTTCCCACTTTTTGTAGGCCCTTGGTTACTGTATTTTTGAACAACTGGTCTAAGAATGTCTTCAGATGCCTGCTGCTTTGTAAATTCTCTATTCTTTTCTTCCCTGGTGTTACTATAACTTTTTAAGCTTTTGGGAGCATTCCAATGTCCTCTTAAATCACGAATTTCCCCATAGATTCCTTCCCACTCTGCCCAATTCTCTGTTCCTGCACTGAATTAGTCTTTCTAAATTTATACCCAATATAATCAAGTGTTCCTCATATTTATAACCCTTCACTGGTGCCTAATTCTCACAGTCTGCCATGCTATGATAGACTCTTGACATTTTAGCTCCTAACCCTTTCTTCATAGCCTTTATTAACGTCACTAACCATGTTTGTAAACATGTTACGCTCTTTTATAACTCACCACCCCTGTTCTTGCCAGCTTCATTGTTTTTCTCCAATTGATAAACTCCTGATTAGTTTTACAACATAGGTTTCTTTCTAACATTCTCGTTGATTCATTCTTAGAGATTCACACTCACACGTAACTCATGATGTCTAACACACTTATATATATACTTTATTATAGTACTTAACATACTTAGAGTCCTCTCCTCTATTGTATTAAAACCCTTGCTACCAGAAATTGTGGCTATTCATGTTTCTACTTCAGGATTTACAATATAGTACACAATTGCTAGATATCTGCTGTGCAAATGATGAACTGAAAACCACATTAGAAAAAATATAGGCTGGGTGAGGTGGTTTATGCCTGTAATCCCAGCACTTTGGGAGGCCAAGGCGGGCAGATCACCTGAGGTCAGGAGTTCCAAACCAGCCTGGCCAACATAGCAAAACCCCGTCTCTACTAAAAGTACAAAAATTAGACAGGTGTGATGGCAGGCGCCTGTAACCCCAGCTACTCAGAAGGCTGAGGCAGGAGAATTGCTTGCACCCGGGAGGCGTAGGTTGCAGTGAGCTGAGATCGTGTCACTGCACTCCAACCTGGGAGACAAGAGTGAGAAGATGTCTGTAAACAAAGAGTAAAAATGTGAGCCATTGGTTCTGTTCTTCATATTATTTTCCAAAGTTTACTGATGGTAATCACTGCAGGGTTATCCCAGCCTTCTATGTCCAGGATGCAGTGACACTACCACTTAAAGAGAAATTCCTTAAAAAGCAAAACTGTGTGAAACACACTCCATTGAGCAAACAGCCTGCTTTGTAAATAACCTCAAAGTCTCATAATCATTTCAGCGCAAGTGGAATTTCAGGGTTGCAAAGTGAATAAATATTTTCCAAAGGTCAGAAAGTCTTCAGAATCAGCTTCTATAATCTAAATCTCAGCTATCTAGAAAAATAAATTAAATCAATAAATCAATAAAGACTTATTTTAATTATGTGGCATTATTTCCACTCCACTCACAGTGGCCATTGGTCATATAATAATTAAAGACTTGGCTATAAGTTTGTCTCTTGGGTTTGAACTTACAACAATTTGATCAAGTTTGATTTGAACTAAATTGAAACTTTCTGAAGAGTCTTTCTAATCTCCATAAGTTCAAATCTCAATACTACAAAATATGTAACACAAAGTCATATTTTTTGAACTTTGAATAGTATTTTATAGGGATTTCACATGTAAAATTCCCTTAATAGGCTTTTCAAGTTTGGAACCAGAAAACCATCATCTTTTCTGATCAGTCAACTTTAATCTGGTTGCTTACTCTGATGTCAGTAGGTTCTCTGAGATCTTACAGTATCTGATGCTTTTATTCTCTTCTCTATACCAAAGTTCTTAATTGTTCCAAAAAGTCAGATTTTTATAGCCTAAAATTGTTTGCTAATATGTTAACCAATGAACATGTAGTTAAATATAGAGAGTACAAATTTATATCTTGATTTCATATTGATTTGAGCCAAAAATCTTTCCCATTTTGTAGTACTTCCAGTCAGAGCTGGCCTGAGGCGAAACTGTGAAGTAGGTTAAGCAGCTTTTAGCTTCATCCAGATTTCTTCAAGGGTCTATGTAGGAGAACAGTATTTTTCAAACTGGAGACAATTATGTTTTCTAAAAAGAAGGCTCCTTTACTCTCTAGATAAAATGTAAAGGAAATGACCACTGATGTCAAATGTAGCCTACAAATTCTTTTTTTTTTTATATGTATAATGCTTACAAGGGTTCTTTACTGAGAAATGTTTGAATATAAAAATGTTAGAGAAGGCAAATTTATGCTGCAGATTCTACATTCTTTAATAATTGCTTCTGTAATGAGATGATACTAGTGCAGGGAACTCAAAGTAAACAGAAAATGGTCACTGCCCAGTAAGGGATGACAACCTGGTGTACCTGATAATATCAGAAGCTTATAAGTGGCCTAACAATGCAACTACAAGGATAGAAACAGAATACTATGGGAATGTAGAACACTAATTGCCTATCTATACCAAATGAGGACGTTGGAGATAAGTTTTGAAAGAATCCTTGAAATTTCTAGGAAGGGCAGGGAAAGGGGATGCGATTTTCTGTGGGGAGAAGTAATGACAATAAATCCTGAACATTTCTGGCATGTACAAAGCATAGTTCATCTGTCCATGTGGCATGAAGTATTCATGGAAGGTGAAGCTAGAAGTCAAAATTCAGGTCCAGATTACAAGTGATGAATGCCTTATATCAATCATAGTTGGGATTCACTTTACAGGCAACAGGGAATTAACTGATAGAAGTCCCAAGTGAGAAGTGACATGAAAAGCTGAGATTTACTGAAGCCAATCTATGATAGCTAGAGAGCTATGAGGCCCTTCATTAAACCATGGGGAGGGGACACGAGGGGATGTGAGGCTTCTAGAAGTTAACTCTGAGATATAATTTTGTGGCCTTGATAGGTGTGTCTGTGCGTGTGCATGTGTGTGCATGTGCGCACATGTGTGTGTGTGTGTGTGTGTGTGTGTGTATTTCTAGTGAAGAAAATAACTCAAAAAGAGTATGAAAATTTACTTTGGATTCCCCTAGAGGGAAACACACATAGAAAAATTCAAGCACAGGCTTATTTGGGAGGTAATTCAAAAAACACTGAAAGGGGAGTGCAAAAATGACGAAAGGAAGGAAAGGCAACCAACAGAGGGTTCGTGATCATCCTAGCCTGCATTGTGTGACAAAAAGTTAATTCTGCGGAAAACTTTAGGGAACAATACTAAATATACAACTAAAGTTACCTTAATTGTAAGGTGCAGAAGATGAAATATTTAAATCACAATGGACTTGTGTTCATTGTTCAACACTAAGTGAAGTTAACGCAGCTTCATGTTTGTACTTTGGCCTGCCATGGTGCGGACAGCATTCCAGCAAAAAGAGGCAGGTGTTAACAGTTGGATATTGGCCGAGGACACTTTCATGGTGAGGTCCCAGGTGTAAAATCAGGGCAGCAACAGGATCTATGAAACCTAGGATGGCTAAGCGTAGTGTTTGCTGATTTAGATGTGAATCTTTTCTTGTTTTTGTTTGTTTAACCTAGTTCAACAGTGTCATCAACATATATTTTTATTGCATGATTAATCTTTGTACTCTTATACCTGTTGCTTTTTTATAAAAGAGTTAAAGTTTGTCATTCAAGATAAATCACAATATTGTTCCAATTATTTAGTCATTTGAACTAGTCTTTGTTAACTGTATTCCTCTAGCTCTGTCTCTATGTAAGTTTCATTTTTTATGACCAATTCAAAAGGTAGTGGCTTCCTTGAACACCATGATAAGATGGATTCCGATGTTACATCTGCATTTTGAGAAAGGAGAGCCACAGGCTGGGATGACGTGGGTGAAACACAGCCAAGTATTTGTTATGTTTCATTAGCAATTTACGTTTCCTTCTATTGTTTTAAAAAATGATAAAATGTTTGCTTATCTCTCCAGTCTTGAGATCAAGGACAAAAATTTATTATTCTTTATGTACCCAACAGTTAGGACATAGTAAGCAACTAATAAATGCCTGGTGAGTCTCTTCTAATACATCTGAAAACAAAAACAAAAACAAAAACTATCCCATATATATTCTCCATAATAGCTGCAAATTACTGCAGATTTTTCTAGATATGTCAACATACTAGGGTTACCTGACCTTGCATTACGTTTTTAAAAATTTTATCTTAATTTATCTGAATTAAACAGCTTTCCTACCCGGCCCCTAAAAACATGCAATAGACAAACAGTACCTCAGCAGAACTGATAGGGTTATAATCAACTTCTTGCATATGGATACTAAACGTTTTCTCTAAACAATGGCTAGAGATAAATTAAGAAAAGAAACAACAGTAAAAGAAATGAATAGGAAAAGAATGGGCCAAAAGTCATGGAAGAATGAAAGGTTAGAGGCTAGGAAAGAAGGGCAGTTTAGAAGCATCAGCATGCTCTGGTGCCTCCTGTCGCTTCATGTTATGTATGGTCCTAGAGAACACACGTAGCCCCATCAGAGTCATGATGATAATTCCCATCCCAGGTTGTCCTGCCATTTGTCTTTACTTTCACCGTTGATTTTACTTGACAAGAAAATGTTCCCAAAATAGAAGAGTGGTTTAAAAACATGGAATTTGAGTCAGGAATACATGAAGTCACATCCCATCTCTATGCCTTTATTGATCGTGGGAGGGTGAGCAAGTTTTAATTTTTCATGCTACTCCTTCCCCCATTTCTTCAACTGACAAATAGGGCAATATATACCTCTTAGGTTTTTTTATGTTTGTTTGTTTTGATAAAGATCAAATGTGAGAGAACTTTAAAGAGCAAGTAAGAAACAAAGCAGAGTTTGAAACTCTTTTGTCTGCTTACAGTGAAAATTTTGGGGGGAGAGCAAGACAGCACATTGTGAACACCAAAAAACTTTACAATGTCAGGCAGCAAAATAATACAGCTAACATTCCCTCTTTATGATGCCAGCTCTATTACCAATTATCACAAAACATTGCTCAATATAGCAGAACTAACTTCTATATTAAGTCCAGGCATGCAACCGAAGAGTCTTATTGAAACTGAAAATTACCATGAGAGAATAAGAGATAAATAAGTTAACAGTGGGTGCTTTTATGCAAGTATACTCCTGCCACAAGATTTAGTTGTCTGTCTGAGTAACAAACTGACTGACACCTCCAAAGAATACTATTTAGTTGGTTATATGAGCTACATAGGTGATCCACAAATTAGGCACAGAACTCTCGTGACACACATAAACATTCATGGAATATTTACAGTGTATTCAGTGTGTGCAGCATGGTTATAAAAGGGTAGAAAATACAGAATGAATGTTCTCTTTTATTAGAAAATTATGATTATGTTATCCATTAAGTTCTCTTGTTTTTTTTCCTGGACAAAAAATCCTTGAAAACTAAACTAATTCTCAGTCACAGTAAGTTATTTGTCTATGAATATTAATATTCTTGCTTCTATTTCCTTTTCAGAACCTGGACTTTTCAATTTTGTGTATCCATTCAATCAGAATTAAGTATGTATTTTGTTTTCAGTGTTAAGATTGTGAGAAGAAGGAAATTATGATCACTGCATTCATGAAACTTAAATTTCATTGTTTCTGTGACTATTTAATAAAATTGTTTGTGGTGTAGGTAGCATATGGAACACAAACACAATGTCAGAGAAAGGAAATTACAAACCAGAGAAGCATTTTCTATTTCTTTTTCAATGATAGAAATTAACATGTACACATACACACACACTCAGACCGATTTCATCTTGAGTTACATTCTTAGTTAAATGGTATTTTTTACTCTTCAAAAATATATATTTATATAGCCATCTTTTGGCCCCCAGTGAATATTATGTAGGAGAGGGACAATATTTTGGGCATAATATTCTAGTAAAGGTTTTTTTTCCCCTAAATTGATTGACCCAGGAAAATCCCTTAATGGTCAAAACTGTTCCTCTTTTCTCCTTTATTTTCACATATATTTCTTGTTCTCTCAGTGTGTATCTACTACTTTACACTGCATAGACCTCATCTTTTTGCAAAAGTTCCTTATAATAGGGAAAATTCTTAATTTGGAAAATGATTATTGCCATTTTCTGTGTATATAAAATGTGTAAACATACACACACACCATACACTGGCTGGTAAATGAAACTACCTTCTTTATAAAAACCTATGTAACTTATGGCATCAGTTGCTGGTAAAAGACATTGACTAGTATGTATATCACTAAAATCCTTATTGTACTTTTTTTTTGTACTTCATTTATTCATTTAACAAATATTTATTAGGCTCTTAAGATGTACCATATATTCTTCTAGGTTTTCAGGATACAACAGTGAAAAATAACATACAAAAAATAATTTTTCATGGAACTTATATTCTGGGGTAATGAATATGGACAATGAAAATAATAAAGACAGAATAATATACCATATTTTTATAAGTATTATGCAGAAATCTAGAGCAAGGAAGTAGAATAGAAACCATCATAGTCATATTAAGAAGAAAATATATAACTAAAGACATAAAGAATGTGAATGAATGAAAAGACAAATAATGTCTAGTACCCAGAGTACTGAACACTTTCCCTTTTGACCATCAAATCACAGATTTCAGAACTTATCATGCAAACTTGTATCAGCTGCATATCTTGGTCAATTTTCTCATCTAGCTGATGAATGTGTGGCTCAAACTACTTCTAATACTCATCTTATGTCATGACTCATTTTAACCTTTGTCTATAGCCTGGATGATTCTCTCTCTCTCTCTCTTCTCATATCTCTTATCTTAGTTTTAGTTTCTTTCTACCATTTGCCTTTTTTTGCTAATTTCTCTCAAACAGAAATTATTTCTATTGTGCGCAGACATATGAGTATAATCGGTTCACTTAAGTTACACATTCAAATTGTTATGAAAGTTTAGTAAAAATAAATCAAGGAGGGCAAGAATTTTGAAAATTGTTTTATAAGGCTGTTAGCTGATTACCTTTCTAACTCTCTAATTGGCCTCATTTCTTTAGATACTGAAAATATGCTAATTTTCATGGCAGATATCCTGTGTGTGTTTGCAAAAAAAAGTAGCAGTGTGCTCTGCTAAGATGGAAAGAAATATTTTGAAAGATACCAGCTTTCTCAACCTAATTACACAGACATAACTAATTTTACCCATCAGCCATGTATAAGTTCATTGCTATTTCAAACACTTTCCCAATCTTAAATTGAAGGTATTTTTGACACACATCCCTTCCCCAAATCATGCATTAATATTTGCCTTGTTAAAAATAGAAAATGGAAAGCCTTTTTCAACTAATTGTTTTAATAATCCATAGGCCATTTTTACAGCTATCAATTTTGAATGCCTACTATGTGCTAAGAAGTAACATAGACATTTTTTATCTTATTTCATACATTTTTTTAACAACCTTTAAAACATATACAACTATCTTACACTGAAAGATAAAGAAACCTAAAATGCACTCTTTTAAGACAACTGGCTTGTTCAAGACCACTTAATTTACATATAGTCATCTGGGAATTTGCAGAAAAAACTAAGAGGTTTCGACTACAGAGGAGCCAGCCAACCAATTTACCAAGTCCTTTCTCTTAACAGATGACTGTTTATGGAACTGTTTTAGTTCAACATTCATTTGTATTTTATGATTGAAATTGAGAACAGAGAGCGACAACAAACTCAGGGCAGGGTAGGAAGATTAAACTGAGAAGAACTCAGGGATAGATGGAATTTGAGAGTCATAATGGTTCTAACTACATAGTAAGTAAAGTCAGTCAGTAGGAAATGTTTGTAAACTGAGGAATACACAGGAGTGGGTCAATGTAATTTGAGGATATCAACCTCTTGAGTCTTTCCCACCTTGCATTCTGAATATAACTATTATTAAATGTAAGGTAAGTAACAGTTCTAAAAATGATAGTAATACCTGTAATAAAATAAGAAAGTCTTGTGAACTCAAAAGGCTTTGAGAAATACTGTGTTTGTTATTCCTGCCTCTCCTTTGCTGATTTATAATACATAGAAGCTTTCTGATGACAATAAAAAAACGGTTCCATAATATTTCATTTTCCCAAGATTTAAAAAGTATATTTGAGCATAGAACATATTTTCCCTCATGCAACAACACCTAATAATGTCTCATAAAGAACAAGCATTCAATAGAATAACATGATAAGGGAAATAAGGAAGCCCAAGTTCTTTATCCTCACATAGAGAGCCTGTCATGATTTGCCCTCCAAATGTATTTCTTCACTGTTCTTCAGTAGATTTTTATTTCATAAAAGGAATTAAAGTGTAATTTGGGGCCCGGTGAAGTGGCTCACACCTATAATCCAGGCATTTTGGGAAGCTGAGGTGGGCAGATCACTTGAGGTCAGAAGTTCAAGACCCGCCTGGCCAACATGGTGAAATCTCATCTCTACTAACAATACAAAAATTAGTTGGATGTGGTGGCACATGCCTGCAATTCCAGCTACTTGGGAGGATGAGGCAGGACAATCTCTTGGGCAGCAGAGTGAGAGAGACTCCATCTCCCAAAAAAAAAAAAATATATATATATATATATAATTTTAACTCTGATTAGTAGAGCCAGTTATCTTACTTGAGTATAATCATTATCTCTTAGTCAAGGAAATAAAGTATCCAAGAGGCTGTAGAGCATAAAGATTAGGCATTAAGCTGTAAACTTGTAAGTCCAGTAATCATTCTGAAACTTTTGTTTGCATAACTGCACTTTCAATCTCCTTAAAGTACTAAAAATATGTAGTTAGTATAGATTCCCTAAAACAGTGAAGGGCTTATAACCACTGCTGTTAAGAGATAGCTATTAACTCATCACAACTGTAAAATTGAGATTTATTTTCTATGTGGAAAATGAAAACCTTGAACAAAACAAAGTTTAGTATTAAACACATCCAAAAGCAATTGAATTGAAACTATAGTGTTCTCAAGATGAAAATATAAATATAAATAAAAATGTTACAAAGCCATATCTTTGTTGACATGAAGGCAATTGGCTCATTGCTGCAGGTGGATAACAAGAGTCCATAGTTCAATCCCATTGTTTTTCACTTCTTCCTCAGCTTATAACCTTTGATGGCATTGAATGACTTCTCACTAATTCAGCCTTCATATAAATTTGAGAAACACATTTTGATGATTCAGTGTCTAGTTTTAAGTTGCTTTGCCTTACATATCTGGGAGAATTTTTTAAATGTTTGGGAGAACAAACTCTATATGCCACCTTAGTGCAAAAAAAACCACTAACTATAGGTACACACTTGATGGAATCATTATCAGCCCTTTATGCATTAAACTTGGTCCATCGAAACCTATTTTACTGTGAGGAAAGGGCAGTGTGTGTGTGTGTGTGTGTGTGTGTGTGTGTGTATGTGTGTATGTGTGTGTGTGTGTATGTGTGTATGTGTGTGTTTATATACATATTATACATGTATATTTACAGGTACTTATTTATATTCTAAATACATTTTCCCTATTTTATTTAAAATTATCATTTTAGAATTTTTAGAAATGTTTGATAACAGATAAAGGTTGAAAATAGAGCAAATAAGTATATCATTAAAGCTCTCGTAATTCACATATTGTCTTTGGTAGAATCTTTTCAGATCACATTTTATATGATATTTAAATGTATGCTTTGTTTTTAGCTTGTCTACAAATTTTATTATAAGCGTGTTTCATATTATTAAACTGTTTATAAAGATTATTTTTAATGTTGTATACTGTTACATATATGAGATGAGTCATAATTAACTTATCTACTAACTTGTTTTAAACAAAAGATAATTTTTCTATTTCACTATTGTAAGTGATGGCATGGTGGAAATCTTCAACTATAGGGCTTGTTCTCTTTAATAGGACACTCCCTGAAATTGATATTACAACAAAAATCATGAATCTTTGTTAAGATTCTCAACATGTCAACTCATACTTTATTAACCTAAATTTATCATAAGTAGTGATACTACTGCTATTTTGCCAGTAGTCAATAATATGTACTTTTGATTAATGAGATCCTTAGATGCTAAAACACAGAAATATGCTATTTATTATCATTTTAATGTTCAAATCACCTTGAAAATTCTTTTGCATGCATTTGGTGCTTGACACATCGTTCTTGAATTAATGGGGCATTATGGTATATTATTATTATTAGATAGCAGTTGTTCCATATTCCCTCAATCAAGAAAAGCCAATGTAAAGAAATATTACTACTATAGAGTGTGATCTGAGTCTCTCCATCCAGTAATTGTTTTTGTGGCTTCGATGACAATATAGGCTAGGGATTTTAGTATTTCCATTCTGGCCTCACCATGATGTCAAGTTCTTATGTGGCCTTAGAAAAGTCACATTTCCTTTCTGGTCTTCAGTTTTTCCAGTAGTACTTAAGTGGAATGAGCTACAGAGTGGACTCCCATCTACTCTTATGACACTGATCATTTGTTTACTTCAATGTTCAGGTAGAAAAATACAATTTTAAAAATGTTCGTATTAGTCAATTTAAGATGACTATAAATAAATATCTGAGGCCAGGTAATTTATAGGGAAAAGAGGTTTATTTGGCTCATGGTTCTACAGGCTGTACAAGCAGCATGGCACCAGCATCTGCCTCTGGTGAGGGCTTTAGGGAGCTTCCACTCCTGGCAACTGAGATCACACAGCGAGAGAGGAAGGAGGATAGAGAATGGGGAGAAACTAGACTCCTTTCAACAATCAGCTCCTATAGGAACCCACAGGGTGAGAACTCACTCACCTCTATCCCAGGGGGACATTAATTTATTCATGAAGGATCTACGACCACCATGACTCAAACACTTCCCATTAGGCTGCAACTTCCAACATAGAGATCAAAGTTTAACATGAGGTTTTGGGGAGACAAACTTCCGAACTATAGCAATGTTGTTTCCCTGTTCAGGAGTTAGAATCCTTAAATCAGTTTTAATGATTAAACTTTGATTGCATAATGTATAATGTTTCCATATCTTCTATATAATTACCAATAAACTGTCATTTATGACATCAAATATATATTTTATATTACATAAAATGAATATTATGAAAAAGTATCACTCACCATTGGTTTCACTATATTTTTGAATAATTTGAGCTCCAATAAATTAAATTAAATCCTATTGTGCATTACCAACCTCCAAAAAAATAATTTCTCTCTCTATTGCCAGGTCTGTGCTGTTCTTTTAATGATGGAATATGGCAGCATGCTTCTGAAGCTCTAAATGTACCACTTTCAAAGTTTTTCACAGTGGGTTGCAGCATCTGATGTCTATTTCTAAAAATTCTCTACTTCAGCTGGCCTCCCACATACTTTGAGTTGTGGAGATTATTAAAAATTTAAACGATGAAAAAAAAACATTTATATTTAAAACCAACACAATGTATTAAGAATCAATCTCTCTCTTGCTTTCAGAAAAGCTACCTTTAAAAATTAAAATAGAGCAGGTTCTCAGATTTGGATGGATTTTTAGGTTATTTAGTTCTTCATAGGTACAAATCTCTGAAGAGTTGTTGACACACCTTTTCTTGAGTATCATCCGTGTCTGGAATGTCTAGAAGATGCCTTCTCCTTGCTGAAGAGCTCCACTAGAAAATGTTTCCTTGGTTTAAACAGAAACACCTCCATTTAGAACCTTTCTTGATTACAGTTCTCCAAAACTTCTCAAAGCATATTGTAGCCATAGACATTTTGTAGACAATATGTTTCTGAAAAACTGTTTCATTTAATTGACAGGTGATACATGTTTTTCTTTTTCTTTTTTTTTTTTTTTTTNTTTTTTTTTTTTTTTTTTTTTTGCTTCCTTACAAGCTTTTCCCTTTCATTCATCTGTTGCCCCCTTGCGGTTTATCCATGCTGATGTATCTGCTAATATTTGACCACTCCCATTTCCTGAATTCATTTCAAAAGCATAATTATCCTTTAGGAATTTTCTGAAATGTTCCATATCTCTGACACTTTCCTAATATATTCATCCATATGAAAAAAAGATGAACTCAAGAATTCTAACTCCAGCTTCAGAAGCAGATATGGAGCCATAAATCTTCTAAGATTGCCCTGAGTGAGAGTCTTATCTCCTGTAAAAAAAGAAATGAAATTGCGGAAAAACAGACACAATCTCTTATAATGTGAATGGCTGACATCCAACAAAAGGTGCATGCACAGCCTCACCACGTGTCTACTGTGAAACTGAAGGCATTGACTGGAAAAGAATAGGACCCTGCAACTTGAAATGGAGACGTGTGAGAGAACTCTCATGGAGCTGGGGACACTGAACTTGTAAGCTCTGATGAACATTTTTTTGCCAGAAGAAACAGCTTCCCCATCCTCAGTGGTAGAAATGTTTCCTTCCTGACTCATGCTGTCATTGGTCTTTCCACCTTTATCTGAGGAGATAAACCGTCAGCTGCCTGTGGCAACAGTGAGGGTCTCCCCTAAGGCCATTGACAGACAGGATAATGTTGATTCTCCTCAGGAGCTACTCCTGACACACCCGTTTGCTTTTAGGCCTATAACTAGACTTCCTGGCGGGCACCTAGAAGTGAGATTCACAGTGTGACCCATGAGGATTTGCAGTACACTTGAAAAGAAGTGCTTACATTTTCTAATATATATAAGCAGAAATCTGGAGAACAGGTATGGGAATGGATATTAAGCATGTGGGTGGAAGGAACATAGAATTGGACCAGGCTGAACTTATTGACTTGGGCCCACTAAGTAGGAATTCTGCATTTAATGTTGTAGCTCAGTGAGTTAAAAAAAGGTTCTAATAGTTTATTTACTTGATTAGTTGAAATATGGATTAAAAGATGGCCCACTGTGAGCAAGCTGGAAATGCCTGATCTCCCTTGGTTTAACATAGAGGAAGGGATTCAAAGGCTTGAGGGGATTGGGATGGTGAAGTGTATTAGTCCCTTTAGACTTACTCTTCCCAGCTGGGAGGGTACAGAAGATAAACTCTTGAACAATGCTTATAAAAATAAATTTGTGAGGGCACCACCTGCATCTCTGAAAAGTGCCGTACTTACTCTTCTCTGTCTGTCAGATCTAACCATGGGAACTATGGTCATTCAACTACAAAATTTAAATACAATGGGAATAATTGAATCCCGAGGTGGCAGGGGCCAAGTGTCAGCAGTCAACCTTCAAAGGCAACATGGATATAGCTACTGTAATGGACAGTAGAGACAAAACAGCAATCAGAATAGATTGACTTGTGTAGTGCTGTGGCATTAGCTAAGAAGTGTTTCTAGAGGTGAAATTGATAGGAAGCCTACTGCATTCCTACTGAATTTATATAAGCAGAGAAATTCCAGGTCAAGTGAATAAAATACTATTTCCAATTATAAAAACAGAGAATCATGGCCTCTCAATCAATTTCTAGACTTCAGCCAGTTTACGGACCCAGGACAGCTTGAATAAAGGAGAGGCCATGTCCACTTGGGGAAAGACCCCACTACACTACTGACAGTTCATGCTGTTACTCTTTCTCCCATCCTTCCCCAAGGAGATCTCCAGCCTTTTACCAGGATAACTGTACATTGGGAAAAGGGAAATGAGCAGACATTTTGGAGATTACTGAACACTGCCTCTGAGATGATGTTTAATTCCAGGGTCCTCAAAATGTCATTGTTGTCCTCCAGTTAAAGTAGGGGCTCATGTAAATCAGGTAATTAATGGAGTTATAGCTCAGGTCTGACTTACAGTGGGTCAAATGGGTCCCTGGATTCATCCTGTGGTCATTTTCCAAGTGCCAGAACGCATAATTGCCATTGACATACTTAGCGGGCGAAAGAAGCCCCATAATGGCTCCCTGACTGGTAGGGCGAGGGCTATTACAGTGGGAAAGGCCAAATGGAAGCCACTGGAACTTCCTCTACCTATAAAAATAGCAAATAAAAAACAATATCACATCCTTGGAGGGATTGTGGAGATTAGTGTTACCATCAAGGACTTGAAAAATGCAGGGGTGGTGATTCCCCTCACATCCTCGTTCAACTCTCCTATTTGGCCTGTGCAGAAGATAGCTGGATCTTGGAGGATTGTGGATTATTGTAACCTTAACCAAGTGGTGGCTCCATTTGCAGCTGCTGTACTAGATGTGGCATTGTTGCTCAAGCATATTAACACATCTCCCGGTACCCGATATGTAGCCATTGACTTGGCAAATGGCTTTTTTCCCCATTCTTGTCCATAAGCCCTACCAAAAGCAATTTGCCTTCAGCAGGCAAGGCCAGCCATATACCTTTACTGTCTTAGCTCAGGGGTAAATCAACTTTCCAGCTTTGTGTTTTAATATTTTTCAGATTTTGGCTTTTCACTGCCACAGGATGTGGCACCAGTCCATTACATTGACGACATTATGGCTTTTCACTGCCACAAGATATCACACTAGTCCATTACATTGATGACATTATGTTGATTGGATTCAGTGAGCAGGAAGTAGCAAACACGCTAGACTTATTGGTGAGACATTTGCATGCCAGAAGATGGGAAATATATCCAACTAAAATTCAGGGCCCATCCACCTCAATAAAATTTTTAGGGTCCAGTGGTATTTAAGACCTGTCGAGATGTTCCTTTTAAGGTGAAGGATAAGTTGATGCATTTGGCCCCTCTTAGACCTAAGAAAGAGGCATGTGACCTAGTGAGCTTATTTGGATTTTGGAGGCAACACATCTCTTATTTGGGTGTGTTAGTCTGGCCCATTTACCCGGTGACCCAAAAGGCTGCCAGTTCTGAGTGGGATCCAGAACAGGAGAAGGCTCTGCAACAGGTCCAGGCTGCTGTGCAAGCTGCTCTGCCACTTGGACAATATGAGCCAGCAGATCCAATGGTGCTTGTGGTGTCAGTGACAGACAGGAATGCTGTTTGGAGCCTCTGGCAGGGCCCCATAGATAAATCATCGTGGAGGCCTCTAGGATTTGGAGCAAGGTCCTGCCATCTTCTGCAGATAACTTTTCTCCTTTTGAGAGACAGCACTTAACCTGTTATTGGGCTTTGGTGGAAACTGAATGTTTTACTTTGGGTCATCTAGCCATAAAGTGAGTAGCGCACAGCAGCATTCCATCATCAAATTGATGTAGTATGTCTGTGATCAGGCTCATGCAGGCCCTGAAGGCACAAGTAAGTTACATGAGGAAGTGGCTCAAATGCTCATGTCTCCATTCCTGACACCCTGCCTTCTACCCCCCAGCCTGCTCTGATGGCCTCATGGGGAGTTCCCTATGATCGGTTAACAGAGGAAGAGAAGACTAGGGCCTGGTTCACAGATGGTTCTGCACAATATGCAGTATTTGACTTACAGTGGGTCTAGTGGGTCCCTGGACCACAGGATGAGTCCAGGAACCCACTAGACCCACTGTAAGTGAGACTTGAGCTATAGTTTTACTAATTACCTGACCTACATAAGCCCCTACTTTAACTGGAGGACCACAATGATATTCTGAGTACCCTGAAATTAACATCATCTCAGAGGCAGTGTTCAGTAGTCTCCAAAAGTGGACAGCTATAGCACGATAGCCCCTTCTATGACATCCCTGAAGGACAGTGATGAAGGATAATCTTCCCAGTAGGCAGAACTTAGAGTAGCGCACCTCGTGGTGCACTTTGCATGGAAGGAGAAATGGCCAGATGTGCGATTATATACTGATCCTTAGGCTGTAGCGAATGGTTTGGCTGGATGAACAGGGACTTGGAAGAAACATAATTGGAAAATTGGTGACAAGGAAATTTGGGGAAGATTTATGTGGATGGATCTCTCTGTGGTCAAAAACTGTGAAGATATTGATATTCCATGTGAGTATTCTCCAACAAGTGAACTCAGCAGAGAAGGATTTTAATAATCAAATGGATAGGATGACCTGTTCTGTGATGCCACTCAGCCTCTTTCCCCAGCCACCCCTGTCATCGCCCAATGTGCTCATGAACAAAGTGGCCACAGTGGCAGGGAAGGAGGTTACGCATGAGCCCAGCAACATGGACATCTGCTCACCAAGGCTGACCTGGCTATGGCCACTGCTGAATGCTCGATTTGCCAGCAGCAGAGACAAACACTGAAATCTCCATATGGCACCATTCCTCAGGGTGATCAGCCAACTACCTGATGGCAGGTTGATTATATTGGACCTCTTCCATCATGGAAAGGACAGAGGTTTATCCTCAATAGAATAGACACTTACTTTAGACATGGGTTTGCTTATTCTGAGTGCAATGCCTCTGCCAAGACTACCATCTGTGGACTCACAAAATGCCTTATAAATTGTCATGGTATTCCACACAGCATTGCCTCAACCAAGGCACTCAATTAATGGCTAAGGAAGTACTGCAGTGATCTCCCATTCATGAAATTCACTTACCGTGTTCCTTATTATCCTGAAGCAACTAGATTGGTAGAATGGTGGAATGGCTTCTTAAAGTCACAATTATGATGCCAACTAGGTGACAATACTTTGCAGGGGTGGGGCAAAGTTCTCCACAAGGCTATGTATGCTCTGAGTCAGCATCCAATATATGGTATTGTTTCTCCCATGGCCAGGATTCATGGGTCCAGGAATCAAAGAGTGGAAGTGGAAGTGACACCACTCACCATTACCCCTAGTGATCCACTAGCAAATTTTTGTTTCCTGTTCCCCCGACATTATGTTCTGGCCTAGAGGTCTTAGTCCCAGATGGAGGAACACTGCCACCAGGAGAGACAATAATTCTATTAAACTGAAAGGTAAGATTGCCACCTGGACACTTTGGGTTCCTCCTACCTTTAAGTCAACAGGCTAAGGAGGGAATTATAGTGTTGTCTGGAGTGATTGATCCAGACTATCAAGATAAATTCAGTCTACTACTCCACAATGAAGGTAAGGAATAGCATGCATGGAATACAGGAGATCCATCAGGGCATCTCTTACTATTACCATGCCCTGTGATTTAAGATCAATGCAAGATACAACAGCCCAAACCAGGCAGTACTACAAATGGCCCAGACCCTTAAAAAATGCAGGCTTGGGTCACATCAGGAAAAAATAGTGACCTGCTGAGCTGCTTGCTGAAGGCAAAGTGAATAAAGAATGGGTAGTAGAAGAAGGCAGTAATCAATACCAGCTACGACCATGTGACCAGTTGCATAAACGAGGACTGTAATTGTCATGAGTATTTCTTCCTTCTTTTCTTAACATGTTTGTGCATGTATACACTTGTATTAAGAAAATATCTTCACTTTATTGTCCTTTTCTTTTATCTGGTGACATAAGATTTATTGACTTTATATCAGCATTTAAATATTGTTAACTTTACATAATAGCATTTGGGTTGGAGATTGGTGCATCTCCAGTTGTACCAAGGATAGTTGTATTATTATGACCTTATGATTGTCTTTATCTGAAGATTATGTATGATCTCAGGAGATGTGTATGAGTTCAGGCTGACAAGGGGTGGACCTGTGATGATTAATACTGAATGTCAACTTGATTGGATTGAAGAATGCAAAGTATTGATTCTGGGTGTGTCTGTGTGGGTGTTGCCAAAGGAGATTAACATTTGAGTTCGTGGGCTGGGAAAAGCAGACCCACCCTCAGTCTGGGTGGGCACCATCAAATCAGCTGCCAGTGTGGCCAGAAAATAAAGCAGGAAGAAAAATGTGAAAAGACTAGACTTGCCTAGCCTCACAGCCTACATCTTTCTCCTGTGCTGGATGCTTTCTGCCCTGGAACATCAGAGTCCAAATTCTTCAGCTTTGGGACTCAGACTGATTTCCTTGTTCCTCGGCTTACACGTGGCCTGTTGTGAGACCTTGTAATCATGTGACTAATACTCTTTAGTAAACTCTTAATAAACTCCCCTTTGGATATGTATATGCATATATAGACAGAACATGTATGTATGTATGTATGTGTGTGTGTATATATATTCTGTCCCTCCAGAGAATCTTGACTAATACACATATCGATTCTAAATTCTAAATTCCATGAAAATAAGATCTATGTATCTTTTTGGATATATATATATATATATCCTATCAGTTCTGTCCCTCCAGAGAACCCTGCCAAATACACATATAGACTCTAAATTCCATGAGAACAAGATCTATGTATCTACCCTGACTGTTGTAACTCTGTTTCCTACTCTAATTGATAAGAAGGGCTTGGTAACCAAGTGCCAAAGGAAAGTGCAAAACAAACAAATCTCCCAGCTGCTTCCTGAGGTGGCTGCATATGAGATTTACAATTTATTAGAAGGCAGCGCACAATTCATAAACCTCTTTTAGAGGAATTATTCTCTAGTGAACAGTGCTTAACAAAAATATTTATTTAAATATATTAGCAATAAAATGTATTTCTCATTATTTAGTAATTTGTTTAAGAACATTTGCAATAGGCACTTAATTCAAATTTTGGAATTCATGTTTTATGAATGCCTTAAATAAATTCTCTGTTTTCATTTAGTTTCCTGCTTAGCCTATCTTAGTAGGTAGCATAATTGCCATTGTCTTCACCATTCTGAAGTAATCATACACTCTGCCTTAAAAAAAAAATCAAGGTCTACTTCTTGCAAATGTAGTACAGAGAGTTTCCATACAGTCTTCATCCAGCTGCCCCTAATATCCTCATGTCACAAATTGTAGGGTCTCCTCAAACATCAAAGCCATTTGAAAACAGGGAATGGCAGTTGGTTCCAGATGGAGCTGCATTGAGAATAAGTCTTTTAGAATATCATCATAGAGTCTCAACTTTTTCCAGCTTTGATCTAATACTGGAGAAAGTCCTTTCTGTAAAGCAAGCAACAAGAAGGATTCTCAGGATGTCTCCATTGTGTGCTGCTAACACACTGAAGGAATGGGAAATGGAGACAAGCCTTTTTATACACACAAAGCCAATCATACTCAGAGGGAAAAAAAGCCTATTGATTCTTGCTGTCTGACACTTGTAAAAACATTAGTAATCATCAAATCCTGTAATTTCAAAATTAATACTTTGAGAATTGATTCACTCCTAAAACATACAAACATACATTATGTGTGTGTATAATATTTATGAATGATATACACATGTTGATATACGTGTATAAAATTACATTTTACATGCTGTGCATACGTATATGTGTATATATGTATATATATACACATTCACGTGCTAATCTTAGAACTATACTGTCTAATATAGTAGTCAGTAATTACATGTGGCTATTAATCATTTCAAATGTAGCTAGTCCAAACTGAGATGGGATATAAGCGTAAAATATACATAGGATTTTAAAGACCTAGTACAAAACATGTATAATATCTCTAATATTTTATACTGAATACTATTTTAGATATATATAATTAAATAAAATATTAAAAAAGATCTCTCTGTTTACCCTTTTAATGTGGCTTCTAGAATCTGTGTAATCACAAACGGGGCTCACTCTGTAATTTTATCAGACAGTGCAGACTTACTGGCCATAGAAAATCAGTCAAAACGAACAAACAAACAACAAAAAAACAGAATAAAAACATTTACTTGAAGGTGGAAGGCTTTCCAAGGGGCAGTAGAGCACAATAGGTAACACATGAGTTTGGCGTCAGACTGAATTCAAATTCTACCTCTGCTACTTGTTAACTATGTAGCCTTGTAAAATATATTTAACTTTTCTAAACTGGGCTTTTCCTTCTATAAAAGGAAGAAGAATCAATTCTAGCAGAAATGGCTATATGAAACAATACATTTACACTCACACTACAATTTTTGTCATATAATAAGATTAGCACTCATTAAAGTTAAGTGCTGGACTGTATATAAGAATAACATAAATGTTCAACCACCTTCTCCAACTTCAATGAGACAGAATTCACGTATGTTATTATCTCTGTGGACTTAAATTACAGCCTGTTTTCTCATTTTTAAAACACGTATATTTTATCTACTCAGAGGATTTTGAAGATTAAATACTATTAAGACTATGTAAAATTTTATAAATTGAAAAATAATACTTCAGGCCATGCTTTTATTCATTCTCTCCCTGTTCTCATCCAGGTTCCTTTAAACAGCTTGGACCTTGGCTGTTGTTCATTTCTATATTTTCTTGTCATCGTTCAATTTTGTTGAGAAAATACAATATAAAGAACATTATTAGTTCTCTCATAGCTTTATTGTCTGGAGACCACTGGTATGCAATACGTTTTTTTTTTTTTTTTTTGGTTTATTTTGATACTGTGAGTCTAAAATTCAAAAAGATCTTCCTGGAAAATTTATCGGATAAATTATAATTTTTGTGATTCTGTCAAAAAACTTTTCCAAGCAAATTACAAAAAACCTCCAAGCAAAAACTATACATATATACATATATATATATAGACACACATATATATACACACATATATATACACATATATATATATATTTTATATTAACCATGTGTGTATATATATATATGTATACACATATATGTGGTTAATGTTTTAATAAGTAGTTATATCTATAATTATGGTTACATAACTAATACTCAGATTTGGGGCATTTTCTTATGGGAAGCATTGTAAGTGACAAATAATATTGCATCTTTCTTTTCATTAAGAGTTATAGAATGTGAAAGAAGGAAACTACAGGGGAGTAAAACTGTGTGTGTGTGTTTTTCTATGAATCTTTTAATCATCTTTGAAAGTATCTAGCAAGCCCCCATGCTGTATCTTTTTTCTCCCATCAGTATACTAACATAGATCTTTACTAATGTTGGAAGCAATATTTGACATTTCAAAGAGGTCAGTGAACATATTTATTCTTTCCAAATAAATGATGGTAAAGATTTCATCAACAAAAAAGGAGAAGGTGAAGCAGGGTCATCAGAAAAGTGAAATGCACAAATGACTCCAAATAGATCAAAAGATCTTGCTTGCTCCAGAATGGCATCCACTCAGTATGCTTAGAGTACAATGAACAGTCATTTGAACATAATTTGATGGAACCAAGTAAGAATTTTACAATGAGATCCAAATAAATGTCAGAATCTGCTCCAAAGAGAGGTGAAGAATGGAAGATAGAAAGAGGAGAGGTTTAGAGCCCATGGGCTTAATTAGTGAGATAAAATGTGACCAAATCTCCTAACCTTCTAACCTTTAAAAAGAAAGGATAAGTTTGGAAATTGGACACATCTTGACATTAGAGAATTAAATGATGTTTGTCTTCTTAGCTTATAGTTCTCAAAGAGTAGTGAATAACATTCTAGGATTTTATGCAACTTTCAACACCAGAATAGTTTCACCATGGCCATGTCGTCTTGTACTGAGCTATATCCTCTGTGATGTTTTCTATAGAAATAAAATATTGGATGTTAGTTAAAAACAGTAAATCCAGTATCTTGCCTACATGTCCAACCTCTGCCTGCTTCTTTTTTTTTTTTTTTTTTTTGGCCTTGTTGAAATGGAGAATCTGAAGGGTTATGAGAAAAAAAAAGTGGGTATTTTTAGAGTTGAGAAAACTAGTAAACTAAAAATTATTTAAAACCTATTGTGTGTTAAAATACTAAATTGACAATGACTCTGAGATACTTTGGTCACTATATGTCTCATGTCTGTGTTCAGAACTCTAACATGCATGGCTACTATACAGAAATTTGGAGCATGTGAGAGTGAATGGGAAGAAAAGACTATCACTGTTGAAAAAACTTCAGTCAACCCTTGATTTGAAAAATGGAAAAAAAAAGCTTTAATTCTGAGAAATAAAAGGGAAGGAAACTAAAAGTAAAATAAAAACAAGATTTAAAAAAGAGAGATAGACACATACATATATAGAGAGAGATGGAGGGAGGGAGGGTGGGAGGGAGAGAGGAAGACAGCAAGGGGGGAAGGTAGGAAGAAACAAAAAGGAAAGAAGGAAGTTAGTTCTTTTCTTGGTAAAATTGATGAAAATTCAATTATCTGGGAATGGAGAATAAGCAAGGTGGGCACATTCTCATTTGGCTCACTCCACAATAAGGTTAAGCTTAAGAATTTAGAGGAATGAGACAGAAAACACTATAAGGCTCATGGCAAGTGGCTGCTCAAAGGATTCTATTTTTGACTTACTCCCCACCTATAGACTCTCTCTAAGGTGGGTCCATCGTACACAATATAAGTCATTTGGTGGCATGAAGCAAAGATGGCTTACTGGTAACTCACCCAACATTACTTTAGTAGTTTGCTATATAGTAAACTCTTTTATCATTCCTAGAACAAAGTATTCTCTCTATTTCAATAATTTTCAGTATATAACCACCCAAAAAAGGATATACAAGTAAGGGAGTATGAATAGATGCAGGATGTATAGTAGGTATGAACAAATAAAAAAATTCAACTATCTACCTGAAGGGATATGAATTTCCAGTAAATATCAGCATTGGCAACAGACATTGCAGAATAAAAGCCTCATGCCACTTTTTTTTTTTTTTTTTGGCTTATCAAGCACAGAGTAATATTTTGCTTATCTATCGATAGAGAATGGACAAAAAGAAACAAGATCATCATAACTGGAACAGGAATCAAACTTGCAGGTGATTAAGAGAATCCCTGACATTGCTTTCCCTGAAGCCTACCCATTGAGGAAGGAAATCAGTGCTCTACAAAGGCATTGTAGACTTTAAATAAACTGTTGGACAAATTGTCAACCATTATTCAATTTTAAGGTCTTTCTTAAGAAAGAAAAATGGCTCTCTTTAATTTTTTTTTCTTTGAGACAAGTCTTGCACTGTTGCCAGGGCTGGAGTGCAATGGTGTGATCACGGCTCACTGCAACCTCCGCCTCCTGGGTTCACACACTTCTCCTGCCTCAGCCTCCCTAGCATCTCGGATTATAGATGCACACCACCACACCCGGCTAATTTTTTTGTGTTTTTAGTAGAGATGGCATTTCACTATGTTGGCCAGACTGGTCTCGAACTCCTGACCTTGTGATCCACCCCACTCGGCCTTCCAAAGTGCTGGGATTACAGGCGTAAGCCACCACAACTGAACACTCTTTAACTTTTCATAAGTATCTCATCATTTTTTAAAAAAAGCATTTGTTTCACTGCAAAAGGAAAAACAGTTTGCCAGATCTCATAATCTAAGGATGAAATATTTCTAAATGCCCATAAGAATTATTTAGATTTTAGTACAGTGAATAAAACATGACTTTTAGATTTTCACAAAACCATCACTTTCTTTCCTTAGGAGGAAAAGTGAGTAAGGCAGAAAAATAGTGAGCAGGAGCTCAAGCGACAGGCCAGTTCTGTGAATTTCTGACCCTGAAGCCAAATAACAGAACTTTTGCATTGAACTTTGGAAGCTTTCAGTAACTTTAAAAATGAATTTTTTTCCTATTGTTGACACTGTCTCTGCACTACCGAGACTAAAAGAACCAACTTACTACTTGGCGGTCACCTGCGAAGTTCAAGTCCTGCCCCCTACCTGAGTACTTTGATCATTTCCCAAGGAAACATACAAATTGATTTCCCCTGGTTTGCCTGTCTCTGCCCAGGCACCACACTGCCAGTGTACTGGTTCCAATATATCTTAGAAGGGGATGCTCGGCTGGGCACAGCGGCTCACGCCTGTTATCCCAGCACTTTGGGAGGCTGAAGCGGGTGGATCGTGAGTTCGAGAGTTTGAGGCCAGCCTGACCAACATGGTGAAACCCCATCTCTATTAAAGATACAAAAAAATTAGCTGAGCGTGGTGATGCATGCCTATAATCCCAGCTACTTGGGAGGCTGGGGCAGGAGAATTGCTTGAATCCGGGAGGCAGAGGTTGCAGTGAGTGGAAATCACACCACTGAACCACATTTAAAATTTGAAAGGAAAAGAAATCTTCAATATGAATGCCCCTTTTTGTTATTTTCCAAACGATCACATCTTACTTTTCCTTTCATTCNAAAAAAAAAACAAAGAAAAAAGAAAAAAAGAAGGGGATGCTCAAGTACTATGGAATCGATGAAAGTTGGACTAGAACTCTGTCTCCATCAAGCTGTGTGGTTTGTGGCAAGTTATTCTACGTCTCTATATCTCAGTCAATTTATCTAAAAAGTCAGAGAGTGGTTTGCAACGAACGGATGGTAAACATCTAGTAACAGTATATGTAAAATGCTTCGTGCACGATGGTACTAAATAAATAAATGGTTACTAACCACATTTAACCAGAAATAAACAGGCACTCTTTTTATTGGGGTGGGGGGAAATGTGGTCTTTATTCTGGGTAGCCAAATACTTATTTCAAGAAAAGAAAATAGCTCCAGATATCAGGCTAAAAGTAGCTGCGAGTGCCACAATCCTTATGATTTTTTTTTTTCTTATACTTTAAGTTCTGGGACACATGTGCAGATTGTGCAGGTTTGTTACATAGGCATACATGTGCCATGGTGGTGGTTTGCTTCATCCATCACCCGTCATCTACATTAGGTATTTTTCCTAATGCTATTCATCTCCAATCCCCCCACCCCCTGCTATCCCTCCCCTAGCCCCCCACCACCCAGGCCCCGGTGTGTGATCTTCCCCTTCGTGGGTTCTCATTGTTCAACACCTACTTATGAGTGAGAACATGCGGTGTTTGGTTTTCTGTTATTGTGTCAGTTTGCAGATACTCTTCCTTTCACAATATTCACCACTTAAACATCTACCGTCAGTCACCTTAAGAAATAAATGACTACAATAAGTTGCTGTTGCCCAACAAATTTTTATTCATGCTGAAGACCGCATATTCATTTCTTTATTTGATGTTAATGTCTTCATTAATGCATTCATTGATTCATATACGAAAGCAGTAAAATATTGTGCTAAGAACACAATTTTCCTTGGTTTGTCTATCAGACCTTCCATACAGCAGCTGTATAACTTAGATAAGATCACTTAACTGCTGAAGAAAGATCACTTGTCTTCACTAAAATACTCCCTGTGTTTTAGTTATCTCAGCTGTAGAATGAGTGTAATGATATAACCTATTCAATGCCTTTCCAAGAGCAAAACTACTCAGTACACTGTCTCCAGATTATTGAGCACACACAACAGGAAAATCTTTGTTTCAGTCATGGTTGATTGTTATTTTGTATGGTTAAGGATACCTCTCCAACAAAATGGCTTTTTGGGATCTTTTATATTATATTTCTAAGATTCTTTATATAAGCAGGTTTTTGTTGTTGTTGTTGTTTTATGAAAGAAAGAGAAAGAGAAAGGGGGAGAGAGAACAGGAGCCTTGCTCTATGCCCAGGCTGGAATGCAATCTAAAAATAGGTATTAAAAACCTCTTTTATGCCGATAATTGTACTTAACAGTGGAGACAGGAAGGATAAGGGAGACAGGAAGGAGTAAACACTTTTGTCAGAGCAAAAGTAATCACAGCAGTGTTTGCTTTTTTGTCCATCTTTTTCTGTCCTTCTACTCTTTCCTACTCCCCTGACGTTCTTTCAACCCTTGAAAAGTGACCTATATGAGCTACTGCTAAACATCTGCACTTTTACAATCATGTTTACCTGGGCTGTCAATTGCAGTGTCTGGAAGCACTGGGGAGAAGATCCACATATTTATTACCAAGTGATGTAATAGCAAGCCTTCCTGCTTCATTCACCTATTATTCCGTAATGTTATTCCATTAGCCCTGGGCGACCACTCTTGGGAAAGGGGAATCAAATCCATCATAGACCCCTTTCTTGATAGAGCACTGCAGCTTGTCTGTAATAAACATTATCTCTGTTATATAAATAGGGCATTTCCATATTTTATTTTTCTTTAGGCATTTGGATTAATTCTTGTTCTATGTTTAAAAACAAACAAAATAAAATTGAAGAAAAAATTTAATCAGGTCTCAGAGTTTCTAACTAGAGCATATGTTTGGGATTCATTTGACGGGTTTTAGAGAAGCTGCTGCTCATTCATGTACATTAACTGTAAATACTGTCATCTGGCTTGAAGTTATCCAAGGGTCTGTCATTAGGATCATTAACATTCACATTTGGTGATATTCTTAATGGAAACAAATGATCATTAAAAAAATTTTATTTTCTAAAAGCAATTTGAAGTAGGGCCTCTAGAAACTGAAGTCTTGTGTAATGAACACTTCATAATTTGAACCTAGAGTGATATCAACCTGGGTTCTAAATTTGTTAAAGAATAAACTGATACTTTTTAAGTTTAATATATTAAGGATTTGTTCAAACTTCTACCTCTGTCCAACTGTCTAGCAATATGAAGAACCCAATATAAATGACATATAAGATGGGGTTAATTAAGATTATATCAGTAACAGCCAGAGAATAGACTCTTTTTAAAATTTATTCTATAACCTCACTGAATAACAAAATAACCTATACTGCCTATAATTTGCAAATCCCTACTATTTTGAAAAAGTTATTATCGATGTAGTGTCCTACTAAATATGTTCACATATTAAACTTCTTTAATATACAATTTTTAAAATATACAAGTGAATTTTCATAATTACATTTAATGTTTAACATATTCCAATTAATGTTTTTAAATTTCCTTCCTAATATATTCAAGGAACTGGTTACATATTTAAATTTGATTTTCATTGCTAATTATAGTCAACTGTAACATCACTCAATAAAGGGATAACATTATTTTTTCTTATCACCTTAAGGTGGCAGTGGGTTTAACTATTCATTTAAAGTTTTAACATAATGGGTATATTTCTGAAAGAAATATTTTTGATGAATATTAATCCAAATTGTGCTCATTATTTTCCATTTGTCCCCTAAGTCCACTCTTCATCTTCCTCTAATAGAAGATCTCTTGGCCTCTTCCTTCTGGATGGGTTTAGCCAAAAAGAAAACTTTCTGGAGATAGAAGGGAGTGAACAGAGGTCAAGTATTTATTTCTTTAGCTCTGATTTTCTGGCCTACGCTTGCATCTGCTCTTTCTCAAAACCAAGTTTATAAGTGCACTTATAAAGTTTCTTCCCATCAACTGTCTCATTCCTTGCTGTGGGAGAGAATGAGGCAGTTGAGAGAATGAGACTCCTTTTACCCTTCAGGACTTCAAGCCTGATGATGGTAATGAAGTATTTCCCTCCTTACTAATCCTTTTGGATCCCTAGCACTATACCTTTATTTCCTGACATCCTGCCCACAGCATTATCTAAATCCTTTATTAAATTCTTTTCAAATTAAAAAATTGGGACGACCTGTAATCCTAGCACTTTGGGAGGCTGAGTTGGGCAGATCACGAGGTCAGGAGATGGAGACCATCTTGACTAACACTGTGAAACCTGTCTCTATTGGAAATACAAAAACTTAGCCAGGCGTGGTGGCACCTGCCTGTAGTCCCAGCTCTTCGGGAGGCTGAGGGAGGTGAATCGCTTGAAGCTGGGAGGCGGAGATTGCAGGGAGCAGAGATTGCACCACTGCACTTCAGCCCGAGTGACAGAGTGAGACTTCATCTCAAAAAAAAAAAAAAAAAAAAAAAAAAAAAAAAAAAAAAAAAAAAAAAAAAAAAAAAAGAAAAAGAAAGAAAGAATGTAACTTCTGCTTGCTGCCTAGGTACTAACTGATGAATTATCAAGAAACAGAAGCTCTTTTTTCTAAACTGCAAATAGAACATATTAACTGTTTATTTGAAAATTTGAACATACTTTTTTATTTGTATCACACTTTAAAAACCTATTGAAGTTGCCTAGTAACTTACCCAATTAAAGTAAAACATTATACCTAGAATTTGCAAGTCTTCTTTACATTGGCTTAAGACACAAATCTACGACCAAGTTATAAATCACATGTAGAAGTAAGCTTTACCCATTAGGTACATTCAATAGTCTTCTCTGTGTGTGTATATATGTGTGTGTGTATCCAGAAAATAAATATAGAATCAACTTTTTCGATAGCATTACTTTTTTTCCCTTAATCTCACATAAATGAAGAGTCAGACTGGACTTGCCTGAGAAGTATGTGGGTATGGAGCAAAAGGAAAACAAAGGAGATTTCCAGCATTGTTAAAAGATGAGGAACTAAGGAGACCTTGCAATAAATTGCTTAAGGAACAAAGGTCAATATAGATCTTGATACTTAGAGCTGGCAACAGGGGATGCTCTGAATGAAAAGGCAGGCTTGAAAGAGGATGACATAAAAAATGTTATTATATTTTTATACCTATATTGAGCCCTCACTATTTGCCAGCCACGTCAAGCATGACTGTCTTTATTCTCATTTTACATTTGAAGAAACCATAGTAAAGCAAATTCTCCAACATTTTCTAGTGGAGCAGAAAATTTAAACTCAATGTCCTCTGGTCCTGTGCCTAAGCATCATTTCAAATTCATGTTATTCATTTTTTTTAGATGAAAAATGGAACAGTGAAGATAGTAGACAACTTCTGTGTGCCAGGAGTTCCATATGGGGCCCATATCTTTTGTAGGGTACCAAGACCATACGACAAAGTGGGGAGCTCTGTTCCAATACTAAAATGGCCGCCACACCCATGACAAAAACAACTTATGTTGAATGGCCTCAAGAGGAAAAGTGAAGTTTCTTAAGAAGAAGTAAGAAAATCTTTAATTCCTAGAATATATCACGGATAGTCTTAAATCGTCTTTTATGTGAGCAGGGAGGAAGGAGGATTTACTCATCAGACTCAGAATTACACTAAAAAGTCCTCTGTTCTCTTCCTGTTTCTATGGGCATTTATACCTGGCTGTTTGCTTGTTATTTTTTTCCATAAGAAGCTCATTTTGATTGAGCAAACAAATGAATTATTATTTTTTCTTAATGGATATATGTTGAAACTCTCTGAGCATCTGATATTTGCTAAGACATAGACTTGCTTTAAAACAGCTGCTGTGAAAGCAATATAAATACATCTCTGTCCTTAGATACTTTTTCTTGCATTGTGCTTCTGAGCATTTACACCTGGCTGTTGGATGATTTCTTCCATAAGAAACTCATTTTGATTGAGCAAATACAAGTAAATTATTATTTTTTAATAGAAATAGGTCTGAAATTCTCTTAGCATCTGACATTCTCTAACGTGTAGGTTTATAGTAAACCTATAGTTTTTTCTGCAAAGCCTAAAATTAAAATCATTTTACTTGCTGGATGGTTATTAAAAAAATCTAAAAACAACAACAGCAGCAATCTAACTAGGATTAATGCATGTGTGTGTTATGTTATTCAAGTATTTATTTCTCATCTAAAATATATTTCAAGGCAAAGTATGTGTGAGTTCTTTAAAACACTCTGGGAAAAACAACTTATAAAAGTTAATTCTTTCAAAAACTGTTGTCAATGTTTATCAAAGAATGCAGTAATAACTGCAGATAGTAATTGAACACTGTTCCCTTTAACAATTCAAAGTAATTTGTCATTCTGAGACACACGCTCCTTGTCATTTGTGTCTTTAAATTTATCTACTTATTTTTTGAGCAAGTTACTAAAATGACCTAAGACAGATACTTGGTCACTCCTGGTTGGGTGATCCAAAACTAATTTCCTTTTATCCTTTTCTTTCTTTCCCAACTTCTTCTGTAGCTTTTCATTGAACATTTTATGATTTTATGAGTTCTAGCCATTGAGAGAACACTGTATGACTTTGTTTCTCTCAAACTTTTTTGGCCACAGACATGTAATTCTAGCTTATTTTAATGATTAAATGTTGTTCAGAAAGGATATGTAAAATATTTCACTGGGGAAATGTGAGAATGGTGAATATGGATTACAATTTTCGACTTCTTTCATGTGGTTACCCTAAGGAAAATACTAATCTCTCTCTTTCCAACTTTTTTGAATATGGAGTTTAGCATTAATTTTTAAGCATTAATATTTCCTGTTTGTTTGATTTTTTAGGAGTTTATACATTCTAAACTAATGCCAAAGGGAAAATTTTTACCTCTGAAATTCTCCTGATTTGAAATGTAATGAAATGGTATGCACAAAAACAAAATGATCTGACATTTCTTTGCCCTTTTCTAATTATATATAATTATCTATACACATACACACACACACATATGTGTGTGTATGTATATACCTATATATATGTATATATGTGTGTATGTATATATATGTGTGTATATATATATACATATATATAGGCATATACATACACATATTGTGTGTATGTATATTTATGTGTATATATACATACACACACATATGTGTATGTGTGTGTATGTATATATCTATATGTACATATATGTGTATATATATATGCATATGTATATATATATGCACATGCATATATATACACACACACACACACACACACACACATACATTTACACTAAGCAAAGACATTGGGGACCAGGAACAGTGGCTCATGCCCATAGCCCCAGCACTTTGAGAGGGCAAAAATGCAAGGACTACTTAAGGCCAAGAGTTCCGGACAAGCCTGGGCAACATAGCAAAACCTCATCTCTACAAAATATTTCAAAAAAATAGCCAAGTACAGTGGTGTACACCTGTATTCCTAGCTACTTGGGAGGCTGAGCCCAGGGGTTCAGTGCTGCAGTGAGCTGTGATCCCACCACTGCACTCTAGACTGAGTGACAGTGGAGACCCTGTCTCAAAATAAATACATAAATAAACATGTGGTATCCTTTAAAATAATTTGAAATAAGCTAACTGATTAATTAAAACAGTATAAATTTGGAAAGGAGACAATTTACTGTCAAGGGAGTAAACACTTGCATATAATTTAGGGCTTATTCTTTTCCTGATGTTCATGCTTACCATTCCTTATACTTTTAGGAAGAGAACTCCCCTTCCAAAAGGGAATGTATCTGCTATACAAAGGTCACCTATTTGGACAGACATCAATAAACCTAATACTCAGGATGGTGAATGTTTTGTTCTCCTTGTTGACAGGCTTGGGGCATATTACATATTATTAATATGGCTGACTAATTCCTAATTAGGAACTCATTAACAGCTCCGCAACTGTAGAGTTTGATGGATTTGCAGCCAATCTTGAAAAAGGTCACAATACATGACCTCTGACCAAGACTATCCCATCTGTCCATCATTTAATACCAGCGTTTTATGCTGAAAAATGTAATCACTTTGCTTCTCCTTGAGAAGATGTACAAAGCCTATTTCTTTTACAAGATTATGTTTAATTAAATATTTATATTAATGAATGCAATCTTTGCTTTGGATTTTCTGATACAAAATATACATCCTCCATATATCTTATTTCAATTAGCCATTTTTCTCTTAGAAGGTGTGGATATGTAAATATGTGAGATATACTTATTAATGAAGAAGATTAAGATGAAAAAAATGAAAGTGACATGTTAGTGATTCTCATAACAATTGTAGAAGTTTACAACATAGCACATGCACTACTCTAAAGGAAATACTTTCATATTAACGAAAGCTGTACTATTGAAACACATGTTTTCATTATTACCATTTTTTAAATCCAGAGAGGAAATCAAACTATTTTTACAGTGAAATATGGAGCATGACTTTAAAAAATGCCATTTTAGTTTGAAAGCATATAATGTTGCACTTAAAATTAAAATCATTTTAAACAGTTATATTTTAAACATATAGAATGTATTAATTTATGTTTTCTTTTTTTTCTGCCTACTTTCTTTCCTTTTGGTTTTTTATTTTAGTGAGGGTTCGTATTTTTATAGTTCAGAAAGAGCATAAAGTTCAACAGGAAAATTTTTGGAAACCTCTAAGTTACCTCAGATTGTTCTGAAAATTTTACAGTGGATGTAAGCAGGTATTTGTTCTAGTTGGGGAAATAGTAGAGAATTAAAACAAGCAATGATTTGATTTTCAGTTTTTCAAGTTGCCTTTAGATAAATCCTAATAAGCTTTATGCAAAACAATAAAGGAAAGATGTGTATGGTTGCAAAAGCTGGAGAGTGGTTGCACCCTCCTCCAATCCTTTAATTTTAAATTATAAAATTTAAGGTCCAGACTGGAAAATCAAATTACCAAAATCATGCTGTTTTTTTTTTTGTTGGTTTTTTTTTTTTTTTTTTTTTTTTTTTTTTTTTTTTTTTCGGTTTTGGTTTTTTGCTCCCCAAATAGAACCTGGCTTCCAGGCCTAGGGGCTCCACCCATGTAAACAACAGTAGGTTCCAATTCTTATTTATTTATTTATTAAAGATATATTGATCCCCTGTTATGCACTAGACTGTGTTAGAACTGGGAATAGATACAATTAAAGGTAAATGTTGTAATTGTCCAAAACTTTGGTACAGAGGATAGACATTCAATAAGAAGATGTAATAATGAATGATGTGGCTTGAAATGGGAAAGAACAGAGTACTAAAGGGGAATGTTAAAAAGAACATATGGAAGGCTACAGGACGCAGAGAAGCCATCACCAATGAAGTGATATTTAAGCTGAGGTCTGATATACTCTGTTTAAACTCATTTATAAGTTAACTTCACAGATGTAACAGGGGAAGAGAAAGCATTGGCAATTCTCCAGAGGATTGATGGTGTTAGGCAGGTGAGAACCTTTGCTTCCTATGGCTTGTTTGAAAACTTTTTGTTTTCCATTAATTTTTGTATTCATCTGTTTATAGGCCCTGGAAAAAGAAGCAGTGATTTTTTTTTATTGAAATGAGAAATAGTCCAGACACACAGAGTCAATAAATATTTTAGTTAATAAACTGCAAATGTTTTATGGGCTTTTGTCCAATATAAAATAAAGGGTAGAAGTTAATTAGGTATATTTTTGTCAATGTTCTGTTTTAAAATGGAAAGAAACAGCAAATAACTCTTTAGAATCCACTACTGTATGCTCTCATGGTAGCTGAAGCTCAAACGAAATAGTAAAAAGAAAGAAAAAGAAAAAATAAAAAAGACTTGAACTGCCCAGCAACTGAATGCACAACCTTGTAAGTGAATAAACAGGTATTATTAAAGTAGTTACACAAAATCTGGGCTTCTTTAGAAATTACGTAAAAATGAAAAGAAACAAGAAATCTAGATGACAGGCTTCAACGAGGCTGGGTTTTCTCTGTAGGTAGCTGGGAGCCACTTACAGTAAATGAGCAGGAGGGGGTGCAGACCAGTACTCAGTCATGTAGGATAAGATAGAATCTCTCAATAAAATATAATATGATTAATGAGGAACAAAAACTCATCTAGTTGGTGTGACAAAAATATTCAGGTAAGGAAAAGTAGTATATTTGAATAAAGGCTGTCTAGTCCACAGTATTTAAATCCTGAGTGCTTGCAATATATTGTTCCTAAATTGCTTAACCTGTGTTCATCTTATCTCCACAGATAGTGAAAAATCTCATTGAGGACAAGGTCTATACCTCATAGTTATTTAGCAGCTTCAGATTTATTTGAACAGTAACGATCTGAGAGCAGACATTCCAAAAATAGTCTTTTACCAATCCATTTGAATTCAGTTATTAAGATGCTGTTCTCATTGCCCTGAATTGACTGACATTTTATGTCTCTAACTTGAGATTATGTAGACACTGACTCTGATCAGCAGTCATAGTGGATGTGCAGCCAGGGCAGATGTTGGCAGCATTTAAATGAAATGAATCATTGTGGAGCTATGGTCAGATTTATCCTACTCATTATGTAGACTTTATTTGAAACATCACTTTCTCTAGGAAGCTTTCTCAGACCAGGTCATGTCACTCCATTTTTAAGTATGTAGTGTTTTTTTCCCTTGTAAAGGTTAAGCAATATAAATAAATTATTAACTATCTAATTATTTGTTCAAAGTGCTCTATCCCAACCAAAGCCAAAGAACTGCAAGTAGAAGAAACATGCCTGCCTCGTTCATCACTACTTTTTCCATAGCCCCTATAATAATATTTTTCTCATAAAATGTGATCTATAAATATTTGTGAAATATTTTAAAATAATAGCAAGTGGGGCTTAGAGTTTGAGAAATGAATTCTTTTCAACTATGCCGTCATCTAGCAATGAACATTTTGTGAGCCAAATAAGCATCTTGGTACTTATTTTCTCTCTCAGGAAAATCACCAAATTTGATGTGATGTTCAAATGACTGCTTCTTTGAGCTCTAATCACTACCCATCTGCAAACAAGTTTTGGGAGGTTAGGTAACTTTTATTATCCTCATGTTTTAACACTCAAAAGGGAAATGTTGAAAATTAGCAGTATAGTTAAGACCACTGTGTCAGGGAAATGGAGAGGCAGTGTAATTAATAGTTAACAACTGTAGACAGAGTGCTGAAGTCCAACCACTGGCGTCACCACTTTCTGGGCAGGTTAACCTCTTCAGGTTTCAGTTTTCCCATCTATGAAGCAGGCTTTTTTTTAACCATTAAAGAAATTAAAACACATGAAGAACATTTTGCGGTGTTAAGTAAGGGCTTAAATGTAATATAATCAAATATTGGGCTTAGAAATCTCACTTTAGATTCAATGTGGTGGAAAGTTAAACAAGAGGACAAGATTTTTGTGGGAAGATGAGTTTAGAAACTAGTTTAAATCCCAGCACTTTGGGATACTGAGTCAGGTGGATCATATGAGGTCAAGAGTTCAAGACCAGCCTAGTGAACGTGAGGATAGCCCGTCTCTACTAAAAATATATATAAAAAAAAATAGCTGGGCATGGTGGCAGGTGGCTGTAATTCCAGATACTTGGGTGGCTGAAGCAGGAGAACCACTTGAACCCAGGAGGTGGAGGTTGCAGTGAGCCAAGATCACACCATTGCACAGCACACTCCAGCCTGGGCAACAGAAGTGAATCTCTGTCCCCCAACCCCCACCAAAAAAAAAACAACAAAACTAGTTTAATTTATTTATTTAGGTGATAAATGATGATGGTGTGCTGCAGAATATTGACAAAACAGCTGGAGAGAAATGGGGTAGTAAAAAGATTTCCAGAGTACATAATCAACAAAGGATGGTAAGTTCTTGCATGGAGAGGATGATGTGATATGCTGGTTTCTCCATGATCAATTGGAGAGATGTTAGTGCCACTCACTGATATTAAAAAACAGCAGGGATAGATGAGTTTTGTTTATCCTATTAAGTTAGAGCTGTCTGTGAGACAGCCAGAGAGCTATCCAGTAGCTAGTTTGATATCTAGATTTGTAATCCAAGTGAGAGAGCTGGAATGAAGAATGAGCTATAAATGAAAGATGAGAAAGGACAATAGTGGGAGCAAGTATAAGGTCATGCATGGGGGAATAGTTAAGACTGAAAAGTCTCCAATAGCTCATATGCATGTAAGACAGCCAGAGTGAAGAATAAGTTGGAAGAAGAACAATCAGGATTTTAAAGAAAGAAGTAGGAGAATAAATTCAAAGCACAGATAAGGGCAAAAGTGATGACACCTCTGTCATTTACAGAGAAAGTTTCAAAGAAAAGTACACATATTTGGATAGTTGGGATGTTAATTTTATTTTCTTTCTGATGGAGTATTAGTTTTCTATTGATGTGTAGTGAAAGACAACACATGTAGTGACTTTATACAATACCCATTGACTATCTCACAGTTTTGTAGGTTAGATGTCTGAGTGTGCTCAGCTGAGTGTTCTGCTCAGGGTTATACAAGGCAGAAACTAGTGTGTCCACCAGGCTGAGCTCTTACCTGTAGACCGAGGTAAGAGCTGTTCTAAACACATTCAGGCTATTGATACAATCCACTTACTTGTAGTTGAAAGCCTTTTATCCTTGTTTTCTCACACCTGAAAGCTGAGATTGCTGCTCTGCTGCTAGAGTTCTTAACATATTCCTTCACAAATGGCTTCCTGCATCTTCAGGCAAGGAATTGCACATCAAATTCCCCTTACACTTCAGTCTCTCTACCTACCTCTTCCCTACATCTTCCTGACTTCTGCCTCTGATTTCAAGGCTCTTGTGATTACATTATGCCCACTCCGATAATTTAGGATTATTTCTTTAATTTAAGGTCAAATGATTAGCAACCTTAATTACACGACCGAGTGTCTTTATCATGGAAGGTAATATATTTACTGGTGTTACAGATCTCCATATTTGCAGTCACAGATGCCAGCACAGTAAGAAAATGTTTTCAGAGAACATAATTCTACCTACTGTAAATGGTGCTTTCTTTTCTTTCTGGAGAAAGAGGAAAAAGCCACGTATTAACAGGGAGTATGGAAAAACTAAAATGACTGAAGATTATAGCTACAGATTAAATGATGTTTTTACCAGTGATATATAAAAATATTTATTTTACTTCTTTAAAAAAGCGAAATTCTCTCTTTACCCTTCTTCCCAGCCCCCAACATCACTTTTTTTCCCCTAATCAGCTAATTAATCATTATTTGGTGTAGGAAGTAAAAAGGTATAGTATTAGTCTGTTCTCATGCTGCTAATAAAGTCATTCCTGAGACTTGGTAATTTCTAAAAGAAAGAGGTTTAATTGACTCATAGTTCCACATGGCTGGAAAGGCCTCACAATAATGGCCAAAGGCAAAGGGAGAGCAAAGTCACATTTTACATGGCAGCAGATAACAGAGTTTGTTTTGGGGAACTCCCATTTATAAAACCATAAGATATCCTGAGACTTATTTACTACCTTGAGAGTGTATGGGGGAAACCACCTCCATGATTCAATTATCTCCACCTGGCACTGCCCTTGACATGTGGGGATTATTACAATTCAAGGTGAGATTTGGGTGGGGACACAGCCAAACCATATCAGATACATGTTTGGAACTATGTTATATTTGTTTTTACATAAATTATATACCCAAGCACATATTGTTTTGCAGTTTGCCTTCCCTCTCCTCTTAATAATTGCTGGATGCCATTTTATATCAATATATATTAATTATCTCATGTGTTATGCTACTATATATGAATGTCCACCCTTTTTGTAGTTCCTTTTTTCAATTTTTTAAACTTTTTTTGTAAACTGTTTTTATTTTAACTATGAAACCTTATAGAAATATTGGTAAAGTTTTTATTAAGATATATTAAATTTACTTATTAATTTGAATACATTTTATAGGTATTATATTGAGTTTTTCTTAAACCAAGGAGCATAATATATAATATCAGTTACTTATGACTTTTATTATGGACTTCAGAGAGTTTAATTATTATCTCTATTAAAGTTCTACTCTCTACTGCATTCTCTCCCTTTTATAAATATTATATACATATATATATATATATATATATATATATAATTTCTTGTCTTTTATAGCTTGTGCTGCTTTTGTGATACAATCAAATCTGTTGTGATTTCCTCTGATTCTCTGCTGTATAAAGTTGGGCAAATTATCTGAGGCACCGTTTAAGATAACGCAACATGAGGGGCCGGGTCTTGCCTTTGTCTTCAGTAAGTGCAGGCAAAGCAAGTCTGAATTTAAGTATTTCTGAGTTCCCACTTTGACAGCCTGTGCCTCAGGCTCAGTGTTGCTTTCTGAGGGCAGACACTCCAATCTCTAACACTCAGAGGTAGGTCACAGGGCTGAGCTGAAGCCACTTTCAAACAAAGGGCCCTTGAATTAAACTTGGTGGAGTTTTGTTTTTTGGTTTTGTCAGTTCGTTTAAGCATTTGCTATATTAAGTTATGAAACATTGTTTTGGTGGCAATCCCAGCATTTGCAGCATTATTCTTTGAAATAATTTTGTGGCTGTTTTTGTCCTTTTTTCACCTCTAAGTCATTTTTATAATTTCCAGTTCCGCAAAGAGTCCCTCTTTTCACTACCTTGAATGATTTGAATTTATGAGTACTTTTATGTACCTTGTGTCATTTTGCTGAATTTGTGGTAAGTGGGAGAGATGATGGTACCTTGTAAAGGGACTTGAAATAATTTTGCAATAGTGTAAAAATGAGCAATATTCCAAAGGCTTCAGGCAATTAAATGACAAAGAAAGCTTAAATATTTGTATTAATATAGAAATATTTTTACTTTATGATATATAACACGATGTAAAAATAGTTTTATTATCTGTCAAGCATTTTAAATTATGTCTAATATTCTCAGTTACTAATTACTTTTTTCTTAAATGGTATTTGAAATCCATTTTAAACTATTTAAGCTTTTCCATCTTGCAAATAAAGATCTTTACTTTCTATCTTTAACAAAATTATTCATAGAATGAATTTGAACCACAATGTCAGGCAATATTAAGTGAGGAAAGTTAATTAAAATTCAGTAAAACTAACATCACTTGCTATTAATATTTAGAGAGTGAGTTACCAGAAGCTGTTATACTAAACATACATTTTTGAAATGTAACTTATTTAAAAACTGTGTCTATATAAAAATTTTAACCATATAAACCTTATTAAACCTTCATAATTATATATGTATTATAACTGTATCCTAATAATTTTTACCTTTTTGTTTTCTTTGCATTGTAAACTTCAAAAGTTGACCAACCATTCTTTTTTTATAAAATTCTCCCCTTTTCTTTTATCTGCCAGAGCTAAAGAACAAATAAAAACAAACTTTGTCATTTGATAAACTAAATATTTTTCAACATTCTCTAGTACGTTGGTTGAAAGTACTCTCTAGTATTTTGATGGTGATATTTTAATCTCTGGGATTTTTTTTTTTGCTTATTTTCTTTCTTTCCTTTTATAATTACCATCTCACAAGTTGATGTTATTTAAACACACACACACACACACAATTTATAATGTATCAAGGACAAATATTAAATTAAAAATTCATTTATTTTAAGATACACCATTTTTCTGACGTCTGAATATGGATGAGCATGCAATCAGTGTTTGCATTTAATTATATTCTTCAAAAATATTGTATTAAATACATTGTATATCTTATAGTTGATGCCATCTTAGAATTGAAATTTTAGAAGATCATTCAAGTCAGACAGTCAAATTTTTAAGCCATATATATTTGTTATTTTATTATTATTTTTTGAGACAGAGTATCGCTCTGCTACCCAGGCAGGAGCTCAGTGGTGCAATGTTGGCTCACTACAACCTCCACCTCCCAAGGTCAAGTGATTCTCCTTCCTCAGCCTCTTAAGTAACTGGGATTACAGGCATGTGCCACCACGCCCAGCTCCCCCAGTTTCTTGATTCTTTTTCACTTTCATATAAAAGTTAAAAAAAAAAAAAAAAAGACTAGTTTACCCATCACTGTCACTTACAATTCAGGGCTTACCAACTCCTTGAAACTTTACTAATCTAAACAAAATTTCTCAAAAAGCAGTGCATAACATTCCTTCTTTTCATAAAACCACTAAATTCTCATCATTCTTTGGACGTACTAAAGACAAGCCAATCTACAGTGTATGTCCCTAATTGCAATTCATTCTTCCCAAATAAAACATTTTAATTTTATAGATTTGTCCCTATGTTTTATTTGACTTTATAGAAGCCTTACCAGAAAACAATCATAATGGCACCTTTATCTTGAACTTCTAAATTCCAGAAAATTAATGTCTGTTGTTTTGCCAAAGAAGAAGAACATTACCCAATAACCCTAATATAATAACAAGTACCCACTTAAAATGTTTCTTCCGTTTCCTTCAGTAAATGTAGGTGTGAACAAAATAAAATATAACTTAAGCGTTGTCACTAAGATTTCTAGAAGACACACATACTTCTATTTTAGAACAAACCCTGATTGTTTACTTTGGGGAATTGAAATGTCAAAGATACTTACTGGATAGGCAAAAATCCTAATATACATCCAACCAGTTATTATAAAATTTTCTCAAAAATGTATGAATCAGAGTTAGGAAAAAAGGAAGGAGAACATAGAATTAAGGTGCTAAAATTTATAGAAAGAAGCCCCTTCATCAATTTGTATTCAGTGTCCTTATTCATTTGTCATTGAATTTATTCTCACGTAAAATATTGTTACATGATTGTCTACTAGATTTTTTTATTTTTCTTCACTAAAATATAACTGCCATTAGAGTACAGTCCACGTCTATTTTATTCATCAAAGTATCTCAAGCTCTGGCATAGCATCTTGCACAGAGTAGATGTTCAATATTTTAGAATTATTAGATGAGATTGAAACCCACCCATGGAATAAGACATCCTTTCAATTGTGAATTGACTTGAGGTTTTTTAAGAGTAAGAATTATCTAAGATTTATTTTTTTTTCCAAGGGAAAATTGTTCAGTTAGGGTAGATTTAATTTTTAGATTTAGAAATTGAATCAAATCAAAGTATACATTCAAAAACTTGATTCTTTTTTTTTTATAAGCACGCACTTTTTATAATATACATTGTCTTACATCTGAGAGATAAATTCACTATTTTTTTCCTAAGATATTTTCTGCCTTTGCGGCAATGAGAATACTGTAGCAATGAGTATTTTGCAACAAGGAGTATTATACAGCAATGAAAAATCCTATCAAGGAGAAAACTAGTAAATCAAAATATAATTCCGTATCATTTCTTTAATATTTCCACAGTCACTATGCTCAGATAATCTTTTCTTTGTGTTAACTTCAGAGTACAGGGGTTTTGCTAGAGTTGAGTTAGGTGACTCAGAATGATAAATGGGACAACATGTGCATGGTGAATAGAAAGAATTCAGCAGAAGCAGAGACTTAGAGCAAGTAATGTTATTAATCAACAAGTCTCCAGGATTAACAAAACACTTGGAAGTTTGTAATTCTCACAGAACATTAAAAGGTTTTGGCCAATATGATTCCCATGTACGAGTACAAGGTGAATCCAGTTATGGTCTGTACATGAAAAGATATGTTGGCAATGCGCAGTTCACAATACTGTTAAAAGGACACAATGAGTTGGTTTACTATAGCATAAAAAGTATAATAGGATGAAATGATATTCTACTAATATCATAATTATTAAAATAAAATTATCACAACTGGGCCTTTTATTCTTTGGGCTGTTGAAAACAGGCAAGACATTTTCATTTCCATTGAAAAATTAAAAGTATGAAATAAATTCAATCAAGAAATATTTAATTAGTCAAAAATAGCCATTTGAGCTCTATTCTAGGACTAAGATGAGCTCCTCAGGAACCTCTGACAGCACTTAGAGTAAATTTAATTCCCCAGAGTCCAAGCTAGGGTAGGTGAAAAATGTACATGAAGCAAGTGGTGGCTATGTCATTCAAATAAGTACCCAGTTCTTAGAGGACAAGAGACAAAAACAGTCCAAGGTTACCGGTTGGGCAAAAGGTGGGACTATGGACAGAAAATAAATGTATGTGTCCGAAAAAGATAAGATGATAAATAGATACTGTAGCAGCGTGTGCACGTATCAGGTCAGGAGGTTCTGAACACAATTGGTAAGTAATAGAAGATGATGAGAAGCTGGTGTCTTTGCAGTACAGAATTCACCATCTTTGCTACGCCAGGTCAGGAAAGAAGGATTCACAAAGGGAGAATGAATGTCTTCCTGAATACTGAATATATTACTGATGAACATAGAGAAGTGAAAAGAACTAACATAATCAAATTCAAAAAAATAGACTAGTAAGTTTTGGATTTGTAGTCGAAAACCAGTTTCTAGTACCATATTAGTGTCCTTCAAGATATTGGGGTACACAATGTCTAAATGTAAAAACAATCAATTACCGGTCATTGAGAAGGAACATTTTGTTGTATATTTTTGGAATTAGTAACTTGGGGTTTTTACATGGCAGAAAGCTCATGGTTTCTGATAAAATTATAAGTGAAGTTCAGCTTCAATATAAATTTTCAGTTAGATTTGTGCATTCAGACATCCAAAAATATCTAAAGGAATCAACAAAACTTCCCTTTGTTTTTCGCAGTATCTTTAAGATATTTCACTTGATTTGATAGTATTTGACATTGGTGCTATTTGAATCATTTAAATAAGAGCCCTATGTCTAGTGATATAAGTTTCTGAGATATTCAGAAAGTCAGACAACACTATATTAATTAAATCACGGATTTTGTATGTAGCTTTTGTCTCTTCCTCATTGCATTAACCAGAAGACCTTGCTCCCTCTAGGGCTGTAAATCAGCAAATCTTGGGCTTCCCATAGAAGCATTAAGAATATCTTAGCTGTCCTGGGCAGTAACTCAGTTCTGTGAAATTATATCCACTGGGATCTATGGGGTGCTAGAGACAGCTTTATTTCTCAAATTTATTACATTCTTTCACAGCTTCTCTTAAAGATTTCATAAACTCACAATGAAAAGTGGTCACTTAGAATCAGACTCCAAACATAATGGAGGTGATCAGGCTTGCCTTTTCCTGTGTCTTACACAAATAGCAAAAGCATTAACTAGTAATAAAGGTACTTGCTGATGATGCGGGAGAGGAGCCCCAGGTAATTCTCTTCTGCCTCATGACCATGCCTGGGAGATTTCTCTGGGTCGTTTAGCAAGCCAAATCTCTGTCACAACTGAGCTTAAATTTTATAGAAGAATTTTTGAGTTTCAAAAAGAACTCACAGGACATTTTCAAACTCTTTACTGTTTGACCTATTTGCATGTTGCTACAGAAAATTTTATATTGTTTCTTTACAGAAGCAGATGTGATTTTATATTAGTAAACAGTGACTCAAATTTTTATTGTTTTATGGTTTTATTGATTTGTTTGCTTTATGTCTTGGGGAATGAGAAGTCTTTTTTGTTTGTATTGCTTGCTTTATTAAATATAGTTTATTTAATATCCTAGAATGAGCTGGAGTTAAAAGTAAAAATTATATAGATATACATAAACTTACACACATGCAGATATACATACATACATACATACATAGAGCTGTATGTGTGCATTTGTTTGTGTGTATGATTCAGTATTTAGCAAATTACGGATTTTGTTCTAACTGTAAACAATGATTTTAAAAACACTTGGTACAGTTACAAGCTAGAAGATTCCATTTGAGTTTAGAAGATAATGTGTTAATATTTAAAATAATGTATCTCTTAACCATCTGCTTGATATATTTCAAAAGTGCATTTATATGTCTTTGTGGAACAGTAAAGCAAGTGTTATAAAATGTTAATACTAAGGAATCTTGTGAAGAGCATGTGGTCATCAATCCAAAACGGTTAACCGAGGTACCAGAAGCACCACATAATATTTTAAATTTTCAAAGGAAACACAGCAAAGCTTGGGATATTTTGAATACTTCATGCACAGCTAGTTTGAGAGTCTTCTCTGCCTCAACATTAAATGAGGTTACATTCCTTTGATGCCAAAGTGTCTTTAATAATTCAGATTTTCTGTTGTTCCCATCATTAACCACACCAACAACAAAAGTAAAATGTCAAACATCTGTGTGGAACAACAAATGTAGTTAATGATGTCTAACCTGGTTTCAAGATTTGAAAAATTATGTAGGGCCTATCAGATATATCTGTAGAGCCCCATATATTTTTTCAATTTTTTTATGTATATATGTATATGTATCACACACACACACACATATATATATATATATATATATATATATATATACATATATATATATATGTGTGTGTGTGTGTGTGTGTATAAAACCCATCAATGATAGATTTGATAAAGAAAATGTGGCACATAGACAGCATGGAATACTATGCAGCCATTAAAAAAAGGAAGAGTTCCTGTCCTTTGTGGGGACGCGGATGACGCTGGAACCACCATTCTCAGCAAGCTGACACAGGAATAGAAAACCAAACACCACATGTTCTCACTCATAAATGGGTGTTGAACAATGAGAACACATGGACACAGGGAGGGGAACATCATACACCAGGGCCTGTTGGGGGTTGGGGGGGCTAGGGGAGGGATTGCAGGGGGTGGGAGGATTGGGGAGGGATAACATTAGGAGAAATACCTAACATAGATGACGCGAACCACCCTGGCATGTGTATACCTATGTAACAAACCTGCATGATCTGCACATGTACCCCAGAACTTAAAGTATAATAAAAAAATGATTAAACATGAAAAAATAATAGATTGGGGATTTTTTTCTAGTTTTGCTTTACTATGAGTTTTTATAATACTTGAGTACTGACTTTTAAAATTTCTCTTTAAAATGTTTTAGTTTTTTCGTTTCACTTTTCCTCCCTTTTAAGTAGACTATTTTTAGGAGCTTCAGATTTCACAGAAAAAATGAGCAGAAAGTACAGAGTTCCCACATAACCCTTCCCCTGACATATGCATAACTTCTTCTATGATCAACGTCTCTCACCCTACTTGTAAGTTAGTTGTAATTGGACAAACTACATTAACACATAATTGTCACCCAAAGTGCATAGTTTGCATTGGGTTCACTCTTGGTATTATGTGTTCTGTGGCTTAAACAAACATACAATAAAATGTATACAGCCTTATGGCATTAGGTAGAATAGTTTCACTGCCCTAAAAATATTCTATGCTTTGCTTATTCATCCCTCCTTTCCCCCAAATCCTGGCAAACACTGATCCTTTTACCACCTTCATAATTTTGCCTTTTCCAGAATGTTACATTGTTGGAATCAAACAGTATATAGTGTTTTCAGGTTGGCTTCTTTTACTTGGTAATATGAATGTAAGTTTCCTTCCTGTCTTTTTCTGACTTGATAGCTTATATCTTTTCAGTGCTTAATAATATTCCATTTTCCTGATGTACTACAGTTTATTTATCCATTCACACACTAAAGGACACCTTTATTGCTTCTAAGTTTTGGCTATTACAAATAAACCTCTTATAAATATCCACGTGCCAGTGTTTATATGGACATAAGTTTTCAAATTATTTGTGTGAAGTACCAAGAAGCACAATTACTGGATCCTATTGTATTGGTATGCTTAACTTTATTTAGAAACTGTCAAGTTACTTTCCATAGTAAATAACTTACTATCTTTTATTCCTATCAGCAAAAGTGAGAGTTCGTTTTCCTCTCTATCCTTACCAGAATATGGTGTTACTGTTTTGGATTTCAACTATTCTAATAGTTTGGTGATGGCATCTTGTTTTAACTTGCAATTCTTTAATGACAAATTATTTTTTCATATGCTATTCTGCCATCTGTATGTCTTCTTTAGTGAGGTGAATGTGGAAGTATTTTGTTCATTTTTTAATCTTGTTCACTATCTTATTGTTCAGTTTTATGAGTTCTTTGTATATTTCAGCTAATTCATTATCAAATATGTATTTTGCAAACATTTTGTTTCAATGTATGACTTAAGATGCTTTGCAGACCAGAACCATTTAATTTTAATGGTGTCTATCTTATCAATTACATTTTTCATGAGTCATGTCTTTGTGTTGAATTTTAAAAGCCATTACCAAAGCCAAGAACATCTAGAATTTCTCCTTTGACATCTTCTAGACGTTTTGTAGTTAGGAATTTTATATTTAGATCTATGAAACATTTTGAGTTAATTTTTGAGGATTATGTGTATCTAAATTTATATATTTTTTTCATGTGGGTGTTCAGTATCAGCACAATTTATTAAAAAGATGAAAATATTGTATTGCTTTTGTGTCTCCCCATTGTGTTGTCTTTTCGCCTTTGTCAAAGGTCAGTTAACTATATTTATTTGGATCTATTTCTGAGCTCTCTATTCTACCTGATCTATTTGTCTGTTTCATCACCAATGCCACACTGTCTTGATTACTGTAGTTTTATAGCAAGTTTTGAAATTGGGTAATGTCAATCATTTTGCTTTGCACTCTTCCAATATTGTTCTGGTTATTCTGCTTTTTTTTTCCGTCTCCATATAAACTTTAAAATCAGTTTGTCAGTATCCACAAAACAACATGCTGAAATTTTGAGATATTAACTGGGATTGCATTGAACATCTTATTAATAAAAAATATGATAATAAGAAATAAAATAAATCATAAAACTGTATTAACAACTGCTTACAAAGCATTTACATCGTATTAGATGTTGTAAATAACCTAGAGATTACGTATAGTATAACAGGAGGATGTGTGTAGATTATACGCTGTCATTTTATACAAGGGACTTGAGTATTCATGAATAGTGGTATCAGCCAGTGTTCCTGAAACCATTCCCCCATGTATACAGAAGGATGGCTGTGCACAAATACACCGCTTTCTCCCCTAGAAAACTGGGCATATTTAAGAAGTGAATGCTTTGTAATGGAGTTCTACTTACTCTTCACCAATTTACTGTGCTGAGCTTTAAGCTTAGAATTTAGATATTTATGCATTTGTACTTCAGTAAAAATTATATCTCACAAACTCAATTTATCTTAATGTGAACTGTCACCAAATCTCAGTCTCCAGCTTAGCAAATATGTCAGCCAGTCCTTAATGAGATTACATGAATTTTGGCTGATTTTTACAGATAAACTTAGCCTTCCATTTCTAAAAGGCTAAAAATTCCAGATGGCTAGAGTTTTAAAGGTTTAGAATTTTGGGCTTACAGTTAGAACATCTTGTGTTGGCAACCCAGTAGTGTTGCATGTGTCATTGTTCAGTTATAAAACAAAACATAATAAAAATTATAAGCTTGTTTTTTGCTCCAGCTATTTCTCTAAAAGATTTAAAATACTGTATAGATAATACTATTAGTTGGCATTAGAAAACAAAACATGTTACTCATTTTGAAGAAAGAGAAGCCAGATTCATCTTATTCCTTCTATCCCCTTTTTATTGTAACTGAAGTCTAATTTACAAACAAACAAACAAACAAACAAAAACTGTCATGTACAGTTTTGTTTGATAAGCTGCTCAGTTGAAAGTTTTAACCTATGTACAATGTATACCTTTGATAATCTGCTCCACCAAGATTTTATTCTATTTTCTAGTAACCTGAACATATCATTTTGGGGGAAGTCCTGGGAACTTCACTCTCTCCTCTTCATCGACGGTCCAATGGTAATTTGAAATGCATAATATGAGATATTTTGGCTGTATAAAATGAAAATTAAGTCATTTACACACGTGGTTTTACTAGCTTATAAATAAAACAAAATCACTAATATTGCAGGGACAATTAAAAAATGTCATGCTAATTTATAATGACATTAGATCCTGGTTTCTGTTTGTATTTTCTCTCTGGCTGTCACTGTTTACAGCAGATGCCCTGCTGTCTATTTGTTTAGACCTGAAGATCTCAGGACCCCTAATCTAATGCCAATGTTGATAGCTCCTCTACTAGTTTCTGATTGTTGGTGCGATTTCTGTAATTGCAGTAAAACTTGCATTAAATAGTTGAGGAAGATCAACAATCTATTCCACTAACTATAACCCATAAAGTTTTCCTTGCTTTGTCATAAATTATAAGAATAAACTTTTATTCCAATGTAGAATAACCTAGGTCCAAGAACATCTTTAAATTGCTAAATGTGACATATATACAGAAAGCTAGATTGTTGTAAAAGGTGGCAATAATTATACATATTGTTAAATGTTTCCCTATGAATATTGAATCTTAACAGTATTGTACAGAAATGCCAATGTCTTAAACATTTGTGTACTACTTAATGAAAATTTCACTTCCAGGAACTTATGGTTGGGCAATAAGCATAAATGTTATCTATTTTAATATGTTCACTGCTGTATTGTATGTGGAGGTAAAAATAAATTGAAATTAGCCTATGGCATTATGTACATACATTCTGAGAAAGCTTTGAAATCTAATATTATAGAAAAATTATCAAAATATTCCTGAAATATTTTCTCCACTAAATTCTTTGTTCATTGATACAATACCTGGAACATATAAAGCACTCAATCAACAATATTTGAACTAATATAAAGGAAATTCCTTTTTTGAGATGGAGTCTTGCTCTGTTGGTCAGGCTGAAGTTCAGTGGCACAATCTCGGCTTTCTGCAACCTCTGTCTTCTGGGTTCAAGCGAATCTCCTGCCTCAGCATCCTGAATAGCCAGGACTACATGTGTCCACCATCATACCTGGCTAATTTTTGTGTTTTTGATAGAGATGGGTTTTTGTCATGTCAGCCACATTGGTCAGGTTGGTCTCAAATTCCTGATCGCAGGTCAACCGCCCATCACAGCCTCTCAAAGTGCTGGAATTACAGTTGTGAGCCACTGCGCCTGGCTGGAAAAATACTTTTCATTTGTGTTTTCCTTGTCACTTTCTTTACACCAAACTCAATGCTACTTTAGCAAACTGAGAATCATTAAGATAGAAGCTATATCAGCAAAAAAGAGGATGATTTTTGTGTGGCAAATAATTAGAATTTAGAGCTCGATAGTATGAAGGCATAATTGCTTTATTGCAGATCATTGGCAAACACAGGTCTACAATCCATTTATATTCTTGTGAATTTAGGAAAATAGTATGTCTTTTCATCTCCAAAATTGAAAAGAATTCTTTCAACTGTAAGAAAATGATGCACCATCAAAATTAGAGGCTATCCATATGGTAACAATGTTCTAATTCCTCTTGGCATTGAGCTGATAAAAAATATTCTGTTTCATAGATAATTTGTTTAGTTTTCCTGATCCCCTTGTTTTTCTTTTCCAATTGAGCAGGAGAAGATAATTCTTATTTTGCACATCTTTATTAATCAAGCAAAACTGGGGAACAGATGTGGGATTCTTTAGCTGTTATGGGGATAGACAGAAGGAGGGCTATAATTTTTAGGCTTGTAGCTTTAAATGATGCCCATGAGACATTAGCATCGGAAACAAAGCCATTGAGATGAAGAATCCAAATGGCACCAGTATATATTAAAGGAAAAGTAAATAAGTTATACTTCTTTGCTGATGTGCATTTACTAAATAATAATATAAATACACATTGCTGTTTGTTGTTGACTAGAAGCCAATGAATCAACCTTGCTGCAAGATCTTCAGGTTTTCTGTTCCTAAGGAGACTGGAATAAAGACATACTTTGGTTGAAAAAAATTATCCTAGTAGATATTTTTAACAAGAAGTATTAGTCAAATATGGAAATAGAATTTGGAGCGTCAGGGTTAAATGGCCTCCAGATACGTTTATTCATATTGTACACCGATTCATTAGTTATCAAATTTTGCTTTGTTTTATAGTAGTTTCAAGCCAATTGCCACATAACATCAGTCTCTTGTACTTTAATTTTCAATAATTGAACTATTCAATTTTATGAAAGCATCTTCAAAAATTCTCATTATTTGCAATAAATATACTTAGGCTAATAAAACTGTACTATCAGAAATATTTCAATCGTGCTATAGTGAGTGCAGCATATCTTTCACATACAGCTAGTGCTCGACTTACGACCACGATTGGTTCCGACAGACCGGTCGTAACACGATTTGGTCGTAAGTTGAGTAGGCTATATGCACGTGGAGATGGTAGTGCTGCCGGGAGCTGGTCCGCACTGTCGTACGCCCAGCTGGGCAACGTTTGCGCTGCCAGACGCGGAGCAGTCGTGGCTAGCGATTGTGGTCGTAAAGTCGAATGGTCGTAAGTTGCATAGGTCGTAAGTTGATCAATACCTGTACTATGGAGAACAGAAATCAAATAATATATTACATATAAAATTTCCACTTTGATGAAATTTTGAAAATTTTCTTTAAGCAAACTTTTTAACTTTCTCTTTCTTAAAGGTAAATCCCTGCCTCCGGGATATTAGGTATATCCCATCTCAACCCTGTATCAAGACATAAATAACACTCATAAACAAACAGCATTTTAAGTAGTACTCTCTTTGAAAATCTGTGTTAGAGCTCACATGATTTATTTCATATGCTTTTTATAATTCAAAACTGAGAGTGGTCCCAACCTTTTCTATTGCCATTCTTTTTATTATTTCTGATAATATTTCTGCAGTGACTATTTAGCTGTATTATTATTTACTTTGACTTTTAAATTCCAAAATCACTACTAATGGAAATCAGAAATAATTACCAGCATAACATAAAAGTCCCACTACCTAACATAATGCCCACCTGGGATTTAAAGTGAATAAGATAGATTTTCTGTTTGCTAGGAGTTTTTGACCTAATCATTGTGCCAGGGAAAGAGAGTTACTTTCAGGGTAATTACAAAGTAATTTTGACTTTATAATGCTTCTGGTAAATATAAACTCACACTCCACAAATTTGAACATCCAGATTAATGATCTCTTGATATTATTCTACCTCCATATGAAGCATTCCCAAGGATTTTGCCTTCTGTTTAGAATAGCAATGGTTTTAACAGATTTAAAATTAGTAAAAAATGTCATTTTTTTCTTTTTTCTGGAGAAGAAGTTAAAATAAAAAGTGATTTTTTTTTTGAATTTGGAAGTAGGAGTCAAATCTAATTGGTTTTCTGATATCAATAAATCCCACAGCAGCAATAAATATACTAAAGTTATTTTTGTGTGGTGGGCATTTACATTTCCAAGTGAAAACTTACCTTAAAACTGTTGAAACACTATGTAACTATAAAATATAGTTTTGAAAGATTTTACACTTGATCTTAGCCAAAAGGCCAAGAAGCGTTAGTTTCGAAAGTTTGTATGCGGTGTTTCACAACTATCTTAGTATATGGTAGAGAAATTGAAGATAAAATTAATTCCACACTTGAAATGTGTGTAGGTTTACCTCACCATAAAGCATAATTCTTCACATATAAAGTTTTCTAGGGAAATAGAAGTTTTAAAGTACCTTAAAAAGAAGACAGTGCTTAATTTGAAGAGCATAAACTGAATTTGAGAGTCATCTGTGAATGATAATCAAAGAGAAAAATACTACAATCCTGATGTCAGCACAGATAAAGAAGGGAAGATGCTCAAAATTATTGATCATGGTTTTCATCCAGCACCTTTTTCACAGGAGCAACTCTATGTAGATCAATCCAGCCCAGCAGGAGCAGAACTTTATTTAATTATACTTAATGTGTACACATAGTAATAATAATGAGAGCTAGCACTTTATTATGATATTAATATTATGATATTGCCCACAATTGCATGAATTAGCTCAATGCTATGAGATAGAAAACAATATTTTCTTCATTTCTATAAGAATATATATATGTACATATATATGACAATTTAAGTAATTATTCTGATTTACAAGTTTGGGCTCATATTACTTAAACTTTATACCCTCCATAAGTTTATATTCTATTTGCATTGCCTTCCTTTAATTTCCCTCCCATTCTCATTATGCCCACACAATTAGTCAATTAATTCCCAAGTTATTTTCATTCTCTCTCAGTCGGCCTCTCACCTCCCTGCATTTTACTTATTTCTTAATGTCCATCAGCATACTTGTTGTTGTTGTTAGTTTAAATTTAATTTTAAGTAGAAAAATAGGCACGTTTTATAAGTTTCAAAAGATTCAAGGGTGCATAGTGAAAAGTAAGTATACATTTCTCACCTACTTTTGGCTATGTTCACCCCAGCCATAGGGTGAACCCCTACAGTTGCAAATTCTTTTCCAATACTTGTGGTGATTCAGTAGAGCAAGAGAAACTACCTGGCTGAGATTTTATAGAAGTAATGCACCAGACAGTATTAGAATCACATCTAAGGTCACAGAGAGGAAATTGAAGACCAACTATTGAGCCCAGGTCCTTCTAAATTTCTACACTGCTATCACCAGCTGGCGCTCTGTCTGATTCTTTTATCTCTTTTTTCCCCTACTAAAACACATATAGTGGGAATCACTGAATTCTAACTGTAGATTGACAATATATAATTGTATAAATGTTTGGATGTATAATTGTATACATTTATGCAAATGAAGTTATGACTTACAAACACAGTGTAAAATAATGAAATCAAGCCAATTAACATTTCCATCATTTCAAACACCAACATTTTTATAGGGATTAATTATATTCATGCTGTGTAATAAAACTTAAAAAAAAAAAGCGTATTCCTCCCAATTGAGTTATTGTTCTCTTTGACAATCATCTCCCCATAATATTCTTCAATTCTACCCATGTTATTGCAAATTATACAATTTCCTTCTTCCTTAAGATTGAGTAGTATTCTATTGTCCATGCATACCATTCTTTTCTTATCCATTCATCTGTTGATAGACAATTACCTTGATCCCATAACCTGGCTATTGTAAATAATGCGGCAATGAAAATGGGAGGGAAGACATCACTTTGACAAGCTGATTTCAGATCTTTCTGGGTAAACATAGGGAAGTGGTACTATTGAAACTTTTGGCAATTATATTTTTCGAGATCCCTTAATACAATTTTCTGTCATAGCTGTACTTAGTTACATTTCTGTCAATAACACACAAGGGCTCTCTTTCTCCACATCTTCATCAACATTTGTTAGCATTTCTACTTTTTATACTAGCCATTCTGACAGGTGTGAGAAGATATTTCATTGCAATTTTAATTTGTTCTTCCACAATCATCAGCAATGCTGAACATTTTTTAATATATCTCTTGGCCATTTGTATAATTTTTTCTTTCTTTAATTAATTAGTATTTTTAGATGGAATCTTGCTAAATTGTCCAGGTTAGAGTGCAGTAACACAATCTCAGCTCACTGCAGTCTCCACCTCCTGGGTTCAAGCAATTCTCCTGCCTTAGCCTCCTGTAGCTGGGACTACAGGCACCTGCCACCATGCCAGGCTAATTTTTGTATTTTTAGTAGAGATGGAGTTTCACCATGTTGGCTAGGCTGGTCTTAAACTCTTGACCTCAAGCAATTTGCCCTTCTCGGCCTCCCAAATGCTAGTTTTTTAAATGGTGTTAGGTCTTATATTTAAGTCTTTAATCCATCTGGAGTTAATTTTAGTGTAAAGTGTCAGGAAGAGGTCCAGTTTCTGCTTTCTGCACATGGCTAGCCAGTTTTCCCAACACCATTTATTAATCAGGGAATCCTTTCCCCACTGCTTGTTTATGTCAGATTTGTCAAAGATCAGATGGTTGTAGGTGTGTGGCATTGCCTCCAAGGCCTCTGTTCTCTTCCATTGGTCTATATCTCTGTTTTGGTACCAGGACCATGCTGTTTTGATTACTGTAGCCTTACATAGTTTGAAGTCAGGTAGCACGATGCCTCCAGCTTTGTTCTTTTTGCTTGGGATTGTCTTGGCTATGCGGGCTCTCTTTTCATTCCATATGAACTTTAAGGTGTTTTTTTTTCCAATTCTGTGAAGGTCATTTGTAGCTTGCCAAAGCCTTCGATAGTCATTCTATTCCCCAGAGTTTCCTTCTAAGCACCTCTAAAAGTCTATTATTTTCCCTAATTGTTATCTACCGCTGCAGGCAGCCAGGGTGTGCAATAATTGCCTCAGACTGTGATTTTTAGTATTTTTTTTCTAACGCATGATGTTAGCTGCTATGTTGGCTATGTGATAGCTATCTAAGAAGGACTCAGCTGGAATGGCACATCTCTCTTCTACACAGCATCTTATCATGAATAAGCTTGCCCGGGCTTATTCATGGAAGCTGAGGAGGATTCCAAGAAAGAGCGCAGAAGCATGCTAGTTTGTGACCTAGGCTGAGATTTGGCACAACATCACATCTGCTACATATTATGGGCAAAATCAAGTCATAATCCGTATCTAAATTCCAGATGCAGAGAAACAGATTGCGCCCCTTGATGGAAGAAAATACATGATATTTTACCAGACATGAATACAGAGGGATAGAGAGTTATGACCATTTTGGCAATCTACAGTACTGCATTTAGTTTTTTCACAAATGTTCCTGGAAAAATAGGCTGGCAATGGAAACTTTGTGTCCCCTTGCAAGTGAAGTCTTTCAGGGAAACAGAAATGTTAGATAAGGACAATTCTTTGTGATGTGGTGTTCAAGGCATTCTAATTTTCTTCTGCCCCCTCACGTGACTACACAGTTTGTGGTCATCACAATGGTTGTTGGATTTTGTTTTTCATGGCTATTACAGACCTTGGAGAAAACCATAGGAATCAAATTAGTTAAATGGCTACAAAGTTCACTGTTACTGAGATTTAGCGGGGTTTTGTGTGTATTTTTAATAAACTGTCTATGGATTGCCACAAGTCTTTAGTTAACTAACTGAATTCTGTAAAAGTTGATTCTGCATTTTCTTTTTTTTTTTTTTTTTTTTTTTTTTTTTTTTTTTTTTTTTTTTTTTTTTTTTTTTTTTTTTTTTTTTTTTTTTTTTTTTTTGGCCCTCATTTTCATTGTTTTAGTGGAGGGGAGGATTTTTGTAGATCTGTACTTTACCGTTTTTATTGATGCCACTAGCCTTTTTATCTTTATTGTATTTATCAGTTTATTTTTCTGTTTCTCCTTTTTATTACCTATATAATGGAAATACCAAGAGTTAAATCCTGGGTGGTTGTGAGGATGAATTGAGAACATATGTAGATTTTTTTAACCTCTAATAGACAATGAAATATAATTCTCTTCTTTATTCTAGCATTTTATTTTTTTAATATTATTTTTAGTGACAGTATAGACATCAGAAGAGAAGAGCATCATTGCTTTCTTATTAGTAACTGATAAAGAAACCTGAATTAAATTATGAATGGTACATGTGCTAATGCTATTCTGCCACTTTCCTCTAAACCAGATATAAAAGTTCCCATAGATGTTTCTGGAAGAATTATTCTGAGACTATGTTAGACTCTAGGTGCTCCTCATCTTTTATTCCCTGATATCTGTTGTACAACCAGTTATACATGGTTTGTGGTCCTAATAACCATCATATAACCTGCTTGATTATGATGCATGCAAGCATCCCAATAGTTGTATATAAATAATTTATGAACAAACAATCTCCCTCCAATGGAAATCTTAAATTTCCCTTTCAACCTCTTACACACCACTGCTCACAGATAATTTTTGTTCTTTCCAGAAGCCGTACACATGTTCATCATGTAGCCATGTCCCTGGGTAAATATCAAATATTCAGTATGATGGACAAAGGTTTATGTACATATTGATTGTGTCTTCTGTCTCAATCTATAGCATATTTAACAGTGTATACTGACTTTCAGAACTTTTTCTTAGAAGATACATCTCCCAAAGAAAATAATTCTCTGCAGAAAACTGAGGTTTGCTTCCTACACCCCGTGAAAAAAGAAATAAATTATTTCCAAGGAAAAGTTACTTTATTATTTATTTCCTAGTACTCTTAAGCAGAAACAAGTTTTGAAGCTAATATTTACAGCTTTAACTCTGGAGCATACTAACATGTCATTCACTTCCCATTTATCCTTCAAACAATTTCCTCTAATACATGAGTGTAATTCAAAAGGAAAATTAATGCTTTACGACAATGGTACCTAAGTGTATATGTGTGTGATTGCCCCTGTGTACCCTATTTATATTTTCCCACATAATTTCTTAAGCAAAAGTACACGCCATTTACCACAATAGATAATCAAAATGAGATAGTATCCTTGAAATACAGGAGACCATATTGTTAGGCAATTTGGCTATTATAAAAGGATTATATAATCCCAGCACTTTGGGAGGCTCAGACGGGCAGATTCCCTGAGGTCAGAAGTTTGAGAACAACCTGGCCAACATGGTGAATCCCATCTCTAGCAAAAATGCAAAAATTAGCTGGGCATGGTGGAGGGTGCCTGTAATCCCAGCCACTCGGGACGCTGAGGCAGGAGAATTGCTTGAATGCAGGACATAGAGGTTGCAGTGAGCTGAGATTGCACCACTGCATTCCAGCCTGGGCAACAAAGACATTCTCTGTCTCAAAAAAATAAAAAATAAAAAATATGAAAAAATGAAGGCAATAACCGTTATTTAATATTTTAATATTTAAAACAAAAGATTAAATTAATTTTGTTTACAGGGCAAAGGAACAGTGAATTTTGTGGAATGATCTCTTTGAAACAGCAAATTGATCATTTCATACCAGATTAGGGGAGTCAGGAGTGCAGAGAGTAGAGGACTTGAGATGTGATAATGTTCAGATACTAATTGGTGTTTACCAGTGGAGATGATGACTGTATTGTGACTATTACTATATGACTGTTTTTCAATAAAGTGGGTCTGTTTCTAATTGACTGGCTTTCAGATTATAAATTTATTATTCAGGAGAACTCTAAAATATGATTATCTTATTGTTACTATTATCAGTGCTCTGAAAAGTCTTTCAACTAGCTCTGTTCAGTTCTATTCTCTGCTCTTGAAAGAACCAGGGATAAGATATGCCCAGTATTGAGAGAACAGTTTGTCTGCTCAAAAATGTCTTTACTTGCCACTTCCTAGCCTGTCTCAAACATTAAAAAATAATAATAATCCAGGAGAAATAAAGGACACTGAATTACAACTATTGTCCATTTAAGTTTGTGAATTATTATGTTGGCTTAGCAAGTCAAGCATGCAAAAAGAAAAACAGGACATTTTGCTCTGGGAGAAATTGGCAAAGGTTATTTTTCAACATATCTTCAGATATCTTCATATACCTACATAAAGAAAATATTTATGGGAAGGACTAGAATCAGAATCTTAAATATTCTTAGAACTGCAATATTATATAGTTTTTTTTCCAATAAGACATTGTACCAATGTAGGAAAGCATCAACTTTAAAATGTTTGTATATTTTAGGAATTCACTTTTACAAATACTTGTTTTTTAAGTTTTATCTCATTGTTTCATAAAAATCGTGGGTGGATTAGTTTTTGGGATTGCAGACAACAACCAAAAATCTCATTAAACTCCAGTGTATTTGAGGCGCTATAGCAATAACATTATTTCAGTTATTGCTAATCACCATTTGAAAATGGTTTCTGTTTGAAGCAGCATTTTGAGTTACACATCAAGAAGCCTTCAGAAGCACTGCACAATACTCTAGAATTTAATAACAATGAAATGCACTCCACATCAAAATTTGTGTGATACAGCTAAAGTAGTATTTGAAAAAATGTGAAATCCTGAATACAGTTGGCAGAAAGCCAGAATGAGTGAAATGAATGAAAGCTCACCACCACATGCAGTTGGGTGGTGCATCAACAATGTGTAACTCTCTTTTTTTGTAATGAACAGAGAAGGTGGAAAGGGATTCCAATGAGCAAAGGAGCCAGTTACAGCAAAGTCTAAAATTTCTTTTTCATATGTTTATCCCCTTGGACCCCATACTTTTTGTAAAATAGAGGAGATTTCTCCACTCTAGCTTTCTAAAATACTATGTTGAATTAGGCTGGGTCTGTGACAACTCCATTTTAGCAAGCAACCCAGATAATTTGAACACAAACATTAAGAAATGTGATGTGTAATTATATGACCATGAGTATCTATTGGCTAGTTATATCTATGATGCTCTGAGCTGAGAAAAAAAAAATGGAAGTTGGGAAAGTTGGCAAGCCTTCTTATCACAAAATAACATACATATTTTGCTTTAGTCCTAAATTCAACAAATGTTAGGTAGACACTGCTTATTGTTCAGTTTGTTATGCCTAAATTTTTGGCTTCCCAAGATGCACATAAAAGATTTGGTAGATTTTTTTTAGAATTAGCATTCCATTTTGAATGATATCTTGATGACCAGGTGACAAATAGAGACGATATTAAGATATCAGACATGTTTGTCACCTCCACCGCTTTCCAACAACTGTTTTAACAAAAGATCAATTCTGAGGCTGGTTTTGTATCTAAATTTTATTCAAATTTATATCTATTGATTCACCAAGTAATATTCCTCAGAGTAAGAGGTGCAATCATTTTGAATTTTTATATCAGAAATAATGTTAACAGAGAGGATGAACATTGAACATGTTCCCAACAAATTAGAATACAAAACAGAGTTTTCTGTTCCGAATTTATTAAAACCTGAATTATGTCAGATCTTATGTTTCGGGAAAAAAATAAAGTTGTTGGAAAGCTTTAATTTCAGCTGTAAAGCCTGAAAACAACTATTTGGGCTCAATTCTAAAGGGCTTTTATTTTATTACATATGAACAATTAACAACACCACCAGTTAAACAAATTATGCTTCATAAAATATTACACAATAAGACTGTAACTTGGAAGCTAAAATCATGTAATTAACCATTACGTTTAATTATTAATAGTTTATGAATTATTTTGAAATCACTAATCTAGTTGTCGCTGTTGTTTATTTTTTAACGCACTTCTGTAAGAAACTTCCAAACAACTAACTTAAATTATGTTTCCTGGAACTTAAATGCTGTCTTCCTTATGGTTTCATTTCTGTTTAAAAACTTACAGAGCAATGCACTTTAGAGATTCCATTTGAAGGTGTATACTAGGAGATTCTGAGTTCTAGATAATAATTATTTAAGTTTGGGAAAAATTCTTTTTTACAATGCATATCTGATGAATGGAACATTTTATTTTGGGGCATCATTATGAAATAAATAATGTCTTGGATCACTTTGTTTAATCTTGGAAAGATAGTTAAAGAGAATTGACTAACTTCAGGATATTCCAGAGTATACACAGATTGACACAGGCTCTCAGCCTCACTATGAAGATCCCTACACTTACCCAAACCACCAGCCACTTACCCAGGCTTTTGTTTATCAGACTTAGACTCCTCTGTTTTCTAAATACTGAGAATTAATTTTATTTCTTACCAAGAAAATTTGCATAGTTTTGATGAAACCATGCCGACTCTTGGAAATCAATTTTTGGAAGGCTTTGTACACCTCCCCCATGAAATTATAGCCAGAATTTTCTCTTCAGAAGAACTCTCAGATCTCATTAGTAGTAAATGATCTTTTGTGTAGTTATTACTGTGGTCAAAGATAATTTTATTATAGTGACTAGAATCTAGCTAATGGTGTTTACTAATCTGTTTGCTGCAACTGATAAACCAAAGAATATAATGCTGACAGAAAGATATCAGCACAAGTTATAAGAAGCCAATGTACCATACCCCTGGTCTCAGCTGTTTTCCTTTCCTCTTAATAGAAGAGGAAAATGAACTAATACGGAGTAAGCCACAGTTGATCTCTGAACATGTTATAGAGCTTTAGTTCACCACACATCATGCACATTATATCGGATAACATTCGTTGCCACTTCTTGAGGTGGATTAGTATTTACACATGAGTTAACAATTAGAATTGGAAGGAGAGGAATTGGGCCTGAGACCAGCGTTCTGAAAACTGCTAATGGATAGGCTTTCCTACAGCTTTCTTAGTCATCCAGAAATGTTGAACAATAGCAAGCATAGCATCTGAAATTCCCCTCCTCTCCAATTAAAGCTCTTGCCCTTTTAAGTCTGACTCATTAAGAAAAAAATGGATTGAATTGGCCTGATGCATTTTACATTGGTTATTGTATCATAAAACCTGACACAACTGCTGCCAACCACAGGGAAAAACACAAGTCTCAGAAGTTCAGGAGACACTAGTTGATCTGTAATTAATTTCTAAAAAAAGTAAAAATAAAATTCAGTAAATTTTCTTTCTAGGGGGAAAAAGGTAATAATTCAACATACCACCCAACATGAAAAACAATATCCAGATATAAGCTTTAAAATATTTATTCTTCCATCTTTGGAGTGGAAGAAGAGCCTAAAATTAAGATTTCAGATATCTGAGGCAGTAGAAATTTACATAGGTATGCAGCAACATTTGATTTCTTTCTCTCTCTCTCTCTCTCTCTTTTTTTTTTTTTTTTGTCTGGCTTTGTTGTCCAGGCTGGAGTGCAGTGGCACAATCTTGGCTCACTGCAACCTCTGCCTCCTGAGTTCCAGCAATTCTCCTGCCTCAGCCTCCCTAGTAGCTAGGATTGCAGGTGCCTGCCACTTTGTAAAATTGCATATAAAAATACACTTTGTAAAAACATATAAAAAAATAAGCAAGGCTTATTTTTGTATTTTTAGTAGATATGGGGGTTTCACCATGTTGGCCAGGCTGGTCTCGAACTCCTGACTTCAGGTGGTCCACCCTCCTCGGCCTCCCAAAGTGCTTAGATTGCAATAATAGCTTTATTTCTTTAGCCCTTTTACCTAAAACCTGGCACCTGGTTCCAAAGCAGTAATCTTCTCAATAATAATAATAATAATAATAACAATTTCTAGGCTCACCAATCTGGGTTTAAAATGTGGTTCTATTAATTATTTGTCATATGGCTTGGGACAAATGCAATGTGGGTTTTTAATCATTCAGGCACAGGTGTCTATCTTCCTCATATTTTTCATGACAAATTAAGAGCAACATTATGTACTTTACATATTTCCCGGCCTGATTAAACATCATGCCTAACACATAGAAGATACCCATACACATTAATTTTTTAAATCTTCCTCATCTTCCCTTTTTTATTCCAATTTAACATCCAAAAGTAAGTCAAAAATTTGTCTATAAACTTTGTTTAGTTTATTTACGGCATCTGTGAATTGAAATATCTTTCATTTTTACTAATAGTTAATTCTTATCTTTCTCCCAAAAATGATCTCTTCATAGTTGCTGAATGGGCTAATAATCTGCATTTATTGTCATTTAAACAAACATTAAATATTATAGCATATTTCAAAATAGAGTTTTTCACTCAGAAATGTAAGGACAGTCATACATTCAGAGGGAGTTTATATTTTCCTGAATCTTGAGATTGTCAGATGACTCATACATCTAGTTAGAGGTGGACAGTAAACATAATAGTTAATATTTTTAAAACATTTTGTTTAAGAGATTAAGTATTATATAATATGAGGATTCATAAACAGCATTTTTTATGCCTTGATATAAAATGTATTTATGATAACACTGGTATGAATGCTATGGTACCTATCATGAGAATATGATCAAGGATTACATGGTTTCACGCCTGTAATCTCGGCACTTTAGGAGGCTGAGGCGGGCAGATTACCTGAGGTCAGGAGTTCAAGACCAGCTTGACCAACATGGGGAAACCCCATCTCTACTGAAAATACAAAATTAACTGGGCATGGTGGTGCATGCGTGTAATCCCAGCTACTCCGCAAGCTGAGGCAGGAGAATGGCTTGAATCTGGGAGGTGAAGGTTGCTGTGAACTGAGATCACACCGTTGCACTCCAGCCTGGGCAACAAGAATGAAACACAGTCTCAAACAAACAACAAACAAAATTACATGGTTGTACACTGTGCTAGAATTCTCTCACAACCACCTATGAGTTGGGCATTGCATCAGTTTTAAGATGAAAAAATACTTCAGTAAATTTAACAGATTGATATCACAACTGAAGTAGGTAGAACTGTTCAGGGATGAAAGGCAAGTTTATCTAATTCCATCGGCTATACCATTTCAAATTAATCATACTGCCTTCTACTGGTAGAAGAATATTGCTTTACTTAAACCTTAAAGGAAGGGGGCTGTGTTCAGCTACCATTATAGTCCTGCAGCCTACTATAGTTCCAGACATGTATGAAACATCTCCACTATTTTTTGTGGTTGAAGGGCTAACTGAATGCACCATTTCACCTCTTGGATTTTGCCTAAGGTCTTGTATGTCTTAAATGATCAATAACTATGCTCTGAAATTTGAATTGTAATAAAAATAAGCTATTAATTCAGGACATTAATTGTTAATGTATGTATAGAAGTCTCATAACAGTACACATGGAAGAGACTACTGGTCAGATTCTAATCCAGTTTTCCTCCCATTGCAGACATGTTCCTCCACCTCATGTGTCAGGTGGAAGTTTCCAGCAGAACCTGGGAAGCACATGACAGGGAATATGCTGCCTTCTGGAGCAGAAGTTCATGGTTTCCTTCTACTTGGACTATCTCTTTGGCATATATTTTAATAAGGAATAATTATAAGGCCTACTCCATACTTGTAAAACATTCTGTTTGAATGCAATGATTATGTTTATATTCCATGCACGTAAAACATTCTGAATTGTATTCAATGATTATGTTTATATTCATTTTTTCCATTTATCATGTATTTTATTATTGCATACCAATAAAATCTTAAGTGCAGCTCATACTGAAACACTTTCCTCTTTTGGACTGGCTAAACATCTTTTAAATTTTTGATAATGTGATGTTTAGTAAAAATGTGCCAATGGACCTAAATTGATTTGAGTAAAATTGATCTGTAGGCAACTGCTAACTTAGAAGCCCAGCAAGCATTTCCATCATCCACCTTCTCAGTTTTGAAAGTTTCTAAATCATCTGAGTGGATTTGAGAACAGCAAGAATATACTTTTTTTTTGGGAGAAAATGTATTCATTTCATGGAAAATTCACAAGACTTCCAGCACATTTATTTACATGTTTTAAACTTCAACATTTAATTTTAACTTTCACGGAGTTCTGTTTATGTTACAGAAACTACTTAGTGATAAGAATTAGGGGAGATATAAAATAAGGTTTCTGCTTTCAAAGCTCTCAGTCTATTTTGAGAAACACAGGTAAGTATATTACAAAAGTATCTGAGAAAGGTTACAATAGTGAGTGCTATACAAAGACTGTGTTATTCACCCTGGCTATAGGTAATCTTGGAATGTGTTAATAATAACTTTATCAGCATTATGATTTTCTAGATATTTAATTGTTTTATGCTCCTTCATTTTTCATTTTGTTTCATTTAACATCTCTTTCCCCTGTCATATATTTTCTCCCAGTTCTCATATTCATTATTTTCTCATCTCTTTTCACTTTTTAAGCTTTTTCCTCTAATTCTACTACATTACATATCCTTTTTAAGGAATTTTTCTTCTTGCACTAACTTGTTTCTTTACAAAAAAAGTTACTTCTGAGAAATTGCTACAGTTACAGAAAATGATAATATTTATAGTACATTTAAAGTGATGAGAAAACAACTAGAATGTAAGAACTTGCTAAGTATCAGACACGGTACTAAATGCTTTACATGTATCTCTCATTTCAGTCTCAGAATTAGAGATGATTACTGTCTACATTGCTCTGATGAGGAGACAGGTATGAATTGCCACGTGTCACATGTCAGACAATTCCCTGCACAGTTTTAGGAAATGCCAAGACTAGGATGTGCAATAATGTGGCTCTGACCACTCTTCCATTCTCCCTCCCAAGGCAGATATGATCATCAACAACAATATATAAAACTGAGCAAAGTGTTTTGGTGCAGTCTATGAGGCAAAGTGTGCCCAGCTGCAGATAATGGCTCCACCACTTACAAAGTGTGGGCCATAGGCATTGAGGAGTTAGGCAATTTACCCTAGCTTCTTCATCTGAAAAATTAGGGGTAGTAATAACAACTACTCCAGAGGCTGATTAAGATGAGCAAATTAGTTTAATATGTGTAAAACAATTACAATGTCTGTCACACCATAAACACTGTACAGTGGTGTGCTAGTAAATGTTTAACACCTGGCTCTGGGAGAGTAAGAAGGGGAAGTTCTTTAATTTGGAGTATTTGCTGATTTCTGTTGTGTAAATAATTCTGCTGTAGTCAATTTCCAGCTTCAATGTGGCATCACCAAAAGTGGTGTTGGAAAGAACTGTAGTATCTGAAACACAGATTTTTTTTTATTATATAGCTATGATAGACATTTAAGAGTACAGTTATTAAAATGTAATTCAAATAATTAAAATTAATCATCCCTTCACCTTCTTTGATATTATTTAATTATATATTTAATCATATACAATATAAAATAATAATTTATATTATTTTTATTTAAGAAATTAATAATTTATATTATTCTTATTTTTCTTTATTTTAAAATAATTTACTTTTATTTATTTTAATTGAATTTCATAAAGTTTAATTTTTCTGTGGTGTCCGTTTTTAATATCCAGGTTGCATAATTCCAAATTACACAACTACTTTCTCTTGCAAGTCTATACAAGCCTGCTCCAACATACCACTGGTAATATATCAAATTTACTTTTAAAAAATAGATACATAAACAAATGTTGATATAGGTTTAGCATGCTTCTCAATGGAACATGCCCTCTTACCAGTGTATAAAAATTTTCAAGGAAGATGAAGACATGATTTTCCAATCCTAGTTCATGAAGTTATTGATGACTCAAACAAGTTATTTAACTTTTAGTAATTAGTCCCATGAAAGAGATTAACACATGTTAATAATAGAAATTAGGTAAATATCACTGAGCCAGTAAGATACTATATCTGAACCAATATCCCTTACATCAAAGATATAATTATTTTTTTTATTCCAACCTACCTCAAGAAATAAGAGAAACAGCCTTTTAAGGCAATTTCCTTGACTTAATATGATAAAACATGGCAATTACATTTCATACAACAGTGCCAGACAATACTTAAATATATATAGTCAGTATTAACTTTAAGTATAGAACTATTGCCAGGTAAGGTTAGATTCTGAATAATTTTCAAGAAAAAAAAAACCCACAGTGTTGTATACCTTCCTTGCATCATAAGTACCTTCTAGAACAGTACAAGGCACATAGAAAAAATTAAAACAATTTCCTGTTAACTTTATCAAGTTTCTATTAGGACGATAAAGTGACACACAACTGATACCCTGTATGTTCACATGAATGAACTCCCAAGCAGTAGAAACTCTAGGAATGATTTTCTGATTGTTTTCTTAACAGTCAGTGAGCTCAGAAGAGATCATCCACTGGGTCACCTTCTGAGTTTTTAGCAGGAGAGAATATTTCTTAAAGAGAGCGTGTCAAGATAAATTTCATATATATTAGTGGTGGATATTTTGAGAAGAAATAGACTTGTATTCCTGTAAATACTGTAATGACAGCATTTGCTCATACTGCTAGTAGGGGATTAAATGTCACTTTCCCCTGAGAAGTGTCTTTAGTGTATTTCAGTAGGTAGTACATCCCCAACTAGGAAAGCTTTCAGAAGGTGACAGTGCTCTGAAATTTGCTCACTCTCTTGCCCTCTTTTAACACAAACCAAATTCTGGCAAAATGTGAAGAAAGGGGAAGAAAAAAGCAAGTTTTAACACTTTGTTGAATTCCAGAGCTTAAAGTATTGACTACCCTCATTATTTTCTTGACAAAACTGGTATATGGACAACACCAGGTACAATTTGCAGTACATTTTTATCATATTAATCATACCAGGTTTTGAACAGTATGATAAAAATATACCAAAACATGGCATCTCTTCTAAAAATGGAGTATTAAGAAAATGTAAATTAACTCTAATAATGAAAGAAAATCTCATTTTGGCATATTTTAACAGTAAGAATTCCCTATCTTTTAAAAATATTTTGATGGTACTGGTACCAAAACAGAGATATAGACCAATGGAACAGAACAGAGGTCTCGGAGGCAACACAACATATCTACAACCATCTGATCTTTGACAAACCAGACAAAAACAAGCAATGGGGAAAGGATTCCCTGTTCGATAAATGCTGTTGGGAAAACTGGATAGCCACGTGCAGAAAGCAGAAACTGGACCCCTTCCTGACACCTTACACTAAAATTAACTCCAGATGGATTAAAGACTTAAACATAAGACCTAACACCATAAAAATCCTAGAAGAAAATCTAGGCAAAACCATTCAGGATATAGGTGTAGGCAAGGACTTCATGACCAAAACACCAAAAGCATTGACAACAAAAGCCAAAATAGACAAATGAGACCTAATCAAACTCCACAGATTCTGCACAGCAAAAGAAACCGTCATTAAAGTGAATTGGCAACCAACAGAATGGGAAAATTTTTGCAGTTTACCCATCTGACAAAGGGCTGATATCCAGAATTTACAAAGAACTAAAACAGATTTACAAGAAAAAAACAAACAAGCCCATTCAAAAGTGGGCAAAGGATATGAACAGATACTTTACAAAAGAAGACATACATGAGGCCAACAAACATATGAAAAAATGCTTATCATCACTGGTCATCAGAGAAATGCAAATCAAAACAACATTGAGATACCATCTCACGCCAGTTAGAACAGCGATCATTAAAAAATCTGGAGACAACAGATGCTGGAGAGGATGTGGAGAAGTAGGAACAATTTTGCACTGTTGGTGGGAGTGTAAATTAGTTCAACCATTGTGGAAGACAGTGTGGCGATTCCTCAAGGACCTAGAAATAGAAATTCTATTTGACCCAGCAATCCCATTACTGGGTATATATCCAAAGGATTATAAATCGTTCTACTATAAGGACACGTGCACACGAATGTTCATTGCGACACTGTTTGCAATAGCAAAGACCTGGAACCAACCCAAATGCCCATCGATGATAGACTGGACAGGGAAAAAGTGGCACATATACACCATGGAATACTATGCAGCCATCAAAAATGATGAGTTTGTGTCCTTTGTAGGGACATGGATGAACCTGGAAACCATCATTCTCAGCAAACTGACAGAAGAGCAGAGGATCAAGTACCGCATGTTCTCACTCATAGGCAGGTGTTGAACAATGAGAACACATGGACACAGGGAGGGGAGCACTACACACTGGGGTCAGTTGGGGGGAAATGGGGGAGGGACGGTGGGGGTTGGGGAGCTGGGGAGAGGGAGAGATAGCGAGGGGAGAGATGCCAGATGCAGGTGATGGGGAGGAAGGCAGCAAAGCACACTGCCACATGTGTACCTATGCAACAATCTTGCATGTTCTTCACATGTGCCCCCAAACCTAAAATGCAATAAAATAAATGGGGAAAAAAATGTAAAAAAAAAAATGTAAAAATAATTTGAAATATGATTGTCCATATTTATTCTATATGAGTACTTTGCTTGAGGAAAACATGTTTATCTTGTAAGCAAAAAAATTTTTAGTATTGCTCATGAGTGTTGGAGTTGAGAAAATCTAAAAGATAAATGTTTGAATGGCTATAATTGTTTTTTAATTGTATTTAAAAATTGATTTGTGCTTGCAATATTATACGTTTCTTTTTGTGTTTTAAAAGTTTTGAATATTTTCTGAAGATGCCACTGATATGGAATAGTCCATGATGAAAACAAAACAAGATACAAAGATTAAAATTAAAATGATTCCATAGTCCAATGCTGCCATTTCAAATGCAATTAAATATGATAAACATACATCTATATTCCAACACTTTTCTCCTCTTTACAGAACCTTAAATTAGCATTCTTAGGAAAACATGGTTAAAAATAATACATTTTTGTTTAAGTATATTATGCCTAATATATTTTACTTGTCGTTCAAAGGGATTTGTTGTGTTGTGGGAGAAATTGTAATTCAGATGATAAATTTTTTGATTTCTTGTTTTTCTAGCACCTAAATTATGCATATTTTTGTTAATACAATCCATCACATAGTGATATGTAAGAAATAATGTTTCAATATACAGCAAAAAATTTTGTGTCTGTTCAATTTTGTTATATAAAGAACTGAAGTTCTTTGGGAGAACATTTTTTAGTATCAGTTCAATAGTTTACCATTTAGTTCTGAATTTGAAATAAGGCTTTATAGAAATTAAGAAATAAATAGTTTTATAGGGTTTTTAAAATCCTAATTTAATAGATGGTTGACCAAGTTCCTTTAATATGTATGAACAAAACTTGGAGAGAGTTAGCACCATTAAAATAGAGGAATGATTCATTTTCTCGTGGCAAATATATTAAATGCATAAAGAATAAACAAGCCTAATTTGATTATGTGTACAACTCTTTGAAGGAGAACTGCAAAGACGTTATAAGACATAAATACATACTTCTTTTTTGCTGACTGGATATTAACCACAAGTTAATCTTTTAAAAGATTCATTTGAGTAACTAAAGTTAAGTATACTCAATTTTAGAACTCCTTTTCTATTTAGGCCAGAGACTTTAAAACGCAGAAATTTGGAGAACCCCAAAAGAGAGTTTGGAGATGCATATGAGTTCTTATTTGTATGAACAAAATATAAGCAACCCAGAATTTTTCAGTTTTTCTTCAACTGCTCTGAAACCCAGAGGTCCTATAATTCATTTATTAAATGATCTATTGATACTGGCATGGATTAAGCTCTATATTTTTGGATATTGAACAGTTTGGGTTCCTGTTTACCAACCCACTCTAATTATTTTAAAAGGAAATATAAAAAGTATGTTAAAGAATTTGCAGAAATTCTGAAAGACCCCAAAAGTCAGGCTTGTAAAGTATTAGATCAGAGAAAAAAGTTACACATCATAAGCAAAGAATTCTGGCAAGGAATTAAATTATGGGATTGAACCAAACTTATATAAACTACTCCTAGATAAATTAGTGCAAATAATAACCACATTTTTAGTTATGATAAATTTCCTTTGTAAAACATAGAAGGATGGAACTATGCTTGTAGAAATAAAATGAAAGTTAAATTAGACAAAGATTCCAGGTGTAAATTATGAGTATTTTGATATCAGACATGTTTCTGTATACTGAATTCATGGAGTTAGATATGATTCTTTATTAAAATAAAATTAGCAATAAACATAGTATCTGACAAGTCTCATGAACTTCCAAATATCCTCCTTTAAAAACTATAATCGTAATGGTAGTAATTGAAGCTACCATTTACTAACAACTTGCTATGTACCATTTGTTCATAGTTGATCTGTGGGTCAATAATTTGTATTAGGTAAAAGTAGAAAGTGAGAAGGGAGGCTTGGACTTGGAAAATATATCCAACTTAAAAACATATTATGTCTGGGCTGGGCGAGGTGGCTCATGCCTATAATCCCAGCACTCTGGGAGGCCGAGGTGGGTGGATCACAAGGTCAAGAGATGGAGATTATCCTGGACAACATTCAGAAACCCTGTTTCTATTACAAATTAGAACAAAAAAAAAAAAAAGTTGGGCATAGTGGTGCGTGCCTGTTATCCCAGCTACTCAGGAGGCTGAGGGAGGAGAATTGTTTGAACTTGGGAGACAGAGGTTGCAGTGAGCCAAGATGGTACCACTGCACTCCATCCCGGGTGACAGAGCAGGACTCCATCTCGTAGATAGATAGATAAATAGATAGATAGATAGATAGATAGATAGATAGATAGATAGATAGATAGATAGATAAGGTCTGATGGAATGCACAACAGTTTATTTCAGATATTTATAACTGAATGTCAAACCAGACCAAGTTTCAAATCTTGGCTCTAACATTTATTAGCTATTAAACTAAGTTTACTTACTGGATTGAGCCCCGGTTTTCATAACTAATAATGGAAGCAATACCTCCCTTACTGTGATTTTATACAATTTAATATAAATGCTAAAATAAGTTAACACAATGTTAGGAAGGGCTATCATTAGTATTACTCTTAAGGAGCAATGATTAAACAGACAAGTTTCATATTAACCCAATCAGACCTAGAAGTGCTTCCCTGTAAATCATTATTTGAGTTATAGTGATTAAATTAACATTCATGTCAGGATTCTGATTTTGAAGTATGCTTTATACACAGAATAGTACAGAAAGTTTAACACACATAAAAGACACATGCTGTGTAAATATATGTCAGGATAGATTGGTATATAGCTAGCGTTTTGATAAAGAAGGCATAACTGCAAAAGCTGGAGGATTTAAATTACCGATTGTTTTTCTGACTTAGAATGAGAATTACTGAGGTGGGAAGACTATTGTTAGTGTACAGATAGATTAATATACTGATATTTAGGAGATATTACTTGGTTTTGCTCAAGTCATACAACCAACAC